>NC_067156.1:64518606-64818606 GCF_903995435.1 Acomys russatus
GAGGGTTTAATTATAAATGTGATGATGGACTCTAATTGTTGTCAGTACAATATTGCCCACTGTCTCTGGCTCAAGAATTTAATTTAACATATATCCCCTTTGTTAAGTGGTCACGTCTTTATGTTATCAAAAATTTCACTGTTTTAAGATTTTTAAGAAATTTCTTAAAAGCATATACTTTATCTCACTATTTGAATTCATGGAAAAAATGCACTGTGATTGTGCATAGGTGTGCACATATAGACACAGGCTGTGAGCTAGGAAAGCTAGAAGAAAAAAAAAAAAAACAAAAAACAGAATCACAGAAACCCAGACCATCATTAGATAGATCTCCGAATCTTTATCTCTAGTAGTTCAGTCGGACGAGCTAATACCATAATGATGGCTTTGAAATCTCTTAGGAATTGGATGAGGAGAAGCGATAGTGATGAACTCCCAGCTAATAAACACAGAGTGCTTATTTCGGCAGAATGATCAATTTCTAGATGTCCTGAGGCTTGTCTGATGCAGTTGATTTACTCATCCTTGCCTACCTCACTAATAAAGCCCAAGTCCACCATCAGACTATAGAGCGGCCTGGAATTTCTTAAAGGGGCAGCAGAAAAATCTAGGGATGCACACCATCTCCTCGTACAGAGTTCCTCTTGCCTTCCATCCTTGGAACCCCAGCTGCTTTTCTAGGTGGATACTCTGTTTTCAATAGACTTTGGGCTAGTACAGTAATAAAGGCAATTAATTTGTTATCTTGTTAGTGGGAATTTAATGCAATGATCTGAAAGAACTCTTACATATTATGATAAACTTTAGCGCCTCCGGGTGGCTCCTCATTTCACATCTCATCCATTATGTAAATGAGATTTGGAAATAGTTGAGTTTCACTAATGTAGCTCAACTCTGATGGGTTGGAGATAGATAGTCAGTCCTCTGGAAACTAATGAGGTTAAATGCTTCTCAACATTGCTTTGTACTAGGTTGGTTCTGGAAGGCCCTGCTCAAGACATGAGTGCAATGCATTTTCTCAACCATCGACTAAGGTAATTCTAGTGCTGCTGAGCCCCCAAAGTGGTCTAAAGTAAGTTCGACTAGAGGGATGCCTGTGCTGATCCAAAGTACTCCATGGTGCACAGAGCTAACTGACAACACATCTTCACGTCGTAGCATGACACATTCTATGGTTTAAGATAAAAGGGAGGTATTTCAGTAGTTAACATATTAAGGGAGGCCTTCAAGTCATCCAGGAAAGAATAGGGGAATTTCCAGATGTAGACACTGTGGATAAAGAACCTGTGGTTGCACTTGAGATCCTAGGGGAACTGTTACTACAGAGGTTTGGCACTAGTGAAGAGATAGATGATTGTACTTTGCATTCAAAGAGTCACAGGAGTGAATGCAGTTACCCGGAGCCCCGCCATGACAGATAACAAAGACTCCTGTACTCTGGGTTCTATCTGGAAGATGGAAGAAGCGGAGCTCCAAAGCCAATCTGACATTCAGAAGAGGAATAGGCAGAGCCCCAGAGGCAGTCTCAAGCGATTCAAGGTCAGAGGGGTTGGGTAGGGGAATATCAGATGTTAGCTCACAATAAAAAGCATCTGTGACAAGCTACAATCTTTATCCTAGAAAAGGGAGGCGCTGAATGGAGGAAGTGAGTGCAAAGATACAGGGATAGGAGCATCTTGTGCAGGAAGCAGAATCCAAATGTGTTAGCCTGTGATTGGGAAGAAATCACTTAGAGGGAAGGAGATTTAAGCTGGGGATAAGTCTGTGACCGGAGAGCCAGAAGGACCTTGTTTGAAAATCCATCCTCTATCACCAAACTAGGTGGTGACCTTGTTTAAGTGACTTAACCTTTTAAAGATTCACTTTCCTTGCTTCATTCACTTTCCTAGCTTCATAAGAAAATAAAAAGTTTAATAAACTGTCTACCTTGGAAGGTTGTGGTGGGGATTAAATTGATAATGCCATTGAAATCCTTACCTGGTGGCTGTGGCAGAAAACTGCTGGGAATAGGCCAGTTGGGGAGAGGTCCAGGGAACCTGGGACATGGAGAAGGCATCCTCTAGCATGCGTGATGCCCCAGGTTCAAACTCCAGTATGGGGGTGGGGGTGGGGGCAAAAGCCAAAGGCAAGTAGGATGGAAGCTCCTCCCAAAGGAGTCATGGAAATATTGTCAGCCTGGTGGAAGAGTTTCTGGCTTCTTCTTAGCTATCTTTCCTGAGAGCTGGGGCCCCAGGAAGCAAAGTTTAGTCAACTCCTAAATATTTAACTTGATGCTACACTTCCAATAAATTTCTCAGGGATGGAAAGCAGTTTACTTCATGTGTTATTCCTCAAGAGTTTCCTTGACTACTGTGAACACAGCAATTCCAGTCCCCAACACTCGAACAGTTGACTCTTAGGGAAGCTGACTACCTACATGAAGAAATCAGATTCAGAAACAATAAATTTAAATAAAAATAACAAACTACCCTGTGTGGAAAAGACCACCCACATTATTTTCCCTTGCCCCCGGGACCATGCTAGAGAGTTGCTAGGGTGATTTTAACTAGCAAACTCTACTGGTAAAGTAATGGAATTTATTTATTGTTTAGGTTCGATACAGGCATACATAATAGAAACGGTTAAGAATAAGAATTTATGCTAATGATACCTTAGAAAAGGCTACAGCACAAACAATGTGATCGTTTTTATGGAAGAGGAAAAGGGGGATTGCGACATGGCTAAGAGGCTGAGCGCTGTGCTTATATCATCAAGTCTAAGCCACAGCTGTATAAATTAGTGAGTCTTCTCAGCAATATTCCATCTACTCAACAAAGCAATGAATACATTTACCTTTACCTCAGACCTAAGTACAAAGATCCGAAGGCAAATTTCTGTTCCTAAAGTGCGAAAGAAAAATGTAGAGGAGCTCATGTGATGAGCACTTTGTGATAAGTACCCAGGGTTTTCCATTGGATCTTAAACAAGTCGGAAGCATTGGCAGAGGGGGCATGGGAGAAACTCTGGGAAGAAGGGACAAAATGCATTTATCAATAAGGTGTGTTTGAGGAAAAGCAAGAATGCCCATAGCTAGCCTGAAGCTTTTCTGAGCGGGTGGGAAGGGGAAGTGACATCGGTGAGGTGGCGTGTGACAAGCTTGGGGTGGTAAAAGAGCTGAGGAATTCACTTGGGTAATGAGTCCTCAGGAAACATTGCTATGGAGACACATAGAGTAGAAGTGGCTTCCTTTTTTATTGTACAACAAAGCTGTTCCCTGTGGATCTGCAGAAGTGGTCATCAGATGGAACACCTTTGTAAATCATGGGTAGAAACTGAACTTCCAATGAAGAGGTTAACGGCGTGTCTTGCTTTATGTAAGTCATATTTCTTTCTCCCTCCTCTGTTCCTTCCTGGCGTTCCTTCCTAAGTCTGATGGGTGTCAATTAGTTATGGTTCCTTGTCGAAAAACACCCAAGTCATAGGTTTGTAAATAAAACCTTTTGTGGTTTTTAAGCCACCTCACTACTTGCAGAACTTTGCAGATAAGGGCGTTAGCAAATTAGAGCACATTGCCATGGAGATAAGCCACTGCCTAGCAGTGTGTTCTGCCCCTGTGGATCCTTACCACTCTGGCGTGGCACCTTCAACGTTGCATCCTGACGTTACAGCCTGGAGAGTCTCAGTTTTTGAAGGACTTCATGCAAACACAAAACCCCAGTTCAACACAGGACAGAAAGCAAAGATTTGGAATGGGATGACACCTGAATATAATAATGACTAGAAGTGGACGCCACGTCGGTGCGTGGACACAGGGACACGAAGCGGGTAGTTTAATGAGGCAAAGGAAGATAGGGAAAGAAAGGCGTCCGATTAAACTGGTAATGTCAAATTTTCTTTTCAAATTTTGGGACAGTGTCTCACTATGCATTCCTGGCTGGCCTGATACTCTCATTGCGTGGCCCGGGCTGGTCTTGATTTACAGACATCCTTCTGCCTTTCCTCTCCAGTGTTGGGATTAAAAGTGTGTCCCAACATACTTGGTTAATGTCAGTTCTTAAAGATGCAGGTGCCATACAGCTTTAAGTGATGGCATCTTGTAAGTTTTTGAAAAAATGCTAAGGTATTAACAATGCAAATCCCAAATAAAATTACCTTGTTAAATCAATTCTCATGGTTTGTTTAATGGAAAGTTATTGATACTCTTGTGTAGAGAGAGATTTCTTTTGGTCTTAAACAGTGGGGAAAATACCTGTTTATCTCACAGGAAGACAGAGAGCCAAGTGAGAGAAGGACTTCAAGAAACAAGAGAGCTCTTACTAAAAAAAAAAAAAAAAAAAAAAAAAGTAGGATGCACTGGGGATGGAATCAAAGGCTGTTGTGAGCTACAGGACATAGGTACTGGAAACTGAACTCCAGTCTCTGGAAGAGCAGTGTGCACTGAACCATCTCTCCAGCCCTAAGATCCCACTTCTTTATGATAATAAACACTAGATAGTTTTATTGGATAGGAGAGACCATGCCCAATCTTGCCTGAGTTTTTGTTGTTGTTGTTGTTGTTGTTTCTTGTTTTTAATCATAGAGAGTAGGGGCTACCTATGGATAAAAGGCATGCCTCAGAGCTGTCTTACAGGGAAAGATAGTTTTTATTAAAACCTTTGAGGTTATTCCAGGGCCAACTAACTGTCCAAGGTTTCCTCACAGACTTTAGAAAGAATTACATGTATCCCTTTCAATCTAAATTCCCATAACCCTAGCAGACACTAACCATGTGTTACGTATGAGGAAAATGAGGCTGAGGTTGGGTTCTCACAACTCAGCCTTACCAGGAATTTACATGAAAGCCGTTCTACGGTAACTTCTTCTAAGCAGACTTTCTCTCCCAAAGATGCTAGAAATATATACCTACATGTTAGCGTCTAGATCCCTGACTGTGACAGGAAGAGGACGAGGCAGTTCTTATGTCCTTTAGGTAAAGGTGGAAGAAAATAGTCCTGGTCAGTGAGTGGCTTGTTTCTTCATTCTCTCTAGGGAGCAATACCGTAGTTTGGAACTTAGAAGTTAAAGAAATCTACTGCTTAAAAAAAGAACCCCCAAAAACCAAACCAAAACAAAAAACCTTAAAGCGTGTGTAGATAGGCCACAAGTATAGAAGTCGTAATATTACCCTGTTATAATCCTGTGACCTACAACAGTGATCTGTCTGTAAGATATGGTTATGCAATAGTGGCACAAATGTTATGGCAGTAACCAATCACCTTTTCATTGAATTTAAGGCCCACTCCATGAGAAGGAACCAATACCTGACACTGCTAAGTGCTCAAAAGCCTGATTCTAGATGGGCTATAGGCCCTAAGGGAGAAAAAAAAAAAAGCCTACCACTGTTATTTTGCTAAATAAACATAGCAAAACAAACGAACAAACAAAAAAACCCCAAAATGCTATTACTGATATATTTCTATTCCCACAGATAAATATATCACTTAACTCTCATCAGAGAAGCTTCCTTTTGCACTACATAGTATCAACACAGAGACCCACCGTGGACAATGCACAGAAAGTGAGAGACTTTGGAGCATTCAGTCCTAAGTGGAATGTCTTATCAAACCCTTCCTCTCATGGCTCAGGGATCTATGCAGAAGAGGAAGTGAAAAGATGATTGTGCGAGCCAGAGGCAGTAGACGACTCTGAACCAACAGTGTCATGGAGAAAGAACAGGACCAATGCACGTACAGCCTCAAGGAGACTGACAGCATGAACAAGACCTGCATAACTGTAAGCATAAACCAAAGCCAAATAAGGAGAAGAGGAAGGAGACACAACGTCCCACCTCATAGCTGCTGGGAAAGGGGAAAATATGTTTTCTCCAATTGAATCTCACTGGGTATATGAACCACACTCCAGGGAAAGCCCCATACCCAGGAGCAGTTGTCTAACACAACACGGACTCGGCTTTTTTATTTTATTGTTTTTAGTACACTTGCCATTTTGTTTTGTTATCTTTTGTCTTACTGGTTTTATTTTGTTAAATTTATTTTCTTTGAGGGAGGGAGAGAGAGATAGATAAATAGATAGAGAGAGAGAGAGAGAGAGAGAGGTGAAGTGGAGTGGGTAAGAAGGTAGGGAGACTATGAGAAAAGTTGGGGGAAGGGCAAGAATATGATCAAAATATATTGTATGAAAAATGTTATTATAAGTGAATTTATAAAAGAGTATACAGCCAGGTCTATGCAGAGAAACCCTGTCTCGGAAAAAAAAAAAAAAAAAAAAAGGAGTATACAAATAAGCCACAACTATGGAAATCATCATGAAGCCAGAAC
Organism: Acomys russatus; assembly: GCF_903995435.1. Taxonomy (NCBI): domain Eukaryota; kingdom Metazoa; phylum Chordata; class Mammalia; order Rodentia; family Muridae; genus Acomys; species Acomys russatus. The sequence goes on from NC_067156.1 coordinate 64,524,903, forward strand.
TAATAAAACTAGCCAGGATTGACATGAGCTCAAGAATTAGACTTCTCAAGCTGAAATCAAGAGCCACAGAGCAAGTGAAGTGGTCAGAAAATGTCAGTAAAGCAAATGTAATATTTTGAAAGAAAAATTAAATGTCCTTACAAAGATTCCAAGTCTGTGAACTAATGGATATGCTTATTCAGCTTGATTTAGCTATTCCCCCTATACATATGTATTTCAGGACAACATGTTATACAGGATAAACAGATACAATTTAATTTCTATTTGTCAAGTAAAATAAAATGTCTGACTGCATTTCTCAAACCTGGAAATTATTACATTTACTGAGCTATAAAGCTGACAGTAAAACATTATTTTTCCAGCACTGGTTATGTAATAAGTGGAATGTGTTTTTCTAAATAATCAAAGTTATCTGAGGGCAGCTTTTCCACAAGCCAGAAATCTAGTTGAGAGCTCTTGGGTTCTTGTTTTGGGCAGGTAGAGGTTTTTTTCTCTCCAACATCTCATCAAAGGCTCTCCCTTTAGGAAAGAAGACTGGGAGAGGCCAACAGTGGTTCCCGATAGCATCTTCATCGGCAATCACAGGCTTTCCCCACCTGTGGACCAGCGCCCCCCTCTGTCATCCTCAGGTAATACCTGCACACGCCCGTGTGACAGCCTTTCTCCTCAGTGCTTATGCAACCTGGATCTCAATTGGGTCACCACCCTTTAATCCTTGACTATGTGGCAGTTCAAACTCTTAGGGCCCGTCAATCACTGTCTTGGTTTTTGAAAACAAATTCAGCCTTAGATTCTTCATCTGCAGAAAATGAGACTAAAAAGAGAGACCTCAAGAATTTGGATGTAAGTGGTAAATACACCGCTTGGCTCCTAGGAGGTATATTGTCAACAGTACCGGACTTCACTGAAAAACTGACTTCCCAATAAGACAATTATTCATTTGAGGAAACCGTCTGAGGTTACACTGCAAGATGTTTCTGAGAGTCTCACAAGCAGCAATCACGTACTGAACAAACCCACGTTTCCCTGTACCACAGCAGTGTTTGAGAAAGGCACCAGAAGAGCGGCTTATCACACACACAACCACACCGTGAGCACTGCTGGTTGAAGCTGAAGCAAGGCGATGCATCCTTCAGAGGACGTAAGAAATATTTCACAACTGGAGAATATTATATGGGAGAGGGTGTCGTGTTTTATGATGTCAGCAATCGGAGCACGGCTATATGTTTTTCAAGTTCAGGAAAATGAAAAATTGAGGAGGGTTCTGTGAAAGCCTTAATTCTGAAATCCCACCTGGGTAAAAGAGGGTGGAAGAGATCCACTGAATTCCATAGCCCAGATGCCGGGATAGCAGAACCTCAGGGCTGTGAGGGCCGCTGAGAGCCTTCCAGTAGCTCTCACGAAGACAAGGTTCTCAGAGGCCAACCACAGTGTCAATGCAACCATCTTACCCTCTGTCTTGGGACCCTAGGTCCTCAGAGATAACAGGCCCACTCTGTGGTTCCTCTCTCAACTGGACACTTTTCCTGGAAGGTGTGAGAGAGGAATCCCTGTCTGCTGTTGGTCTTGTGTGCTCTCTTCTCCAGCGAAACGCCCTCATTCTTCCTGTGCCTCTCTGACGCCCACAGCACAGGCTAATTGGTTGTGGAGAAATCAATTCAGGGTCCTTTTATCTCCACATTAAATGCCCGTAGCCAGCTGTTTCTATATGGAGTCCCCACAGGCTAGGCCTGCTCTACTGACCATTAACAAGCAAACAAGGAAAGAGGGGGGGAAAGCTGGTGATGGGAGGCTTTGGAGGGCCCAGCATAGCAATTCAAAGGAGCTTGTAGTGGTTGTTAAACGATGTCATTTCCATGCAGCCATGAAAGAAGATGAGAAGTCTTCCTCTCCTTGAACAATAAAGGCTCCAGCTAATTTTAACTAGAGTCATCTTAAAAAAAAAAAACAAAAACAAAACAAAACAAAAAAAAAAACCAAACCAAAACAAAACCCTGCAGTTGCTGTGAGTCACTGGCCCTCAGGGAATAGGAGCTGGGGGAGGTGAGAGAGAGAGAGAGTGTGTGTGTGTGTTTGTGTGTGTGTGTGTGTGTGTGTGTGTGTGTGTGTGTCCATGCGTACGTGTGTGCAAACCACCGTGTATAATCTCACAGTGCCCAGAGCCCTGGAGATCCTTGAACAGTTCAGTAGCACAGGCCAGATTCATTAAAAACCCTGGCTACAGGCCAGCAGTTAAAATTGAAGCAGCATATTTATTGCATTTTGTTCAAATAAATCTGAAAACGTGTGAATCATATTCCTTGGAGAGATTGGAAGAAGAAGTAAACAACATCAGGCTAATACGTATAAGCCGTGGTAGAAAGAGAAGAGAGACCCAGAAGGGTCTGCTGCCACAGGAACTCCAAGCTGCTCACCCTTTGTGGGTGGGACCAGAGGAGCCCTGCCCCCTCACTGCCTTCCCTCTGGGCTCAGTCTTGGCCTTAGCTCCACTGAAGGCAGGGGTTCTGCTCTCTGCCCTAGGTTTCCCAACTGCTCCTTGGCTTCTCCCACCCTGCTTGCTAGGAGCAATTTCTCCTTGACACCATGCCTGCCATCCTGCTTTACCACAGCAGCTGCAGAAATTAGATTCAACTACAGGTTTTCCTAAAATAGTATATAAGAGATAATCCCTCCGACACACACCACACACATACACACACACACACACACACACACACACACACACACACACACACACACACACACACACACACACCATCCCCATCAGTCCAGTTCCTATGAAGCTCAGCAGGAGCTCAAGCTAATTATTGAGGCAAAGCAAATAAGCTGGTTGTCTGTGCCACACCTGGACTGCAGTCCCTTCTGTTGCCTGATGTCCTTCAGGAAGCCTCAGAGGGCTTGTCTGCTGAAGAGACTCACAGTGTAGTAGGCGTAGACTGGGGATTTGGGGGCCGTGGTTTCTTTAAGTACAAAATACTAATAATGTTTCTCATATGGTAATTAGGAGGAATTAATATGACTTATAAAAGCTCCCAACTGAAGAATGTAATATCTTCATACCAAATATCACATCTCTTCTACTCCTGCCCGGTACAGATAAAACTTACAGGCATGGATATGTAATGTTTAGATTCTGTTTTTATTTGTTCAACCAATTTGTTTTCATAGCATCATTTTGCCACCAACCACCTTCCCGACTGCCTCTGCACACATTTACTTGTTAGTGTGAAGTGTTGATAAAGGCAGGTGTGAACTGTGACTTAATACTAGTACTTACTATGTTAAAAATAGTATTTATACATTTTCAAAAACTCTTTGGCCTTTCAGCAAGCACAGCAAGCATGGTGCATGGCTGGGCAGTCTGAGCCCTGGTGACAGTCCCCCAAGAGCAGCAAGTGTGCCTGGGCCACAGTTAAAGCCCTTGGGAAGGTAAGAATGCATGCATCCAGGCACTTTGCATGTATCCATTGGTATTAGGTTCAAAGGTAAAGCTTCCATGAGGAGAACAACAAAGATGAGTTCAACCCACTCAGCAGCAGCTAATGCATAAATCTAGAAGCACAGGTTTGAGTCAGGGTCAGAGGGGGGTGGCCCGACATGGGCCTTGGAGCAATCCATCTTGTTCAGAATCCTAGGAAGGACATGAGAGCCAAGCTGTATTTCTACTTTAGCTCTTCAGTCTGTTCTCAGTGTTGTTGCAAACCCAGCTCCTTCTTTTCTGCCCTGGCCACATCCAAAGCCACCGCTTTGTACTCTCTGTGCTGTGGAACCTAAGGAGACTTGGGTTATCTTCCAGATGCTTAGCGGCCAGGAACCGAGAGCAGACAAGAGCAAATGACTTATAACGTACCTATGGCCCACCTCACATTTCCTATGGCCCATTTGCTGGAGCCTTATATTCACTCCCACTTTAAAGAAAACTGATATATGGCAAACAATTCATATTTGATCATCAAAACTATGTATTAGTAGAGTATGCAAAGAGAGGTTAGAGTCCCAAAGAAGCAGACACCGAATTCCCTCTGTGCCCTGAGTATATGCCAGAGGCAGGAAACTAGCCCCAATGTTAACAGGAAACTAAATTCAATTTTCCAGTAAAATATGCTCTAATCTGTAGGAGCTGATCCCTGGTTGCCTCGGTTACAATGTTTTGTTCACATGTAACATAGAAGGAAGACAGACTTCTTTTCATGAGGAATGTCCCCCATGTGCCCCAACTCATCAGTGTGTCCTGTCATCTGCTCCTTTCATTTTATGGCAGGTTAAGAGCTATGGAAATACTTGGAAGCCAGTGGCAGAAACTCTGGGATCTGTGGTATTGAAGCTGAGTCCTTTAACTCCCCACCTCCTTGCCCAGGCCCTTGCCCAGGACCAGGAAGCTCAGTGATTTCTGAAAGCTAGCCCTAGGCTATCTTTATAGGATCTTCAGCCTACATTCCGGCTTTAACTGTGCAGCAGTAACTACATCTCTCTATCCCTCCCACCTTGGGGAATTTCAGTCCCTAAACTCAATGCTCACTTTGTGGTACTGTCTTAGAATTGAGAAAGATACATTTTCTGCCAAACCCTATTTGCTTGTCAAATGAAAGAGTGAAGAGATGATTGAATTAAGTCAGACCTCAAGAAGAAAGCAAGTTGTTTAAACACATCTGTTACTCCCAAGCGTCTTGAGCACCACAGGCATTTTCTTGAGAGCAAATTGAACAACAGAGGAGGAGAAACCTGGTGGGTCCCCCTTGCCTGTCGACGAGCTTCAGACCTCCACCATGAGTGAGAATGCAGGGGACTGATAGAAAGGAAGGGCCATGGCTTGGAGAGACACTGTCCTTAGTCTTGGCTCAGAACTTTAGATCTTTCAAGGTTCCCATGTGGTTGAGGCAAATCAGATTTCTCCTGATCATTTACATCATAGATTATCCAATGGCAAGAAGTTAGGAAGAGGCAAAACTCAAAAAGGCCTCCCCAATTCATCGGGACCACTAAGAATGCCACAGAATGTGGCTCTCACTATGGCTGCCATCAGTCCATCACCACACCCTCCACCACAGGTGTCTCTAGTGTAATCCTTCCCATGGAACTGAGTTCACTAGAAGCCATCACTATGCCTGTACATGCCAAATGCCACTGCCTCTCAGGAGTGAAGGAGAGTACTTATTATTTGTGCATTTGTGTCCCTGATGATACTTTATAAAGTTTAGGACCTTGCTAATACCGGGGAACCACAGAATTATTGACAGATATCCACAGGGATAAACTATTCCTCAAAATAGCAGTGGACCACCCAGAATGCATCTTTCCCGTACAAACTAAGCGATTGGGTTCTTACCTACCAACCACTTCCTGTATGGAGCTCTTAACTGTCTCTTCTCTACTTTAGGATTACTCAGAACCAGGTCTCAGGTCACTAACAGCAATTTCTATATCCTGCGGCTCGCTGAAATGAAATAGGTACCCAATTCCATACCCATCTAGACAGCCTCATCTATTCCTTCCTCTGAAGACCATAATAAAGCTTCCATCCACGCATTCCCCTCCCCTCTCTGCCTGCTCGACGACCCTGGTGCTTTTCCAAGTGGTCCTGCAAAACACACTATTGCCATGCCTTCTGTTTATGGAGATATATAGCTATTAGTGTCTTCCTTCATCACAATAATCTCCATGTCTTGTGTGTCATTCTGTGTGATAAAACAAGTCCTGGGAACATTTTATCACACCAACATTTAAGCCTGTTCCTCTCTACCTCCAGGGTGGCAAGGATGGGGAAGCCATTTCTCTACCATTTCTGGAGTCTTTACTGTAAGCTAGCTAAGGTCTTAATTTTATTTTTATGATGTAAATATGTTATTTATTTATTTTTAAATAAGTCAAGACTTTCTGACAAGCAACAATCGTTAATAAGCACAAAGCATTGCCACATCTGGGGCATTTTCTGTGGATTGTTTATTTCGTTCATACACTCACTACTTGCCATAGTCCAAGTATAACTTGTTGCCCCAAATCCCCCCCCTGGATGGGTGTGGCATATAGACCTAGTTAATCAGGCTGCTCAGGCAATACACAGGGACAAATGCGCACTGCTCGGTAGGGGCAGCCACTGCTGGGCAGTAGGTCTTAGAAGATCAGTGAGACACATAGTTCCATGAAAGTGTTCGGCTAAGGCTGGTTTGCACTCTGGCAGTGGCTTGGATGGCTGTTTCCTGCCTGGCCTCTGGAAGCAAGGGACACTGTACCTGTTTGCAAATCAAGCATGAAGGTGAGCAGGTTACCCAGCTGCATAGTTCATGTTTTTTTGTTACTGTTTATTTGTTTGGTCCTAGTGAGACTCTCTGGATGTAGACACCATTTCCTCATCTTGCCCCCTTAGAGCAGCATTTTAAATACAATTACTCCAATAAACCAACACACGTCACTCTACACTGTCTGAGGTGCTGACTGCTGCCAGAGCTTCCACACTGGAAAGAAAACTACTTTGAATGCTCTTGCTGGTTTATACGTTTAATCATTGGCGAGATTCCTGCAGGAGCTCACTCAAGTTCTGACACGGGGTGAAGGTCACAATGTCTATCCCCTGAGTATAGTCTCTTTCACTCTAAAAGTCAGCCCTGTTTCAATGAAATCAGATCAATCATAGCTGTGTTTTATGTGTTAATATTTCATTTAATCTTAGTAGACTGCACCCCTAGAACTGCTGTACAATTCTTTGGCATTCTCACGACATCAATATCAGTGAATTGTTTGATTTCTCTCGATCACATGACTTATGCCGTCTGCTGAACAGAATATGCAATCTGCTCAGCATAGGTTATGAAGGTATCATTCGTCTTTTGAAATCAGAGTTTTGTTGTCCTTTCAAACCTCGCTCTATGTTAACTATGATCTGAAGAAAGCTTCTAAGCTTGAAAATTTTCACCTGTATATATTAGCAGTGCTCACTTCTATACAGCTACTGTAAAGAACGAATAAGCAGTGAACATTTATTTTTAAATATTGGTATATCAGGATGTCTGATTAACACATGATAGATGCTCAGTATTTACTGCTACTGTTTTAGCTGAGAATTAAAAGGAATAGGAGGTAGTGTAGATACTGTTTTGTTGTTTTGGATTTTTTTGGGGGTGGTGGTGGTGGTGGGTGGTGGGGGTGGGGGTGGTGGTGGTGGGGGTTGTGGGGGTGGTGGTGGTGAGGGTGATGGTGGTGGGGGTGGTGGTGGTGGGGGTGGTGGTGGTGGGGGGGGTGGTTACCACCAATGAGAACCATCCACAATGCATTCTGGCTCCAGACAGGAGAAAAAAATTTTGACTCACCTTTGTATATGTATAGTTATTTGTTTAAGGAATATAAACACACTTTACATTCTGCCTAAACCAAAGTATATCATGACACATATCAGCAAGTTCAAAACAGAAACAGAAAGAGAGACAGAAAATAAAATAGAAAGATAGAGGCAGAGATGCAGCCTTTGTCTGTGTTTGTGTGTGAATTCGTGTAATTTTTGGATTATCAGCTTTTACAGATTTTCTGGGCTTAGCTATCCCCTATCCTACGTTTAGAAGGATGAAAGGGCAATATTCCACCAGAGTGTGACTTTACCAACTGACCTCAGCAAAAGCATCAGAGGCGTTTTAGCTACAGTGCTTTTGGGCCCCGAATTTAGCTTCCCTTGTGGCCATGGCACTGCAAATCTCCAGGGGAGAGAGTAGTTTTCACCAAAGCAACATTCTTTGGGTAGATGGTAAGCTGAGAGTCATCTGGCCTGCACAGAAAGGGTACGCGGTGCAGAGGTGGTGCTGTTGTGGTAACTCAGAGGTTTTCCATTTCTAGCCTTGCTCCTGTGCTCAGTAACAGACCCTCTCAGCAGGGGACTGTGGTTAGCACGCATTGATCTGTGTACCAAAGGCAAGACCACAACCGATCAGAAGAAAAGATATGTGATTAAACAGTTCACTGGCTTCTGGAAACAAAAGTTAAGGCACAGCAGGAGGCATGTGTGGTCTTGGACAATAAAAAGCTAAAGTGCTGAGACTCAGAAGACCTGATTTGAGGGCATGGCATCAAAAGGGTCTACGGAACACAGAAATACATACTTGAATTATTAAGTGGCTAGAAGCAGCCACTTCTTGGGATTGCAAACATATTAGTTAAAGACCTATGCAAATCCATGAATGATATTTGGATTGAATGATGACAAGGAAAATAAAAAAGACAAAGAAGAAGAAGGAGGAGGAGGGTGAGAAGGAAGATAAGGAGGAGAAGAAGGAAAAAGAGGAAGATGAAGAAGAAGAAGAAGAAGAAGAAGAAGAAGAAGAAGAAGAAGAAGAAGAAGAAGAAGAAGAAGCGGCAAGTTACAGTCTTTCAGAGGCTCTGAAAGCCAGCTTCTGACTCCATGCTGAGGTCATATAATGCCCCATAAAAACAGGTGCACTTATTATCTTTCCACATTGGAGTGGGGAGTGCACAAGTCTACTTCATCCTTCAGGCCACATGCTCTGAGTGACAAGCCACTTCTCTATGGCAGATCTGCTAACCTGGCATACATCTGCATTGCCAAGGGGAACCTGGCAGCCGGCACCTGCAGCTCCAGCTGCAAACCAAGCTTCCCTGTTGGCAAACACCGAGAAGCATTCTGTGAGGTTGGCTTCGGGGCCCAGCGCTGAGAGAGATCCTGTTCCCGGTGCCCCATAGGCATGGTTGGCGGCTGGGAGGAAACATGCTTCTTCCGTGTCATCCTCTCTGTGAACATGACTTTGGGGGAGCCTCATTAAAAGGCGTATTGCTACTGAAGTGCAAAGCTGCAACTGCCTCCTCGCTCTCCTGTTTCTTTAGCCGTGGCAAACAGGTCTGGAGTGAGGCATTGTACTCTATACCATCACCAAGGGGCTCACTGCTGGTCTGCTACAGCTCTTTCATGCCTTTCTGCTGTAAACACGCCAAACCTCACCTGGACAGCAGAGTCCAGATGTTGTGGGGGATGGCTGTCTTCCACATACCAGACTGGGGCAATGCTCCTTCCCAATTTCTGACCAGGCAATTGAGTCTGCTCTCATTAACTTAATAGGGTGGCAAAAAACCAAAAACAAACAAACAAACAAACAGCCTTCAATTAACTAGAAGAGGGTAAGTTAGAGAGTTTGAGGGTGAACGACTGCTGCCCCTTACTACATTAAGGTGTGCATTACTGTTCCCACTGGGAGGAGGAAACTGAGGCTTGGATAGTCCACATATTTTTGCCTAAGGCCAGTGCCAGTGACTATGTGAACAGAGAAGTAGAAATGGGTATATCAAAACCCAAAGCCTTCATTCTTTCAATATCTGCAGGTTGTTTTGTTGGGGAGACAGGAATGAGGTGTGGGGCTTTGGCTTCAGTTCTCCATTCAGAGCAGACAGACCTTGGGATGTTTTTCCTGGAAGTACATCTGGATTTGATTCTGATAACTTCGAATGGGAGAGATGTAAATTAGGATAACATCTCTGCGAGAGCTGAGGAAAACACACTGGTCCCTGAGGAAGGCTATCCATTCTTGTCGTTTAAGCCTCAGCATCAGCCCCTGAGTTGTCACTGACACTTGAGCCCTGTATCTTCAACACTTAAGTGACTAATGAAAAACAAAACAAACGAGCAAACAAAAAATACCTTCCGTTCCTCAGGATAAGATGGAGTTTGGTTTATGCTAATTAAAGCACATAAATTGTTGTAAAAATTAAGTAATCGGGTCCAGAGAGTGATTATGAGCTTTCTCTGTTCCATCTCCTTGTTTTCCCAAAAGGTGGGATGTAAATTTCTTGGGAACGTATGGGTAGCTGCAGGGACTTATCAAAATAATATGGATCCTAGCTTGGGTAACTTGAAAGCTTGGACCCTTGCCATCACTCAGAAGGCCCTGGGAGCATTACTGAATCTTTTCTGGGGGAGAAACAGTGCCATACAATGCTTTGGGGGCACAGGACCAAAAGGTACACTTCTAAGTAGTTTACCTTGGATGTTTTTTCATCCTCAAGCAGTCACAGAGCTCACTGGGTTATGCAGAGTCAAGAAGTGGTTTGTCTCTAGTACAGAGAAATTCTAGTGCTTCAGTTTGGGGAAGAGTCCTCATTTTTGAGTGCTGCTAAATAAGAATGCCTCCTGGTTCAATATACAAGAAATCCTAATGGTGATAGAAAAATGAGAAACAGAAGAAAAGCATCACAGTGTTTTTGGAAGCATAAGTGTGTTTGGAAACCCTGCATGGGAAAGGGCAGGAGGTCACATCTTGGTACAAGGGTGTCTGTAGGGATCTGATGAAAGATGGTTGGCAGGTGTGTAGAAACCTGAAGAGGCTTTGTACCACTGAGAAGAGGCCCAAACAAACTTGAGACAAGTGAATAAAAATGAGGCTTTTTAGTATTACTAGTGATGTTTTGTTCTGGTCCATTAACCTCCCCCAAATGTGTATGGTTTTATAGCAAGCATGTAAAGAGGAAGACAGAGGGAGACAAATGAAAAATAACTCTTGTCTAACAAAGTATGTCACTACAAGTGAAAAAAAGTAAAACAACTGCATGAAACAAATATCGATCTACTGATGGGATCAGCTGTCACTAGAAACTTATTCAGAAGAGTTATCAGGGGTGAGGCTAAAATTGGCTCAGAAATGCATTGGCTGAAGCTAGAATGAAGGCCTACTTTCCCTTGCATGGTACAGTTGAGGCATCAAGCACCCAAGATTTGCAGTTCCTAATGAAGAACTTCTTTTATTATTATTATGATGATGATGATGATGATGATGATGATGATGATGAAGAAGATGAAGATGAAGAACTTCTTAACTGGGAGAAATGTAGCACAGCCTGGCATAATTTCTCAAGAGATGATCTCAGGAAAATAGTCTGTCCCTCTGTCAGAGAATAGGCATTGAACAAGACAACTGGACAGGTCTCTGATTAATTAACACATGTCAGCTGTACAGTTTAACCAGAGCAATATAGGTGAATTCTTGTCCTTAAGCACTAAGGTTTAGTTGCTATTATGAGTTGAATGACTTAGATTTTTAGTTCATGGAGTCTTCAAATATGGAGACAGAGTCAGTAGAAAGGTAACCAGGTACCATACTTTGGATTTATATACACGCAGGGTTCTGCCCTTTTGCAGACTCTTTTTCATAATTCTGTCCTTGTGTCTAATGGTTTGCAAGCAGTCTCTGGCATTCCTTAGCTCACCCTTAGTCTGTCTTCATTTCACAGTCTTTTCCTGTGTTCTAATGGTATACTGGAACTAATGGGACATCATAGACCTTTTAGGAGGTGGGGTTTAGTGGGAAGGTCAAAGATCACTAGGGATAGGTCCATGAGAGGACTGTGGGAGCCTAGTTTCTTCTTTTGCCCCTTTGCTTTATGATTCAAAGGTGAGCAGGTTTATCTACCATGACCATGTGCGTCCACCATGATTTGATGGCCTCTTCATAGGCTGAAACCAATGAGCCACTGGATCCTGAAATGCAATGTCCAGAGCCTTGGGCACAACCCAACCTAATTTTTGCAAAGTTTAATTGTTTCAGGTATCTAATTTTAGTTTTGAAAAGTTCACTAATTCATCAAGTTAACAATTAAGTCATTATACCATAGTCTAATATGATTGATACCTTTATGAAGTAGAGAGATTTGAAAATAGACATGCACACAGGAAGAAGACTGTATGGAGGACTAAGGTCTGATGTGCTTATGAGCTATGGAATGCCAAAGACTGCTTGCAAACCATTAGACACAAGGAGAGAATTAAGAAAAGGAGTTCCATGAGTCTGGAAAAGGGCGGAACATGGGGTCCACATTGATCTTAGACTTTCTGTCTAGAGACCTGGAACCCAATAAATGTTTGCTGGTTGAAGTCACCAGCTCATGGTATGTTTTAAAGACAGACTTAACAAACTAATATACTTGCAGAGGTTGAACAAATCTGCAATAAACAGAGCCAGATAGTAGAAACAGACCCTGTGTTAGGTAGAGACATTGAGCCAGAAAAGAAATATGACTGTTAATAAAGTTGACAAGACCTGAAAAGAAAAAGAGGGCTTAAATGAAGCCTTCAACAACTCTTAAAGCTCACCTCCTGACTTGGTAAGCTTGGAAGAGATTTTGCACTCTGTTCATTCCAAGCACATGTAAGGGGAACATTATTTTTGACCCAACTTATTTCATATTTCCTCTTCTACATGTAGTCCCCAAACCAGACTCAGTGTGGACACTCTGGAGGCTTTCTGGGACAGGCTATAAATTCTTTGCCACTTTAAAGCATCTATTGACTATGTGGACTTGAACACATTTCATCATAAACCAGGGTCACTGTCAATTGTTTTTTGTTTTCTTCTTAGTGTTCTCATCAGACAAATAACTATTGCGTCTCATTTTGCTTATGGTAATCTGAGGAATGGTTTGGAAAGCATCTTCAAGAAAATGAGAGGGGAAAATCAAGGAACAAATAATCTGATCAGGGAAATGAAAAAAAAGAGGGAAGGGCTCTAATTATGAAAGGAATTAAATACAGAAAAAGGAGGATAAAGCAATATTTAAGGATGTCGGAAAAATTATGAAGTATCATAGTTAACTATTTACCTAAAACAAACTATATAATACACACAAATCTGTGTAGAAATATACATATATAGTTTTTTAAAATTCCCATATGGGCTGATGATGCTCTCTCTAAGAGCCAAAGACCACCAAATCAAACCAAATCAAACTAAACTAGACCAAACCAACAAAACAAAAACAGAAAACAAAAGATGAAACAAAACAAAACAAAAAACCAACCAAACAAACAACAACAAACACCTTAGGCATGAGAAGCTCTATTGTAAATGTTTCTCAGTGTTGTCCAATAGACTCCCAAAACATTACAGCCAATTGCTATTGCTTCACTTTGCCTCCCAGAGGTGAAAGCTAAGTCCCTGTTGCTGAAGATACCATGCTCAGACACAGGGGCCAGAGCTACCCGAATGCCTCTTCCCTGAGGATGAACTTTCATGTTACTGGAAGGTAATAGGCAATCCTCCAAAGAAGGGAACCAAACAACAGCCTTACCAAACAGTGATGCCTACCAACCACAAGAGTGACCAGCATGATATGAAAACCCTACAGGTGCAGGAGTGGCACCCAGATCTTGGCAGTAATCAATAGCTCCTTACTTGGACATAAGGACAATTCAACAAGAGGAAAAGCATGCCCAATACAGAAAACCTAGCCAGCTGGCCAGGGCCAGCCAATCATGGATCTTGGAGGAGAACCTACACCTTTGACTTCACTAAACCAGAACAATCCCCTAAATATTTGTCCTTAGGCCCAACGATAAGTGTCTTCATATCACATGGAGGAAATGTTTCTTTGCAATTGACGGAAAGAACCATTAAAGAAAACAGCAACCAGTCAAAATGCAGAGTTGTGAAGCCCTGACCCAGTGGATACATCGACCAAATACATCCTGCAACTAAGGCTGTGGGAATATTGAAGAAGAAGGGGCAGAAAGGTTATAAGAGCCAGAGAGTCAGAGAGTTTGCTGTGAGACAATGTCTCCTGCACATATAAAGGATTGGGAACATGATTGCCCAAACATGGCTGAACAAGGACAACACCAACAGACATTCGAAAATCCATGTGCCCTCAATCCTACACAAAGAACCACACAGGCAACTATGGAATGCTGAGAGTGGGAGAAATAGTCTTCCCCATGGAAGAGCCCACTAACCGGCTATTCTATACCTTATGGTCAGCCCCCAAAATAGATAGAAGTAACATTATACAGACTGAGCAGGTTATATTTATGATGCACTATATATATATATATATATATATATATGTGTGTGTGTGTGTGTGTGTGTGTGTGTGTGTGTGTATGTACATATATATGTATATATGTATGTGTGTGTATATATATATATATATATATATATATATATATATATATATATATATATGTAAAAACAATTGATGAAAAATAGGCCATGAGTTTGAAAGAGAGCACAGAGAGATATATGGAAGGGTTTGGAGAAAGGAAATGGAAGGAGAAAAATGATATAATTATAACTTCAAAACTAAAAGAAATAACTAAGATTATTTTTTCCTTGTATATGTGTTTTGACAGCATGTATGTCTATGCACTACTTTCATGCCTAGTGCCCGAGGAGGCAAGAATAAGGTACCCGATCCGCTCTAACTGGAGTTGCAGATGGCTACGGGCTGTTGCATAAGCACTAGGAGTCAATCCTGAGTCTTCTGGAAGAGCAGTCAGTGTTCTGTACCATGGGACAATCTCTCTAGCCATTTGAAAATTATCTTAACATGGGATGTTGTAAGAGTTAACCACCAAGATTATTATTTAATGATTTTCAAGGTACCAACAAGTGACTAATTAGTAAACTGGGGTTGTACATTATCACCATACTGTTTTCCTTGGGTACTGATGATGGCTCTTAACTGTCATGTCACAGTGCTGGTTTCATTCTTTCTGTGAGAAATGATGGCAAGACCCTCACAGCACTTTGCAGATCACTGGAATTCTTCTGTTTCTTTCTGTAACAATAATCATGGCCCATGAAATCCCTTTGTTGCTCATCAGCTACCCTGGGTTACGATGATGGTGAAGCTTATCACATTCACTCTCATTGCCAACTAACAGTGTCTCAAAGGTGACATTTTGAGTACACTGAAGATAGAACGCCATCCTCTAATCTCAGCAGAGAAGCCAGGGGATCTAACTGTATACTTCAGAGACCTTGCAGAGACTGACAGCTGAGAGGAGAGAGCTCTAACCCTTGACTGAAGTATATGATTTCACTTTCTGTGCATGTGAGTAAATCTATTATAAGCTGTCAGGCTTACTCACTGGTAAGATAGTGGGAAGGCCCTGTGCAGTTTAATATTCTTTGTTTTACAACAGACAACGTATTGTACAATAGTGAAGACCAAAGCATGGAAGGCAGAGATACTGGAGGGGTTCTAGACAGTTGGATAGAGTGCGATGTCCCCAGGGTGATGCCAAATCCTCTCACCAAATATTGGTGAATAAAGGATAAATTTGGGACTCCAAAGCCAATACCTACTTGGAACACTTCCGCTTCCAAGATATGGATGGAAAAGAGTCACCTAAATTGACCTCTATACAAAAGCTTGCTCAAAGAGTTCAGGAACACACATCCTATTTTGCCAAAGTTATTTTCACTTGCATGTCACATGCTTCCTTCACTTTCATTCATCACGTCCTTCACTTGCACTTGTTCTGGTGCAAGAGCTCTACTTAACCTCTCAGCATTTACATCCACTAATGAAGAGGGTTATGTGTGTGCTGTCCTGTACCTGGTGTGTCTCTAGTGTTCAGACACTGCTAGCAACCCCCACTCTGTGGTGGTAACATGTCCCTAGACATTGTTTGGTGTCTCTGTATGAGACAGGAGAATCACTGTTCTAGAGAGACCTATCTGGGTACAGAACAATGCAGAGCCAGAGTAGATCCTACAAGAGTAAGCAAGCTGCTCCCATTGGGTTTTAAAACAGAGCCACCACTGCATTCGACTTCAGCCGTTAGAGATGATCTGGGTCCCTGCACAAGCACACCGTGCAAAGATTTAGGGAAATTAACTTCCATATGCTTCTTTTGTCCTTCCCTCTCATCACTATCCTTGCAGAATCTGGCATGCAGGGCCAAGTGGGGTTTTTTGTTGGATTCACATGGGGATGGTTTGGATAAGGAAACAGAGATGCGTGCCTGCCTTTTGACACATGTGTATTAAGCAGCACTTCCTATGAAACTATACTCAGAGTACACATTGCCAGGAAGCTGGTTCATGCTGGTGCTGCACAGCACAGTGTGGCTATGGCCTTGAACAGGACAAAGGCCCATTGAGTTTATGGATCAAAGGCATAAATGATACATCACGAAGGTAAGTTGCTCAAGCCCCAAGTGCTGCCATTGTTTAAATATTGCTTCATGTTTGGAAGCATTGGAACCAAACAGTGATCGAGCCAACTAAGTCAGCCCCAGCATCCTTGCATGGCCATGAGATGGGAACCAAAAGTTACACCAATGCACTAGCCTTGTGTACGTATGAAGGTGAAAGAAAGTGGATATACACTTGGTAATAGACTCTCTAAATATTCAAAATATGAAGATGTCCCTGTAAACAGGAAGTTCTTAAGAATTATTACAAAAGTCTCAGGAAGTAGATCAAGAAGTAATTTTAATTACGGCAACTGTATGAAAAGTGACACACTGAGATTAGCATCCATTCTTTTGTATAAGTGTGTAGCATGGATTTCTTAAAAGGACTAATATAATGATTTAGTATCATAGCTGATACAAGCCAAGGAACTCTCCCCTCAAATCTTATGCCCCAAACTGAAGAACATAAATGGGTAAGAACCCATTATTCCGATTCCCATCCAAGATTCCACTGCATATCCTTAAAGTTGGCCTTGAAGAGGTAAAAGAAACCCACAATCTTCAAGATAAGGCAAAGAAAATCAAGAATATCTTGCTAGGTAACGGTTGCTTAGGTCTGAGTGTTTTAAAGAAAGATTCACAAGAAGCAGCATAAAACTGGCTGTAGGCACACACCCAAGGTAACAAACAAAACTCAGAGTTTAAGAACTGGCATTGCCCTTGGACATGCCTATAGAATTAAACCTAATTATAACAAATGAATATGGAGGAAGAAAGGCAGGGCAGAGATGACGAGAGATTGACCTGTTCCATTCATTCCTGACTGCCATTAATAACACCAAACTCAATTGCTTCCAAAAAGAATTGGAAAGGCCCTGGAGAGGCAAACACTGCATTCCAGAGGTCAGGCCTGTGCTTTCAAAGCACGGCCATGTGCTTGAGGAGGAATGCTGTGTGCTCAGACTTGTTTATAACGTGGCTGAGGTTTCAAGAATGTGAACTGGAGAGAGAAAGAGAGAGAGAGAGAAAGAAGGAGAGAGAGAGAAGAGAAGAGGAGAGAGAGAGAGACCTTTCTCTCTTCAATTGCAGACCTGAACGATGGAGTTCTGTGGTGAATTTTTGGAATACTTGGTTTGGGCCTGTGCTTCATCAGCACAGCTACATAGAGGAGAGGGAGAGATGGAGGAAAGAAGAGCCACAGACTGAACCACATAGAAAGGGGTTTGCTCTTTTATTTTTTACCCTTCCACCTTTATTCAGAAAGAGCACCTTAGAAAAGGCAGCTCTCCCAGGAGGTGATTTGGGGCAGGTTAAGGAGATTTAGATAATGCATGCAATCTGAAGATGGAAGAAGGGTGGACCGGCCAACTCTGCACTTCATTCAGAACATTGACTTTAGTACAAGTTTCCTGAAGACTCCACTTGTGAGTGCAGGTAGCATGGTGGAAAGAGCATGGGTTTAGGTGTCTACAGTCTGTTCTGCTTTTTCCCAGTGTACCATCTTGGGTGGGCCTGTCACCCTTCAGTTTTCCTAACTACAAACAGAGGATGGACATATCTCTGCTTAGGGCTGAAGAGATGGCTCAGAGGTTAAGGGCACTGACTGCTCTTCCAGAGGTCCTGAGTTCAATTCCCAGCACCCACATAGTGGCTCACAGCCATCTACAATGTGATCTAGTGCCCTTTGCTGGCCTTTAGGTCTACATGCAGGTAGAGCATGGTATACATAAAAATAAGTAAATAAATCTTTAAAAAAGAAAGAAAGAAATAGCTCTGCTGCAGGAATTTTTCAAGGCTTGAATTAGAACACAGCTGTAGTATCCAGAACACAAGATGCCAGAGACGAGAGGTTTGGTTTTTTTTTCTCCCCTTCTTTTCTTTTCTTTCTTCTTTACCTCATGCAATGTCCTTGAAAGATGACAGCATCAGCAGTCATGAAGCAGGAAGTGTCATCAAAGTACATCCGCCCTAGCCTTTACTCAAAGAAAAGGTCTACAAATCTAAAAAACTCTAAACTCTGCTGAAGCATAAGTGCAGATAATGAGCTACCTGCTCCTTCTGGTAGCCCGACCCCACAGACAGCTCTCCTTGCTAGAAGGTTCTTTCTGTGAGCCTTTCCTGGGCTCCCTCTATGTCCCACTTCTATGGAATACTGACACTCTACCATCAACAACAAAACAAGGACTTCTCATGCGTTTATTTCATAGCAAGTCCTAGCAGAATTGATTTCTGTAGGGAATTCAATAATCCTACCACACAGTACATTATCGTTACAGCAGAAAGACAATAGATTGGGGTGGCTGGACAACTCAACAAAGAGTTTTGTGTAACAAGTGGAGGGGCTGGAACTTTATTTAACACACACTGTGACAGCCCACACTGTGGTGCTCGGTACATCAAGGGCTGTGTGCAGAGGTGGAAGCAGAGGCTTCCAGCAAACGGACTTTGGGACACTGCGTGGATGGATTAACAGATGGACACTTTACTAAGGAATCAACCTATCTGCAGGATAATCAGTGTCTCAGGTGCTGCACCTCCCATTTTCCTGGAATTACCACTGCATGTGGATGAATTGAAACGTAAATCATGTTCTCTTTCTAGAAGTGTGTGTGCGCGCTCGCGTGAGCGGGTGTGTGTGTGTAATTTGCTGTGTGTATTTCTTGTAGAGTCTTGATTTAGTCACAAACAATGCTGGCAACATTTTTGAAACTGTTTAACATCTTAGTTATAATTCTTTACAATAACTCTGTTGTTTTTTGTTTGTTTTCTTTCTCCAAGGAGAAAATTATAGTATGAAAACTTGAGGAATTCTGGAGGTTTTTAAAAAATTGTATTTCTTTTCTTTTCTTTCTTTCTTTCTTTTTTTTTTTTTTTTTTTTTTTTTTTTTTTTTTTTTTGTGATAGGGCCTCATTGCATATCCCTGGTTGATGTGAAATATTTTGCTCTATAAGTCTAAATGGCTATATAGAATAAGCTGCACCTGAACACACAGATCTGTCTACTCCTAGCTCCCAGTTGATTGCTGGGATTAAAGACATGAGCCACCATGCCCAACAAAGTATCTTTAATAAAGATATACATACATTTTGAACTGATTTAGTGAGGAGGAGGACACTTCTTTTTAGAATACAGAAGCTCTTCCCAACTGAGGCCTCTAGTTTATATCCCACTGTACTCTGTTTTCTGACAAGTGAGTATACAGAAGGCTTTAGGGCAATATGTGGATTACCGGGTTCCCAGAGATTCACTGAGAACGCCGGTTTGCTTGGGACTAGTTCTCAGTCCTGGCTTTTGTTTTATCCTTGTGACTTATTCTTCTGGGTAATGACCTGACAATCACATTTTCTGTCCAACTGCAAAGGTCTGTATGTGTCCTCAAGTCAAGACTAACCTCCTGGTTTATTTTCTTCTAGGGAAGGTTCTTTTGGCTCAGAAGTCCAATCTAAGCATCACCAAGTCAAATGCGGTCTCATCACCTCTTGCCTATAAGTGTCTTTTGTGACCATGTGCTGGCTTCGATATTAGCTAGGAAGGTAGAGTGCAGTGCTACTATGGGAGGCGGCCATGCTAACACATCAGTTATATAATTTATCATTGCAGGAGGAGGCAAGAATATCGACAGCTGTAATCTTTGCTGGAGAAGTGCTAACAAGCCTTTGTGTCAGCGCAGTCTCCTCTTGGCTAAAACGTCTAAATTTGGCTGTCTTTAATTTCACAATGATTAGCCATGAGTTCTTTTAGAGTTGTAAACTACCAGTGGCAGGGCATAACTCTTATCTTATTAGTTTTGTTGTCAATTATCCGGCAGGACATGATGCAGAATTATGTCCTAAAAATATTGTATGAGGCTATGAATACACAGACAAATAGAATCAACCAGTATGAAATGGATTAACCAGGTCAGTCAATTTCAGCACTGTAGGCTCACTGATAACTATGATTTTTCTCCTTCAGATTGTATCATGAGTTATGAAGGGTCACTGTAAGTTATTCCTGAGATTGCTTTAACCCATTGTACCTCCTTAGAAAAAGCTCCAAGTTCACGATACATGAACATCAGATAAAATAATGCCAATTAAATGGGTTCACATTGCACATATCCTGGGGTTCTTTTCTACTTTCATTTGGCAGATAATGTTAAGAATTCAAGCTCCTTGCTTTCCCTTTCTCTCAGACTGCATAATACAAATACTAATATCTGTGTAAGAATCATTTTTAAAACTTTGCACTTCAGCATTCTTTTCTTTTCCCACGGTGTAGTGTAGTCACGCACATTTTTTGTTTTCAGTCTGGGTCAGTTCCTATGAGTCTGAACATCTTCACAGTTAAGATTTCTGATTATGGAGTCCTGCCTATTACCCAGTGCAGTATCATCAGCCAACTTAGCCCTGCATACACACAGGTGTCATGGCGATACACCAAGCTAAGTAAGGAACAGCAACAGGAAAACATGGCAGCGACTGTTGTGAGATCGAGTAGTGGGAGTGGCTTTGCAGAGCAATGGGGTCTTCATTCCAAAATGTTACTGGCTTTACTGCAGGCGGCTGTCTAGAAAGCGCTTGTCATGTCTTTTCTTTCATATTGAGCCATCAAATGTGACAAATAAGAACGGGAGGAAAAGCTTTTTCTATTAGAGTTATTTTAGAATTACTTCTCTTAAACACCATTGTTAGCAGAGTTCCTGTACTGCAGGTGGGTATGCTGTAAGCCAATACTCCTGTGGGATTATTCCTTTGTCTCGACCTTAACCTAGTGGCACCATTGAGGCTTAACTCTAGACTGTGAAAAGGCTCACAGAAGAGGCCACAAGGCATGCTGGTGGGAGAGCACATCCTCCAGTCCGTTCACATTGAGGCCTCGGGAGCTTTCTACTGAGTCAGCTGTGTGCGGAAAGGAGCGGCAGTAGTTTAGAACAGTGCTGGAAGCTGTGAAGAGAGTCAATATGTCTCCTGAGTGGTGCATATGTTTGACTAGAAACAGACACATGGATCTATGTGTATACAATTGCATTCTGTGCAGGGCAAATGAGTTTTCTAGGGTCTTCCATGTTCGTTTAACCCTGAAGAGAAGAGCTCTACAAGTAGCCAAAGGTAGAGTAGAGATAGTCCAGAGTCATCAGAAATGGGACAAGTTCCTCAAGAGGGAGAATTAATAAACTGAGCCACCAGCACAGTAATGTTTTCTATATACTTCTACCTGCAACAGCAGGGACTGCCTTAGTCCAGGGGTGAGTTAGCCTTTGGTTTCTCATACTCTCTGCCCCCACAGCACCATCGCTCTCTGACCAAATGACTCATTGGCCACTGGCCTGGCTTTTGACAAGCCCCAAAGAATGGTATGGATGGCAGTCCCCCCTTCCTTTAACTAGTAGAGGGGCTGTTAAACGGCCTCTTACTGCCTTTTTGTGTGTGGTGCTAATTAACATGATCCAAGTTTCAATATGTGCTAAAGATTCCAGTTTTGTTACTTATTTAATGAGCTTTGTGGGATTTGAACATGAGGCTTGAAGTAGCAAGGGAAACCTCATAATTAGTTTCAATTACAAGAAGTTCCTGTGCATTAAGGCTACGTGATGAACTGCAGCGAGAAGGAACTACCAACCAGATACAAATCACTATTTTGTTTCATTTATTATTATACTTATTTTCCTCCTAATTAGTACTGATTGGCTTATGATCCTAATTAATGCAAAGGAATTTGGAATGGTATACAATGGTATGGCTCAGAAGATGCCAGCATGTACAACTGCTAAATTACTGCTAATTGTTATTTACATGGGGCCTGGAAGACTAAGTAATGTAATGGCTAATTAGCATTAAAGATATGGTATCCATTTCCAATTTACACCAATGAAATAGAGATCAAATCCTCGTTAGTTTAAAAAATTCCACCTTTAGGTCGTGAGAATTGCATTATTGTATAGTGACCTTTACCTAAAGGGAGGAGTTTGCTATTGTCTTCAGTTACGTCTTGCCAGGGCTTGGCTAGAATGTTGCATAAAAGTTATATAGGAGCTCACAGCCTCATGCTGGCAGTGGGCTGTGGTACTTAAGGATTAGAGTTGGGAGCCAACTGGCAAATAGGCCAAGCATAAGGCGTGGGCTTGTTCCAATGCTGGCAGGTGTGTGCTTTCTGGAGAGTGGGGCCCTGAGATGGCAAGATTCTGAGAAGTGACTAAGCCTATACTGGTATCTTGGTGCCTATGGGTGACGTTTCTAGATGACTAGCAATGCTAATTCTAAAGAGCCAGGGTGAGTCACCAGCACAGGTGCAGGTGCTGCTGGATTATGGGGGTGAATGATGGGAAAGCCAAGAGAGGTGGCTATGGCATGAGGGGATGTAAACTTTAACTGTCAAAAGGTCCTGATCTGCCCTGAATGTACCACTTTCCAGTGAGAAATCTTGCTGTGGCGAAATACACAAACATACATTTGAAGGATAAGATGGCTTGACCTTTATCATGGCTGCAGAGGTTTCAGCCCATGGTAGAGCATGGCAGAGCATAACAATTCATTTCAGGAGAGATGAGTCCTCTATTTTCCTCCTTTACTCTACCTGGGCCCCTAGCCTAGGTGATTGTGCCACTCACAGCCAAGGTGTCTTTCTTTCTTAGTTAACCATTTCTGGAAACATCCTCACAGAAAAACAGAACTGCACTATACTAAGATCCTAGACACTTCTCAGTCTAATAAAGGTGACAATTGCCTGTCCCACTGTCCTTCATTCAACATAGTAGAACTTAACCTTAGGGAATGGTGAAAATTCTCAGGGGATATTCAGGAATGTGCCTTCAAACTGGGATGCAGTGGCTGCTTTCCTTCTCAGGGTTGCTGTACTGGAGGAGCCACTGCTTGGTCCCTTGCTTCCCCTGTCTTCTACCAGTCTCTATTTATCTCCCCTTTACGTCTTGCCTTTGCTTCTGTCTTAATCCAGTCCCCTATGAAAAGGAGAGGAAAGGGATTGGAGTAGTAGCCACAAGACCAGTCTCAGCTCACGCTACAAGAGTCATGTCACTTGTCAGGGCGTGAAACTCTCCACGCACCACTTTCCAATGATAAACCTTGGTGTGGCCAACTACACAAGACAACATCTCTCCATCATAAGGGAGAATGCTGTGTCTGTCACCTTGTCCCTTCCCTCAAGTTTGTTAAAGCTTAACATCTGCAAGCCCTGTGGAAATGACACAATCAGTTCAGCCATACCATTTTCAGTGAACAAATCTATATAGTAGATTTATCTCCTTTGTCTGGGTGAAGAAAGAAGTGCTTTTCAAACTTATTTATTTATTTATTTATTTATTTATTTATTTATGTGCATGTATGTGAGTGTATGTATTCGGTGGTACATACATGTACAGGTCATACTACGACTTGGAGGAGTCAGTTCATTTCCACCCTGTAGGCTCTGGGTCTCAATCTTGGGTTGACAGGCTTGCACTGGCAGCGAGTGCTGCCATCTTGCTGGGCCCCTAGGGGCACCATTTAAAGGTAGGTTTGCCTCACAGAAACCAAGAGGAGAAGACAGTTTCCCCCTGAGCTCTGCAAGGTGAGCTCCTCTTCTGCAGTCCTGAGCACCCTACCCACGGAAGACCCGTTGGCCCACACAAGGCCAAGGTCAGCCGGCTTGACTTTCTGTAACTCTCTCACATTCTTTTGAGAAGACTTTCCGTGCTTAACTTTGTCCAAGATAAACACTGCTCCTGGCCACTACGCTTTATTTAAACATACCGTTCTTTGTAGCATAGAAAGAATTTGATATTTTTAGAAAGAAAGAGTGAGCAACAAGGGTAGTAGCTCTTTAGTGTTTGATTGAACAAGACCGGGAGAGTCTTTGGTGAAGACACATTCTAGTTTACCATCAGCCATTGAACTTGAATCTCTGAAAACAGGTAGAAGGCATTTCCTAACATATCTGTTCTAATCATCTGTTAAAGTTTCATCTAACAAACAAATACAAGCTTTCAGGTAGAGGGTGTAATTTCAGGTAGCGTCTACCTGATTTGATGCACATAGGAAATTTGCGTCTAACATTTGAAAAAAAATAAACAAAATACCCACATCCAGAAAACAGAATTCTATGTTTTAAAAATAGAAAACGTATACAAACAAAGCTCTCTCCCTCTCTCCTTATATATATATTCATACATATATGTGTACAAACAGACACACACACACACATATAACGTGTATATTCAATTCCATACAGGCATTTATCTTATAGCAGCTTGTATCATGTACAATTATATGTATAATTGCATTTAATGTGTGTATATATATCTGTTTGCACATTTAGAGAATGTATTATTCATATATCATTTATAAAATGTAAATAGCCAGGCTATTCACCCACTATCATTATCTTCAGGCAAAGACTGTTTTTAATTCCTTTAGCAGTCCCATGTGCATTAATTTTACCTTTTACCTGGTGCCTTGGGTGAAACCAAGAAAGTTCCCTCTTTTTTCAGTGAAGATGGAAGCTCACACCAGAGTTTAAAGGGAAGCCTTGTGCTTCAGTAGCTGTTTGGTTTTACAATGTATAACCATAAAGAGAAAGTGATGTCTGCAGTTTTAGATGCCGTGTCACATAAATGAGGTAGCACTTGAATGCAGGGCTGTAAGCGGAGACATGTCTTGTCAGGTGACTATGTACCTGCCATTTTAGAATACACATAACACCAATATGGCTAAAGGGTCTCTAGAAGATGCCATGTCATGGTAGAATCATCACCCGTTTTGTCTATTTGGGATCAAAATAGCATTATATGATGCATGAACATATATATATATATATATATATATATATAAACTATGTTTTCCATATTTTCAACTTTACAGAAATAAAGTTATGGTTTTTGTTTGTTCAATATCTTGCTTCTAAAATTCATTCAGGCTGACATGTGTAGATGCTGTTTACTTATTGTTTTGGTTAATTGTTCTTCTTTTTATGACTAGCCTATCATTTATTCATCAATTTTCCTGTAAATACACCCTTGAATATATGCAGCTATTACAAAAATATGTTCCATGTGAACAATATGGTATTTATCTTTGACATATATGTAGCTAAGAATGGAACTTCTGGATAATATATAGATACCCCAGTTATATCTTTAATGTTACTAGGAATACCAAAATGTTTTCTAAAATGGAAAACTGATATCTTCACTAGCAGGGTGTAAAGACTTCTCATTGCTTCCAACGTCCTCAACTTTCAATGTCTTTTAATCATTGGCAATCTATGAATAGGCCTTTAATTTGCACCCACCTACTGATGAGTGAGTCTGGACATCTTCCCTGGCCTTCTCATGTGCACCCACTTTCATAGCTTCTGTCAGGTTACCTTCAAACAGTTAGCTTGCTTAGCTTTTCCTTGTTAGACTAGCGCAAGTTTTTATTCAAACTTTCCTTTTTTTTTTTTTTATATGACATGGATGATTATCTTCTTTAAGCCTTTCAATAAATATTTTCCATTGAGATTGTCAGATTTATCAATTATTTGTGTCTTGCATATTTATATTAAGAATTGTTTTCTTATTCTGTGGCCTTACAGTTATACACATTCTAAAAGTTCACTTTTACCTATACATTTACACAATTCAAGCAAAAGAGATAATAAGAGCTGATAATACTCTTCATCTTTTCTTCTTCCTTAGGAAGAAGGCTAGTTATCAACTTATCTTTCATAGTGTTTATTTCTTCTAGAATTTTAGAATTCTGTTATGAAGTTCTAAAATATCTGCCTTTAGCAACTGTCTAGAATTCCACTGATATTGAAATCAAGTTGGAGAAAAGAGCTACGTCTAATTTTACTGATTTTTTTCTACTCACCAATACATATTTTACTTTTTAATATACTGTAGTATGTCTTATTTTAAAAATGAAATCTTATTTATGTTTAGTTAGGTGCATTTCCAGCTAGTAGATTATCCTCCTCCTCCTTTTTTTTTTTTTTTTTTCTTTTGCTATTATCAACATGTATTTCTATGTTCTGGAATTAAATAGATATGTATATCAAAGGGCTTTTCTTGTTTATTTTATAACTGTCATTCTTGTTTTACTTTTCTTACCTTTGATAGGTTGTACATTTCCCCTGGATTCCAGTAAATCATATACCCAGCCAATAGTGCTGTGATTACTACTTTTCCAAAGCTGTAATTTATATCTCTCACAGCCTGGTCTTGCTTGGTGAAATCCATACTGCATCGCTGAGTAGCTGGGATGACCCGGGCATCTTTGCCTTGTTACTGACATTAAATGGGAGGCTTGTGATGCTTCAGTGGTGGTAGGTATGGTGCTCACTGTATAATTTTTCTTGATATTCCTTATCAGAAATAGATTTATTTCTAGTCTTAGTTTATTGAGAGCTTTCATTACAAATCAGTGTTGTCTGTTAGCAAATGTCTTCCTCATCAATCTATGGATTTATTTGACTTTTCCCTTTGATCCATTAACATAAGGAATCATAATAATATTATAGAACATAATTAGTAATATAGTTATTATATAAAAATTATATTTCTTGATTAAAGAAGACTGGCCAGGATGTATTATCTTTTACTTAGACTCTTTTAGCTATGGCTAAAATTGGTCTGTTGTTAAGGCAAAAGTCCTTGATAGCTATTTTGCTGATATTTATGCAATCATATGGACTTTTTATTCCTATTACTCTAGGTTCATGAATTTGAAGATCCAGATATATTTAAAAATTCTTTTATGTTTTCTGTTATTGATTTATTTTGATTATGACTTATGTTGCACAAGTTTTTAGGTCTTTGTGTTTGTTAATTTTGATTACTTTCTAGTTGTATTTTTCTCTTTGATGTGATATCACATATTTAATTCTATCTATTTAATAGCCACTCTGAGTACTGTATAGCCCAAATTTGATGTAACAATACTGACAGTATCTGAAACACTTTTATAAATAAAAAGTTAAGTAATATCAGATGTTTAAAGTTGATTACTATTTACATTATTCATAACCTAGATCTTTTTCTTAGCACTACAAGTTGAACATTATTTTGTAATTTGTACCACCAATCTCTGTGTGTTTAAATAGGAATTTATCCACATTTTTCTCTTCATTGTTTACTATAGCTAAGTTTTAAAAATTTTAGAGATATCTCTAGGAAAAATATATTGGTAATAAACAGTCTCAATTTGGTTAAGATTTAAATATTTATATTCTTATCTTGAGAACTGTTCTCATTGAATCTCTTCCCAGAATGCCCAGATTTACTTCCTCCTTCATTTGAAGATAATTTTCAACTGTCTACCAGATTTATTGTGAATTCTGAACAGTTGGCCAAAAGATTAACATTTTTTTCTGTTTCTCTTGTTTACTTGTTTATAAGAGTATTTATCTTTTCTTTATCATTGCTCCTTGATTATGCTGAGCCTATAATTAAAAATGAAAACATATTCTGTTTGAATCCCTGGCCTTTATGATGCTGGGTACGTATAAGCAATGCTGATAGATACAAGAATTTTCCTTCCTTCTATTGTCTTCTGGAGCTTCATCAAATGTATTAGTACAATACTGCCTTGTATCCTATAACTTTTCTATTTTTTTATTCTTTTTTTCCTATTTATATTATTTATAATAATAATCACAATTATTCATAAAACCTGTAGTCCATCTAATCTTTCTTTACATTTTGAAGAATCCCTATCTCCACATTTACACATTTAACAAATCTTGCACACTTTATTTGGCTTTTAAAATGTTTTATATGTGAGAGCTTTTAAAGGTTCTTTTGTCTAATATCTCTTAAAGTAGAAACTTTTCATGGGAATTTAGTTTTTAATGCTAGTACAAAGAGACATCCCCCTTCTACACCTTGATTCTTCTTTGTCGTATTCAGGCAATCAAATCAAGTAAGCTATAAGATTTTTTACAATGTTTTATGTGCATCTTTTATTGAAAAGTTGCTTTAACCTGTTTATATTAAATACACAGAGTGATGTAAATTTTAAGCCAGTCTTCTTTTTAAACCCTAGGACAAAAGTCCAAAATGTGATATTCCTATTTCCTTTTTTTCTAAAAAATATATATATACACATACATATTATACAAAAGAATATACATATTTCAACAGACTTAAAAAAGAAATATGCAAGTTTCAAACAGAAAAGGTTAAGAATTGCTTATCTTAGAGAAATATCAACAATTAAAAGTCTCCCTTTTATAGAATGTTTCTGGAGAGTATGCCTGGGAAAATGCAAAATGAACTATCCCATGAGAAGCAGCACATACGACGGTATCTGCCCATATATGCCTGTCCTAGTGGGGTGAGCTGCACAGTTCCATGTCTTGAGGCACAAACATGCCTATACTCTCACTCATACAAGTGTGCTCTACTGTTAAAATAGTAGATGGGACTAGAGACTGCGGTTTTCAATAATAGGTTTGTTTTAGTTTTGTGTAGTTTTCGACAACATGCTTAAAGATAATGAATGAACTACTTCATCTTCTCTGAGAAAATAAAAACATCTAACCCTGAGAACGCTCTGAAGGCAGTCTATCTAAAGAGTAATTCTATACTAACATTACCCATCTTGACCTCTCTGCCAGACTTGGCTCCAAGTCATCTGTCTGTGCTCATAAATCACATCTTCCAGCTACAAAGACATTTCAGATAGTCAGAAGAATGTGGAGGGTCTGGAAAGGCCTTCCAGGGCTTTACAATGTTTGAGCAGAAGCATCTGCACCACTGAGAACTGCCGGACAGTCAGTGATGCGCATGTGGGCACTTGGCTCACAGTGACTTCATGATGCTTGGTGTCTTATTCTCCCCTTAAGTCTACCTGACTATAGAGTATTTTACAACATAACTGTTCTGGACAAGGAAAATTATGATAATTAAGTTCATTACTTTTCTCACTATTGGGACAAAATTACCTGGCAAAAGAAACTTAAGGACAGAAGGGGTTATTTAGACTCACAGTTCAAACTTACGGTTGTAGGAAAATGAAGGATTTGGGCATACTGGGACTCTGGTTGGGAAGGAGAGGAAGATGGGTGCTGGTGGTCTGGGTGCTTTTCCCTTCTAGGCAGTCTGGGATCCCAGGCATGTTAAATTCTAACTGTATTTAGACTGTGTACTCATGCCTAGATTAACCCAACCTAGAAACCTGATCTCAGACACACTCAGAGGTGTGTCTCCCAGGTGATTCAGGTCCTGTCAGGCTAAGAATAAATGCTAACCACTGCAAGCCAACCCTGTCGCTTGATATTAAGACACACCACTTTAAAGTCATAACCTTCCACTTGTCCTCTTAATCTCATGGCCAACTCACATCACAATTTTAAAACTTTCATTCAGTCCAACTTCAAAAGTCCCTACAACGTTCAAAAGTACAAGTGCAGAGTCTTCCCTGAGACTCAGACAATTTCTTCTTCTCTTTTAATTTTTTTTTGGTCAGACGATTTCTTAATCATGAACCACTATAACAATAAATTAGAATAAAATTAAAGCCAGAATTTCAACATACATACTTTCAGCACACAATGACACATTGTAAACATCCCCATTCCAAAAGAAAAGAAGGATGGCATCTCAAGGAAAGTCCAGACTAAAGTAATACTGCAACACCGCAGAGAAAACACCAACTTTGCAGCCCCAACATCTGGGGCTCATGATGGAATCATATGGGCTTTAAAGAGCTTGGGTAGCTCTTGCCCTCCAGCTCTGCTGATGTCATCACACTTTGTCTCTCTCTTGAACTTATTCTGCATTGTGTGTTCAGCTTTCTTCAATGGACTTCCTATGACCAGGGCATCTCCAGCATGTTAAGGTCTACATTGCAGCTTAGGCTTTGTTTCCTTGGCTTCAAATAATAGCCCTTCTAGATCTGCTGCCAGGCTATCTGACTTTGCCCCACACTGCTTGTTCTTAATGGAAAAGGGACCTTGACTTTGTTTCCATGGGCAAAGTTTCCATGGTCCTCCCTATCCTTGCATCTTTTATAACTACAAAACAAGTACAACATGAATGATCTGCCAAGTGTAGGTCAGCATCCCTACAATTGAACTGGCTCCTGTGTGTCTTCCAGGGTGACCTTG
This sequence comes from Acomys russatus, assembly GCF_903995435.1. Classification (NCBI taxonomy): domain Eukaryota; kingdom Metazoa; phylum Chordata; class Mammalia; order Rodentia; family Muridae; genus Acomys; species Acomys russatus. The sequence goes on from NC_067156.1 coordinate 64,554,869, forward strand.
GGGAAGTGCTTCCCTGTTTTCCTCGGGGGGTTACTTTCAAGTAGAAAATCCCTTCAAAGGCACTCTCAGTTTAGGGTTACTCCTTTCTAACTATTTTAGGTTGTCCATAAAATGCAGAATTTGATGGGTAGTATCTTCTCCTATGGTACATTTTCTATTGGCCTAGTGCAGAATGGGAGGGTTTTTGTTTTTTGTTTTTTTTTTTGGGGGGGGGGAACTAATTTGTTTCATAATTAAAGCTGCTGTTTTAGCATCTTATCTTATCTGTAACAGCAAACCTTCTCCTTTACATGCCAAATGGCACTTTTTAAATGGATTTTGTTCCTCTTGTTATTTTCTTTGTCTCCCTGTTTCTCTCTGCCCACCTCTCTGTGTCTGTGTCCCTGTGTCTGTCTCTCTTTCATAATGTCCTCCACTAAACAATTCATTCGATTGTGTGTGTGTGTGTGTGTGTGTGTGTGTTGTATTTAACTGAAATTATGTAATTTTATTCTCTGTCTTCAATTCCTCTTATGTACCCCCTCCAACTTAGTTCTCTATTAAAATCATGGCTCTTTTTCTTTAATTGCTATTGTTGCAAATATATGTATAACTGGTTCAGTTTGTTTAGTGTCACTTGTTTGTATATGATTTTAGAGCTGATCACTTGGCATAGGATAACCAATTAGGAGGCTTATCTCCAAAGAAGGCTATTTCCCCTGCTCCCAGCATTCCTTAGGTGCCTATAGTTCTTTGTTTTTGAGTAGAGCCCCATGACACTTCTCTTCTATGTTAGCATGTCTATTGGTGTTGAACTCCTTCAGGTCTTGTTATGGCAGCCATATTGTTGTGGTATCGTGAGTAAAGTGTCCTTGTTACTTTTAGGAGACAAATTTTCACAGATTTCCTATTCCTCTGTGTCTAAATATCTTTCTGACCACTCTTCCAAAATGTTCTTGGGCTTTTTGAGCCCTAAGTTCCAAATTCTGTACTCTTGCAATGTAGCCCTAAAGGACTATGGGCCACACAATTTATCACAGCAATGACCCCACTTGATATTAATTTTATAAATTAGTTGCTTTTCTTGTTACCGTGGAAAAATGGCCAACAAAAATAACTTAAGAAAGCAATAGCCCATTTTGTTTGAACTTTGAGGGTACAGTCCTTCATGGTAGAGAGGGTGTCACTGCAGGAAAGCACAGTTAGGAAGCATAGAGAGAGATATGCTAGTGTTTGGCCACTTTCACTATGTTGTGTGACATGGGTCCCAGTCCAGGGAATGCTAGTTATTCTCACTTCAGTTAACCTATAGCTTGCCCAGAGTCTTGTTTCTTAGGTGATTCTATCAGTCCTTTCTGGTCATCAATGAATAGTGACCATCACGTTAATGTATGGACATGTCTCTGGGTCAAGACCACACAGTGACCCTGAAGCTGTATAACACAACAGGACAAGTAAGCCTGTTATGCCCATTAGAAGCAGAATAAGTTTACAGCTGTTCAATACTACTCTGTGGTACAATTTATATTTCTTTCTCGCTGGCTTTAAATTAAAAAGTCTATAAATTGGGCCCTGTTATCTTCTGTGACCAAAACTACATGGGGCTATTGTATATTCTACTTCTGTACTTCAAATATTGTTTTTACACAGAAAGACTCAACGCCATCTCTCCTTGTTAGTCCCCTCTCAGCCTTCTTTGCCAACTGGAGGGGAAACCATGGCCCTTGTGGCATTGGATCTGCTTAGACGATGAACATTGAAATGATGAGTTGAGTGTTCAAAGCACTAGAAGCAGATCAGAAGGAAACTGGACAGACACTAAACAGTGGATCGCAGAATGTATGCTAACATGTCGAGGGACTGGCATCCAGAGTCCATAAAAACTTCACAGTTATCCTTCAGATGGAAGTATGACAGCTTAAGAAGAGTAAGCATCATCCAAGTAACTGTAACATCAGGTGAGAGTCCCACAAAACAAAGCTGACTGTGTGCCCTTTGATTAATTTCAAGGCTTAGCATAGCTAAACACTGGTGAGGGTACAAAGACAAACATGTCACTATTATTGTCATATCGTCACACAGTGTTGTCTGATCCACTTAAGAGGATCAGCACGGCTCTAGAGAAATAGATGTGGACAAAGGAAGAATTCAGAAATGAAAACGATAGCACCTGCTGCTAATGCAAGGCATAGGGTGTTCTCTGCACACCGAGCACACACCCTAATCCACTGCTGGGTGCATCAAAATGACAATGATAACAATTATTAATAACAAACATGTGCATCTTGCATGTCACTCTCTGACTGAAAATTGATTTTGATGTATAGTTTTATGTACTGTGATGTACAGTCGTTTCCTCTTATCTGTGGTTTTATTTCTGCGGTTTTAGTTACTCATGTTCAACCATGGTTTAAAAAAAATGGAAGATTTCAGAAAGAAAACAGTCCTAGGTTTCAAACTGGACACCATTCTGAGCAGTGTGAAGAATGTACTGTGCTCTTCTGTCTCACCTGGGCTATACGTCTTCCCTTGCTCTGGTGTACTGACGCAGCATATTCTACCCGTCAGTTAGTCGCTAAGTAGCTGCCTTGGTCACTAGATGATCTGTTGCAGTATCACTGTCCTCGTGTTTGAGAACCCCCTTTTCAGTGGTCTAACAGTACGCCACGGGGCTTATGCCATTCATGTTAGTTGGTCTTACATGAAGACACTGTATAATCTCACAAGATCACAAAGATGGGTGAGTACGGACAGTAAGTCTTCTGAGTGAGAATGCACATCCACACAACTTTTCGTATAGCACCATATTACTGTTGTTGTTTTAAGCCATTATCACCACTGTGCCTAATTTACAACACACAGTTGACCACAGGGAAGTGTGTATAGAGGACAAAACATGGCATGTTGGACTGTGGAACTGTCATGATTTCAGAAGTCTTTGGAGCTATTGTTAAGGATCTGCCATTGCTAATGAGCATCATAACAACAAGGACACATTTTATCACTGTCATCACCACAGTGCATCAGGGGGGACAGCTTTTAATCCACATCTTTTCTAAGATCATCAGGCTAGGGGGAAAAAGCCATCTGACAAATAAGACAATGGGAATTGGAAGAAAGTGAGTTACTTGTGCTAAGAAGGCAGAAAGGAATGCAACCTAGCTGTTCTTAAGTTTCATACCACTTCAGATCAGCAGTGACGTGTGACAAGTGACATTTTACTTAACCAGGTAGAAGGATAGTAACTGTGGACAGCCCAGAAGAAATCACTCAAGCTCTCAGGGGCTGTTTGCCATTTCTGCTGTTCCTGTGAGCTTAATGACCTTGGAAGGCAACCCTATCTCTCTTAGCCTCGGCATCCTGTTCTGTATAGTTTAGAGCTGGTGAGTGAAAACAAAAATCTGTTATGTTTATGAAAAACATGGGAAAGCATCTACCATTTTGTCAGCCTTCAAAGTTAGTTATCATCATTAAACTGAATATAATATCGACCGTGCCTAAGGGAGGCAATGCATACCTTTTCCATTAAACTGTATTTGGATATGCACAGAAGCCACTTTCTTGAACAAAGTCACCTGAACCTGTGACACTAAAGTACTCTCTTCTTGTCTGCTCTTCCTTTCCTTTCCAGTGTTCCTGCACAATAGGCTGGCTTGGATTTCTCTCAACAAGACAGGGTTCTGGCGACAGAGAGGCCCCAGGAAATGTTACAGAGAGTTCTGCCGTGGTTCTTCAAGAGGCTTGCATATTACAATAATGATCATACTCGTGGCTTATGCTTTGTTATCAAGTAACGCTGGGGAGTTCCATTCATTATTATAGATCTTGTTTCCATCTACAAAACCATATATGAAAATACAGGTATGTTCAAATATAGAACAATAGACTGAGTTTAGCAAAAGAAACTAGTTCTGAAACCCAAGACGCCTCAGTAAAACACGTAACACCCTTAGACCCACAGGTTTAAATTCCGAGTTCTTAAGACAAGGGTCAAAATGTTTTCATAAGCAGCTTTGATGAGTCAGCTGAGAGTATATCTGCTGTAAGCAGGAATAAAATACTAGCAGACACCATACGTTCTTGCTGTATAAAAACACAGAAATCACATTCAGCCTCTGTAATGAATTACATGGAAAAATATTTACTTCATTGCTTACCAAATTCTCTGCTTCACTGTTACGGATACAATGAAAACCCTACACTGTTGCATGGTTGAAGATACTTTTCAACAACTCATAGAAAACTCATGAAAGAGAGGAAAAAATAAAGCAAGTCAAATCAGAGACATGGATAGAAAGAGAAAAAGTCCATGGGCGTGGAATATCCTAAATGACATAATAATCACATAATCACTCTGATTAGATAGGGGAAGGATGGAGCTGGGGCTCTGGCCCCCTGTGGCAACTACTCTGGAAAGCTCTGTAAAGGAACACTGTAGTTGTAAGCTCCTGCCTCCCTGGCCCAGCTCCCTGCCATATGCTCACTTCCTAGGCCTGTTGCTTGTATGCATTTTAATGATGGTAACATTTTCCTCTCTCGATTTGTATATTTTACACCTGTATAGGAAAATGTTATTGAAAGCGTCATTTACTCCAGAGCTATGAAAGCCCAAACAGCCTTCAACTCCACTAGCAACTCCATTTCATACAATTCAGCAACTGAGGCACGTTTACTACCTTCAACTTTACCCCACCTTCCCCACGCTGGTGTTTTATGGGGAATGTGTTTTTATGCCTCTGACAATAAGCCTGCTCTGCATATAAATGCACATTGCCCATGTATGTTGCACTCTGAACAGCGTGGATAGGATATCTTGGAAAGATATGGAGTAGAGCAACTGCGCCCATAGCACCCTGTGGTTTTTATTGCTAATTAGAAACAAAATGCGAGTTCAACCTTATTGCAGGCTAATCAGCTATTAAAACTAAGTGCCTCTCAAAACATCAAATCCAGTTGCCTTCTTTAGGTACACAAAAAAGAGGAGGAACCCAAAAGGGAACGTGTGCTGAACAATCCATTGCTCATTCTTTGCTGGGCCAGCCTTCACTGATGGAGTGGCTCCGGTGTAAAATGTGATGTGAGCAAGGCTTCTAGTAGTCTCAAGGAACTGAAGTCGCTGCCATATAAGCCCCTGGATAGTTCTTTCTTGGAAGTCCTGCCTGCTATTGTCAGGAAGATGGATTCTAAAACAACTCTATATTGTGCAGTCTGAAGATTTTATTGACAAAGGTGTCAAGACTCACAGAACTGAAAGTTGTTTCCCTTGTCATGAAATAAATAAGGAGGTTTGCTCGAGCTCCCAGTTCCATTCAATTTGCTTAGATACAAGGTGACTGTACACATTGATTCTGCGTAAGGCGGGATATAGATTTTTAAAGGAAGGTGCAGGCACTGGGGTTAGTGTCCCTGCTTGCAGCCACTGGCTTAGAAACTAGGCTCCTGGATCGCAAGGAGAGACAGCAAAGCCACTGGAACTGGTGTGAAGTTGGAGAAAAGGGGGCCGCCACAATTTTGAGTGTTCTGCCTTGGAAAGTCACAGGATGTTATCGCCAGAATTGAAAACCTTGACCATCACGCAAGAGTTCAGATCTCAGAGTTGGGTTTGCTTCAGTTTTTAACAGATGGCTGGTTTCCCACCATAGAAATTATAATACAGTAGGTCTGAGATAAGGATAGAATCTGCACTTTCAAGTAAGTTCACAGGCTAGGCTGATGCTTGAGGCTCAGGGAAGAGTCATTGCTCTCAAACACCCCCTGAGAGACTTGCTGATCAGAAGAACACACACACACACACACACACACACACACACACACACACACACACACACACACTCGGCAAAGAGCTTGGACCAAGAGTTTCTATTTCCTGCTTTCACGGGTCCTTTCTGCCCACCTAGAATCTGGTCTCCCCCTGCTGAACAAGAATAGCCCTCAAGGAAGAACAGAACCCAACCAACACCTTTCTTGGGCACGGGTACTCCCAGAATTCTCAGTGGTACAGAGTCAACTCAAGGCTTCCTTCCCTCCAAATTGACATCCACAGAGGTTTATAAAAGCAGGTAGCCAGTAACTGGGAAGCAGATTCTGTGTTTATAAATCTTTTAAATTAGGAATATAAATGGAGAACCTGGAGCATCATATCTTTCTATATTTCAGACAATTTTACCCTCATGTCTTTCAGCTCAGCCAAATACATATTGTAAAAAACGAAAGAAGAAGAAAAGTTGGAGCTGTTGGCAGAGGCATGTGACCCCAGCTATTCTGCAGCCCCAGGCAAGATGATCTCAAGGCCAAGGTTCAAGGCTTGCTTAAGCTTCAGAATAAGTTCAAAGCCAGCCTAGGTAGTTCAGTGAGACCATGTCTCAACAAACAAGCACCCCCGCCCCCGCCTTTTAAGTCTGTAGCTCAATAGAAGAACATAGGTTCAATCCATAGTATTTCTCACTTCCATCCTCAAGAGAAACACCTGCACTGCATGTGCCCACAAGTGTTTGTTTGGCACTACTCTTCAAACAGTACATTGTACAACTACTTACATAAAAAGCATGCTATACTGGGTTTTATAAATAACCTAGAGATATTTTAAGACACGGCACAGGGTGTGCATATCTTATCTGTGAGACACTTTACTGAGAGTGGTCCGGGAATAACTCGCCCATGATTCTAAGAGGTGATTGCAGTGGACTAGCCCACTCTCTGTAGTACAGTGGGGCTTGTAGCCACCTCTGTGAAGTAATTTTTACTCCGTTACATTTGAAATTATAGAAGATAAAGCTATTCAGATATTTTACTGACTACAATTTTGCTACTTGATTGGAGACTGGGCCTTAAGCAGAGCCAAAATGGGCATGAGCCATGGCTAGCCTTCCATGGGATCTTGTTCCAACAGAGCAGCTCTTTTGAAGTTATCCTGGAACAAAAGGCCAGACACATATGAAAGGCTTAGGGGTAAAGTTAAAAACAGACTGTTTCCAGGAATACAAGTTTCAGCAACAAAACCCCTGAACATCCTGGAGCTGACCTCTCACTTTACAATGGGAAAAGGTGCAGATTCATGGGTTTGAGTCTACAAGAGCCAGGTGGCCATGGAAGCTCTTCCCTGGAGCTGTGGTAGGATGCACTTACTGGGAGAGAGTGGCCTTGTGCTCACCTGGCCATTCAGAGCGGTACAGCAGAAGCAAGAGGACACACTCTCCTGGGGCTGCAGAGCCACTCCAGCCAGTAGTGTGCAATGAATGTGTTGTATAAATTAGCAGCTTAGTAGAGGAGAAGAAGGACCTACTGTGATTCGAAAGACTTGCTCTGAATCCTGTTTTAGCCTCTGTCTGACTTGCCTAAAACTCTCGGCTACGTAAAGAACAATACCAAGGGGCAATGCGTTCTGTAGCATTATGGCATGCCAGTGGACAAGCACATTTGCCCAGCCTTAGAGGAACCAGAACACAGCATGGCAAATGTGTACATTCTCATCTTGTCTATAAAGATGCGCTGACTTTGGCACTGAGCACATTCAGATGGCAGCGTTCTATTGTGACAGTCAGTCGTAGCCCATCTTTGAGATTTTATCTCCTCATTGGTTTAACTTACCAAATGGGGCGGCTAATCATACTTCGCTCTGCTCATTGCATTGCAGGTATAGGGAGGTGATGCATCAAGACCCTTTAAGGAATGCAGGATGCTATGAGAAGTCCCTACTAGGTCATGCTCTGTTAGTGCAATGCTCTCTCATTGGACCCTTCTTGTACTGGCTGGTTTTGTGTGTCAACTGGACACAAGCTAGAGTCATCAGAGAGGAAGGAGCCTCAGTTGAGGAAATGCCTCCATGAGATCCATCTGTAGGGTATTTTCTCAATTAGTGATCAATGGTGGAGGACCCAGCCCACTGTGGGTGGTGCCATCCTTGGGTTGGTGGTCCTGAGTTCTACAAGGAGGCAGGCTGAGCAAGCCATGGGAAGAAAGCCAGTAAGCATCCCCCCTCCACAGCTTCTGCATCAGTTCCTGCCTAAAGGTTTGAGCCTTGCTTGAGTTCCTGCCCTGACTTCCTCCAGTGATGAATTGCAATCTAGAAATATAAGCTAAACACACCCTTTCCTCCCCAACTTGCCTTTTGGTCATGGTGTTTCATCGTGGCAATAGAAGTCCTGACTAAGACATCTCTTTATTTGGGAATCATGATTATAACCAACAAAGGCTTTGCTACAGTGTCAGGGCTTCCTCTGCAAAAGTGGACATAGTAACATTAAGCCCAGCTTCGGCCTTTCTCCTCTAGCTCACTGTGCCAAGGGAAGAGAAAAGAATTCAGCTGGCAGGAAATACAGTGGGATTCTTGTTGGGAAGTTGGGCTCCTGAGGGTGAAGTCTGTATTGACACTTACAATATGAGCCTGTCTCAATGTTTTGTATCATCAACAGTGACTGTCAGTTTCTTCCACAAGTAGAGGAATAATGGAGCAGAGATGTTTTCTTCTTGATTTTACCAAATTAATGCTGGTTTTTGAGTTGAGTGCTACCTTGATCATGGTGGAAGGATGGATTTCTTTCAGGAGCATAGGGAGCACAGAGCAGATGACCCTTGAGGAGAAAGGTGGATTGTGAACACTATGGTGAACAAATGCTCTTCTGGAAGCTGAGGGAACACCCCCTCAGTCACTGCTGGGGAGAGGGATGGCAATAAAAAGAGGCTGGAGGGCATCATTAGGGCTCACAGGGCTGAGCCTGTGTCCATAGGGGTCAGGTGAGCCTGTGTTTTCAGGCAGGTTAGCCTCTGTCAATGGAATGGCCCTAGGCCCATCCCAGCTTATAAGATCACTCTGGGAAATAAGGCTTTAACATCTACCAGGGAAACAAACAAACAAACAAACAAACAAAAAGCAAGGAGATCTACTAACAACTCAGGCGACAATTAAGGTTAAAACGTCAATGTTTAGGAAACATGGAGGTTCGAAATTCCATCAACATATCAGGGTAATTCCAAGGCTAGTGCCTAGAAGGCAGCATTTTATTCACAGTCCAATCCATCCATGAAGAATCATTTCCCCACTCCAGGCCCTCTTTAAACGGATGTTTTGGGACATTGCCAACTGTAGCCAGTTTTTCTGGCTCATGCTCTATCTTGACTATACACCAGCCAGGGTATACAACCACAGTCAGACTGAGCTTACCTGCTCACCTTCTCTTCTCTATTCTTTTATTTGTGCTGTCACATTTATTTCATTTCTGTGGATAGATGGGTTGTCCCCAAATACTTCCTTATTTTCCTTCTCTATAGCTATGTGAAATATACTATAACATGCCGCTGAACACTTATGGGTTTTCTCTGGGGTCAGAAAGAGCTTATGATAATGAATCTTCCCTTCCCATGTCATTGAGGGAACTATTGTATAATTCTACCATCTAGTGAACACAGGAAGCTCTGCATTAAAGGTGGAGACATTGTCTCAGACCTTGAGCCTGGGGAGGTCTCAGAGACAGTGAGAGCCACTCTAGGAAGACCACTCACTACAGCTTTGAAACCTCAAAACTGTAACATTTCAAAACTGGAAACAGTATTTTCCACACAATTGCTCTCTTCATCTCCATAGAAAGCCTCACATAGACTATACGTGCCCATTTTAACAGACAAGGAAACTGAGGTCAGCATACACTAAAAGTTGCAAAGCTAGTGGGCCACAGAGTTGTTGCTTAATGGTTGCAAGAGCATGTCTGAGTCTAATTTTGTCTCTATTTGTTGTTTCATTCCCAGAGACCATGGAGGTCAGATTAAGATCAGAAAAATGAATACATAAGTAGTTGATAAGCACTTATATCTATATACTACACTGTTCTATGTTCTACCTTGTAGTGTATCTAGGATTATAATTATGTAGTCATTTCTCTCATATTACTGATAAAGGGTACACAGAGAAGTCAGTGGCTTGCCAGGCCCATCTAGCTGGGGAATGGCTGGGCTGGGTTCAGATCTACCAAGTTGTGTTCCTCTCATCTGCTAGTCATGCATATAACCAACCCCTTCTCTGTGTGTGCTGATAAAACTCTCTGGAACTCTACTTCCATCACCATCACAAGGCCTTGAACTTTGGCTGGCTCACTCTCAGGCTTCTGAATTGATCTGTGCCCAGAAGTGAGGCCAGGGTAAAGGCCTCAGTAGTTCCTTACAGCTCCCAGTCTTGAGTTGGCACTGGAACACAATGAATTTTTTCAGGATTGGCTTTTTTTTCTTTCCTATGGTTTAATTATTCACTCACTCAGGTTCCTTTGCTTTGGAGCTTTTTGAATGTCAGAGCTTCAGTACTCAAATGCAAGCCAAGCTTTGGCCTTTGCAGCAGGCCTGGGTTATTACTGGCTGCAAACAAGGGTACTCCAAAATCACAGTGGCTTCTCCACTGGTCCTCTGCACCTGCTTCCTGCTCCAGTACCTTTCCTGGATTCTGTGGGGAGGGAGTCTCTTATTCTCTGGAGACCTCTGATGTCTGTGTACTTGTAATTATATGCACATATAAGGATTCCTTCTCTAGTCTTAGCTCAAGACTAATGAATATACATGCACAGTCAAAGGGGCAGGGTGCTTTGGAAATTAATCCTAAAAGGTAGAGAAGGGGGTCCCAAGTTTAGGGACCAGTTTTCTAGTCTAAGCCTGCCTACTGGTGTTTGATCTCAGACAGGATACTTAATTAATCCTTTGAGCCTCAAGTAGGCATTATTAATTTCAGGAAATTAAACTAAGTTTGCATTTACCACACCACCTTCGGTAGTGTACTAGCATTCCGTGGTGTGCTAATAGATGGACTGGGAAAAGAAGAGTTTTGTAGGTCAGTAACTTGGGAAAAATAATGTGCTCTGTAAAATAGATCATGTTTTCATTCCTGTTAAATGTTATGTTGTGGTTAGCATAGTATTTAATAAATGCATTTGATATTAAATTTGTTTCAAAGATCATGGCTTATTCTACTTTGGGTGCTGTTCATGAGTTAGTTTCTAGATCTTTACACTCAAACCTCAGAAACTAAGTGAATCGTTTCAACAGTTTCAAGATGATTGAGTTAATAACACAAGAAAATATGAAAATGAATTCATCTTGGTGTAAGACAATTGACAATGTTTCAACTTAAGTTTAAAGGCTTAAGTGAATGTTATGTGGTTAACAAATGGCCTGAGAGATGAGAGGGCTGTTTTAAGTCAGATAGTGTTCATGGGACATGGGGGGTGGGGTGCACATTCCCTGGGTTTTATTGATGCTTTTTTTTTTTCAAATGCAGATTGACTCTTAAGGTCAAATAAGTGAAAACACCTGAATGGAAGTTTCTCCCCTTGACCTGAAGATTTTCAATCTTTTTTCTCCTTCCAACCTTGTGGTATTGATAACAGGGCTACACAGAGAAGCAAATAAGCAGATACTGCTCGAACCAGACTTGAAAAAGTGACTTTGTGAGATATACAGGTTCATGTAGATCAAAACCAGGGTAATTTAGTTTCTGAGCAGAATCACAGGGTTGTTTAGTTGAAAAAGTAGAGTGTTCTGACTCAGGCATCTTTATCATTTTCTTCTCCTTCTTATCGTGCATTTTGCATGTGCATGGTAAGTGAAGTCTGTAAACTGTGCCATGTGACTGGCAAGCTCTTGACTCACTGTCTTCTTTATAACACTGTTCTAAGGAGACACTTGACACTCTTACTTTATCTCTACAAATCAGGTAGCATCCTGTTCCTCTCTGTGTGACCATCAGGTATTATGTCTCTTTCTCTCTGACCATCTGTCTATCTGAATTGTTTGCCTTTTGTTTTCCCAGGATGTTGTGCATATGATTAACTTGTGTTCCTCCCTGTGATGAGCCCATAGGAGCAGATCAGCTTCCTGTAGAGGCCTCCCATATTCGAAACAGGGAGACTCGCTGGTCATTAATATAAATCCTCAAAATGCTTTATGCATGAGAGCATCATAGTATGGAAGAAGGAATGAGCAGGCCTAGGGTCCTTCCTTCCTCTCCCTTCCAGCTGTGTGGCAGGCTGGAGTCTCTCTTCCCTTAAGCAGCAGCATAGCTTGTTTTTAAACTCAGAATCTCCTACCTGGCAACATCACCGCCTCCTAGGTGGTCCTAGCATCCTCCCTCTTTGCCCTGAGCAGCATTTGTTCTTCAGGCAGAGGTATTTTGCTGACACAATGCCATTTAAAAATACCTATGAGTCAGAGCCAGGACACAGGTAATGGGGGAGGGTGAAGATAGGTAAAGGAAGCTTTTTGTAATAACTTAATAATTTGGTCTAATAAGTTTATATTCAGCACCTAAGTTATCTCAACTCCCTTTTCTGACTCCATGTGCACCTCCCCCTCTTGGAAGGCCCTGGAAGGCAACAGCTTAGGTCACATGAGTCTTTGAGTATTTTCTTAGTACATGCTTAATAATAGATCTGAGTGCTAACATTTTCTTGCATGTTTCCCAGGAGTCAGATATTTTGCCACCACTTTGTAAGCAAACATACCAGAGGAGGTGGCAAGTCTTGTAGTTCACGTCTTTTATCACAAGAAAATGGGATGAGCTTGGGCTGCCATGTTCATCTTCTTCCCAAGCTCTTCTGATTTGAGTTTTTGGTCAACTCTTCTTTATCTCATTCCTTTCAGTGACAGTACAATAGCACACATCAGAAGGTACTCATCACACTTTGGATTGAGCCCAAAGTTAATCTTTCGGAGTTACACACACACACACACACACACACACACACACACACTATGTGTGCTTAACTTTAACAGCATGCAAAAATAACCAGATAGTGAGAAGTGGGACTTCCTGACTCAAGGGCAGAATCAGACTCAGAACATCAACTTGCCTGTTTGACAGAAGCAGGCATGATTTCCAGATGCAGCCTCACCTGGGGTCACACATATGTACCTACTGCAGTAACTCCTGAAAGGAAAGCTGTCTGGGCAGAACCAAGAAAGGCCAGCCATAAGCAAACGAAGCAGCCCAAGCTGTGGTGGAGGTTGATCTTCAAGAGGAACTCCTTTTCCCAAATAATCACTATGTCGTAAAGGGTTGGATAAAACTTCCCGTGGGACAGAGTTAGTAAGTCACAGCTTCACAAAGTCGGTGCTTGGAGGATGAGAGGTAGATGCGGTTTTACACACAATATCAAATGCAGGCCCCAGTCCGTTAGGTAGGTATGCCTGCCACGCTGCCAGCATCACTGATGCCAAAGGGGCCAACCTACAGTCCATACTCTATTGGAATAAAAGCGATTCTGAATGCTGAGATTTCTAACTTCATGGGAAAGGTTTGGGAGGGGAAATGGTTTAAAAGAACATTTTGTGTAGAGTTATGATTCTGCCAACAGTTTGTGGGTTGGACGGGGTACTGCGTTCCTAAAGATTAAACACAACTGAGGGGTTTTCTTCTTCTCTTTTAATAGCAAGGAAATATAAATTCCCCCTCATGTCAGCATCTCAACTCCTCAGACATTTTGCACAATTTTTCCCATTCAAGAGTATTTAGCTGAGAGAAAATTTGGAAAACTGTACCCCATCCCCTCCTCTGAAACCAAAAGAATTTAGAGATACCGAGTTCAGCTTTCTAATTTAATTTCTGAACTTTCTATTTTTTAATGAGAGAAAGAATTTTAGCGGATCTGAGGAGAAAGCACATGTTTTTGTGATTATGAGAACTCTGGTGGTTGGTATTCTGTGAAAATGCCACGGAGCAGTGCCAGGAGTTACAGTGCGAGTTGAGCGAGCCCCCACCCTCACTCCCACCAAAAAGAAATGTCAGCAAGAAATGAAGCAAAGGAGTTATTTTTCTTTTCACATAGAACAGACCAACAATTCTGTGCTGTGAAAAGAAGCTAAGAGCATGAAACACTTTGGTTTTATCCACATTTTGCACATGTCCTCCTAACATTTACACTGTGACTGGATCACAAGCAGGTCCTTAAGGCATGCAGATACATAAGAAAACTGTCCAATGTTCGGGAGCCACTTAAACAATCAATATACCACATGACTGTTGGAATCAGCCATAGACACATATGTCACCATCTTTCTACTTAACTGGTCTCCTCTTGCTGTTAGCACCGGGCAGTCTTCTTCCTGTACACATGGGAAGTGACTCCTTCTCCAGAGCGTCTAGGAAGGAACAAAGTCTCCACTACACTTTGACTTCAGCTCTCAGAGAGGTTTAGCACAGGACTCAGAAAAGCCCACTAGACTTCTGCTCTATAGAAACGGAAACAGCTTTGTATTGCTAGGTTTTGGGACTTTGTTGGAGCAGAGTTGGAAAATGAACACAAGTCCCATTTCTTTACTCATGGCTGCACATTTATGGCTGGGGGCTAGCAAATAAAATGGTTCATGAAACAGAATCCAGGGAATGTTATCCACTACGTTCACTGTGACTGTTCAAATGCCAAGAGACCTGAGTCTTTACCATTCTCAAGACAATCTGTATGCCCTGTGTGTAACTGCAAACACAGGGGACTCAGTTTTCTTTGGGGGGGGGGGAGGGAGCGTATTTTCGTTGCTTAGTCACCGTAATTGCATCTTCTTGCTCCTTTACTTTCATCGTTGGATACAATTGTGGTCCAGCCTCTCCAAGTGTGTATGTGTGTTCAGAGCTGGCTCAGCCTTACCCAGGTCGGAGCATAATTGGGAAGGGAAGAAGATGCAATTTGAGAGCAATCTGTTGCGCTGTATTCTCTCTGCTTGAACGTAGAATCCAAAGTGGAAATGAAATGGGACATGACGTGATTAACATCTAGATAGTAAGTGACTTATGTGTGGTGGGAGGGCTCCATATGACTCCGAGCTTTCTTTTGGCTCTCAATGTAGATATAAAGGGTTGGAGAGATGGCTCAGTAGTTAAAAGCACCATTTGCTCTTCCAGAGGTCCTGAGTTCAATTCCCGGCAACCACATGGTGGCTCACAACCACCTATAATGTGATCTGATGCCCTCTTCTGGCCTGCAGGTGTACATGCAGACAGAACATTTATACACATAAAATAAATAACCTCACATTTAAGACAGGAAAAGATACACTAGAGAGTTTACCTGGCCAAAGGTCATGACTCTAGTAAGGGTAGCTGTGGGTATTAGTGTACACGTTAGCATCTTGAACTCTTGGACTTTTCTTGCTATCTTAGTTTGACTCAGAAGTTGAAACCTTGTTTTTGAGAGGCTGCTTCTCAAAGTGAAAGTTAGGAACACACAGCAGTTTGAAAAGATGAGCTCAGTCAGCTGACCCGTGACATATGTTCTCAGAAACAACTCCAGGATCAGAGAAGCCACAGAGATCACAGAGCGATCGTGATCACGACCTCCTGGGACTCCGAGTTCTTTGGTATGGGTAAGCTGACAGTTGTGTTTGTAACTAAAACATAAACACCACAAGGCCAAATGCAAATAAGCAACAAAGTGAAAATGGAAGTGTTAGTCATATCCCAGAAACAGGGGGTGCTGGGATAGCTATGGACACTAGTAGGCAGGGTTGGCAAAGCAGGTTTAAAAAAAGGCTGTTATGCATGAAGAATGGCCAGCGTAGTGACTGTAGACGCTGATGAAGGGTAATAGGACACAGAGGAGTTTTAATAAGACTTCCAGAGAGGGAATATGTTGAAAATGATTAGGAGACAAAGCAAGAGCTGTGTAGGAAGACCGCAAAGGGTCTTTTAAGACCCAGGATTTGGACTTGACACAACAGGAATTGATATTTCCACACCTGGTATCAATTATTCATTTCACTACAGCTGGCTACAGAGATGTACTCTGAAAACCTACTGTAGTTTTCTTTTTATACTTAAATTATTTATATATTTTAGTTTGAGATATAAGCCAGAAATGGACACAATGGGATTTGGCTCTGTGTGATTCCAAAGAACACAATGCATAAAGGAATTACAGACATATTGTTCAGGATCCACACATCACAACTGTGGCCTCAGGGAAGGTCGGCCCTCATGCATGCTGTGGTTCAGGGTTCTTGGCTTCTGTAGTGTAGGCGGAGCTGACAAACCATCCCGAGGACTGCATACACGAGAAGATGCACAGACTCTCAGAGACAGGACTCTACTCTTTAAGGCAGACACTTTTGCTTCTCCTCTTTCATAAGTGATATGAATCAGACTTTGAAAAATAACAGAGGAGAAGGTGACCTGCTGCTTGACCTCCTGACACTGGCACTGTCCGAGGACTTTTAGGAAGACATTTTCTTTGCTTTATGTCTCACACACTGACCCAGCGTGCAGCACACAAAGATGTACACTAACCAGGGAGGCAGAATAGCAGGCAGACACCAGGGCTTCCTCCTGAAATGGGAGCTGAGGGTTTCTAACGTCACTTTAGAAACACCCACAAGTGTATCGGGAGGGGAAATATGTAAGTGCCAGTTGACCCTTTGAGTAGGAGCTGAAAATGACCAGCTAGTGCCTTCCCTCCAAGGGCCCTTGAGACAAATGGCAACATCAACAAATGGGACTGGTGGTTATAACTGACTGGCTCTAGGTGCTGTGTGTGTGTGTGTGTACACATGGGTACATGTGAGAGCACACACACACACATATCTAAGTGAAATGGGCATGGCATTTGTAATTGAAACTGGCTTAATTATTCAACATTGTTACATTCTGTCATGGAAAAAAAAACCTGTACTTAGTGACTCTTAGGAAAGTATTTTTTGGCAACTATCTCTAGTCCTGAGTAATTTATCCCCTTCTGGGTTCCTGTCTTGGCACTGAAAAAAAAAAATCTTATGATGACTTTAGCTACACAGGACAGTTTGGAAATCTGGTGGTTTCATGTCCAATTGCTGCTGCATTCATTTTTGAAATGTGTTCACTGTGTGGGTAATGATAACATGCGGAAGGAATGGTGATCACAGTCCAATATGGAAAGATGAGACAACCAAAGTAGTGATAGGAAGAGAGAAAGAAGAGGAGTGTGTGGAGAGAGAGAGTGTGCTTAGCTTATCCTAACTTCCCCTGGGGTCCAGGAGGAAAGGCAGGTGAGGCACAGAAGCAAAGCGAGCCTGCATATACTGTCATAGTGCCTGCTTGGGGCAGTGGGACTATCAGGGTTTTACTCTTTGCTCTACAGGCTCTTCCAATTTCTCTTTACTAATAAGACTTTTAAATATAATAAAACAAACAATAAGAAAATGTCCAATTTTCCAGTTTGGAGACAACCCTATCCCTGTGAGTTCCTTAGTGAGTTTTTGTGTTTCCTTTTCAACCGACAATCCTCTCAGGGACCACATTTTTGTAGGAACACTAGTACTGGATTGAGATGCCCTCAATTCAGATGCTTCTGGGCAGGGAATTCACTTTTGAGACCTTGAGGAGAAAAATAGTACTAACAGGGCCTCAGGTGAGATGACAGACTAATACAGGCTTGTAGGACTATGGCCTGTCTCTCAAAGCATGAGAAACTGGCCTTTAGGTAACTATTGCTTCCAAAATGCCCAAGACTATGCTTTTTACACACTGGATAATTGACATTTTGTATATAATTAAAATAAATATGAAGTAAAAAAAAAAAACAAACAAACAAAGCACAGTAAAAATCACATCCTATAAGAGAAATGCTCTTGCCTTACTCATCTTATTTATAATATGGAATATAATAAAGCAATACAAATCCATTATAATATTTGTGAATGTTTAAAAGGGGATAGATTTTTTTCTCCTCTAACCATTTCCCTGACCTTGAGGTGTAGTCCCCAGCCCCACAGATCTCTTATGACTTGCTCCCTTGTTTTTATTTTTAGCCTCCAGCCTTGGTGGGGAACACTTGTTCTTAGGCATACTAGTATAAAACCTTCCCCTAAAACACCACATATTTAAATACTAGTTTCTGTGTCGTGTAATTTAGTGAATAAGAACCCTCTCTTTCTACTCTGTGCCACTTTGTGATTTTCAGGTCATCCATGTCCCGCCTCCAGTCTCTAGTCTCAAGTGGATAAGAAATACCGCCATACACAGCAATGGTTCTCCTTTGTACAAGGTTTAGCTCATTCTGGCTCCAAAGTGAGCCATTTCTTCCTTATTTCTTCACATTAGAAATAATTTTTAGCAAAGACTAAGTGACTTTTGGCTAATAGCGTATTCCGTCTTCCACTGCTTGCTCTGTTGACAAGACTGCTTTAGGGATAACTAAGAATCTGAGTCACATTGCTGACCTTGTCAAAGACCTCAGAACAATAAAGGGGGAAAAAAAGCAAAGGATTCTGGGAAATTTCAGGAATCCTGGGATGCTCTACTGTGCAAAACTGGCCAGGAGACAACTGGGTTCTGATTCTTTCATCTCTCCAGTGGGAAGGCAAAGAGGTTCTGCATGCTTCAGTGAATTTTGAAGATCAAATGAATGTGACATGTTTTGAAACGTGTAACAGCCTATTCAGACATGTGACAAGGGACTCTTTCAGTGTGTCTCTAGATCCTCCATCAACACGGACAGTGCCTACCATGACTGATTCATGGCCCACCTTTAACATCTCCTGTTCTCCATGGAAGAGTGGGGAACTGCCTCAGAGGCCCCTATTGTATCTTGTTCTACTATTAACCCACCATTCTCATGCTTTCTTCTTCTTGATATAACTTATTCTGAAACATTATGAAATAGTACAAACATCAATATTAACTTCTTAAGGAATGCATCCTTTTCTAGTCATTAACCATGTAAACTCCCATGATCCTAAGCACCCTGTATTTGTGTCTGTGTGCACCTCTGTGTCTTAGTGGCATACAAAGTCCTTGGGGATAGGCATGTTTCCTGGTACTTCATCGTTTGTTTCATCTAGCCCTCAGCACTAGTCCAACATCCTGGGGGCTCATTACACTTCAATTATATTCTCCTTTCATCCATGATACAGTTGTATATTCTACTTATGAGACCATGCCGCTTACAAATATATCCTCACTTGCCTGCAAACTTCAGTCTAGCTAGGAACCTGCCTGTATCCTAGCCTGTGTCCTTACCTTTGCTGTCCATCCATCCAGCTGCTGTTGCTGTGGGACTCTCCCACTGTACACTGCTATCGCACATTCAGGGTGTTATCTCTCACTGAATACATTGTTATTTTGGTTTCTTGATTCCCATAGCTTTCTTTGTTGGCCACTATGTCAGTATGGCTTTTACTCTGATATATATATATATATATATATATATATATATATATATATATATATATATATATATGCACATTTATACACAATTACACATATTCATATAAATATACATATGTATGTATGCATGTATCTATGTATGTATGTACACATAGGCACTTCTCATTCTCTCTTGCTTTTTATTTTATTCTGTTTTCCCTAATTGTTCTTGTCATTATACTATGTGTTAAATGAACAGTTTTCAATATTCTTTAGAAAAAAAGACACATAGCCCCGGGTAGCCTTATACTCACTATGTGGCCAAAGATGACTGTAAACTCCTCATCTTCCTGTCTCCACCTCACAAGCATTGGGAATTCAGGCATATGCCACCAAATACAGTTTCCAAATGATTTTAAAGTGTGAATATACTTTACACAGTACAAAAGAGCTCTGCAGGTTCAGGATAAGACTTTGAGCATATCAAAAGTTCAGTGACAGATACATTTATCAGAATCCATGGACACTCGGGGTGCTCCTCCATGTACCATAGTACATAGTTTCCATGGCAGCACGAAAAGAAGGTCTCAGAAGTTTTCAAATAGTCATTATGCTGTGTTCTAGAACCATTCCGTTCTACAGCCTACACTTATGACCAGTGAAAACAGGGTTTCCCGACTCACTCTTTGCCATTAACACCTGGAGTAGGTACACAGTCTACCAGGCCGTAGGCATATAAGCACCTAATAAATACTTGAACCTCTCCCTTGTTTTTCAGGCCATCAATATGTTCACACAAGCCCCCGTCTTGCCACACCCTTTGTGATCCGTAGCTTCCAGCTCTACAAACCATTTCTTAGATATCGTCGTCTTTGAGCCCTCGACTTCCCTACAGCATTTCTGTGTTCTTCCTTTCATCTTCTCTCATTTTCTCTTATCTCTCTATTTAAGATAGTCCACCATGTTCTCTCTGCCATCTGCTTCTTTTTCCTCATGAATCTCTTCTTTGGTTAATATCTAGCTCTGTAGTGTACTGACGATCCCTGACTTAGCATCTGGTTCACTGCCTCACTGGAATCTGTACTTTCTCTAATTTGGTTCATGTGCCTTGAGTTTCTTAATTTCCTGGGACCAAAATATTAGAATGATTCTTGATGTAAGCTAGGAAGATAAAAGGAAGACCTAGAGAGTTGGCCCAGAGGTTAAGGGTCCTTGTGACTTTTGCGGAGAAATTGGGCTCTATTTTCAGCACCCGCATGATAGCTTACAGGCATCTGTAACTCAGTCTTAGAGTACCCAATGCCCTCAGCTAGACTTGATGGACACCAAGCATGCAGGTAGAATACATACACCTATGCAGGCAAAATGCTCATATGCATAAAATAATAAAATAATTATTTAGAAAAGAAAAGAGAGGCTGGGTGTGGTGGAACATGCTTTTAATCCCAGCATTGAAGAGCAAGAGGAAGTGGGTCTCTGAGTTCAAGGCAGTCTGTCTCAGACAGACAGAGATAGAGAGATAGAGAGAGAGAGAGAGAGAGATAGAGAGAGAGAGAGAGAGAGAGGGAGAGAGAGAGAGAGAGAGAGAGAGAAATGAATCAACAATGCTCTTTTGTAATATTTTCACTTGACCACCAGTTTGGATACTAATTCTTTGATATATTTATAATCTGCGATTGATGCTAGTGTGATAGATACTATCCAAACAAGTAAGAGGAGACTGACAAAACAGTAGGGACAGTGCAAGGATTGGGCAAATTTGTCCAGGACAGGTCAGGGAACGCGGTCAAGAACGACTAAATGTAGTAACTTTTACATAATTAAAAAGCTTCTCTACTCGCCACTTAATTAAACATGGCTCTCTAAATATGGAGAAAGAGTCTTTGACTGATGATCCCTTGTTACTTTATTTCCCATGATTCTAGAGCTACAGATCGAATCCTAAATTGTTTCCCAAATACTCTTTTGTTAAATCTTTGACTATACGGCTTCCTTTCATTGTCACACTTCCTGCCTACCTCTCATAACATCCTCACCATCTCCCTTCTCCAAATGCCTCTTTTTTTTTTTTTAAATCTTTAAGACTATTGTAGAGTAATTTCCACCTAGGAGGCAAACTCCTTAAGACTCAAGATGTTCTCGACCTGTGGATCCTGACACCCTTTGGGAGTTGAATGACTTTTCACAGGGGACAAAATTACAGCTATGAAGTACCAATAAAAATAATTTTATGGTTGGGAGTCACCACAACATGAGGAACTGTATTAAGTGGTGACAGCATTAGGAAGGTTGAGAACCATTGTTTAAAAAAAAAAAAAAAATCCACCCTGCAGGAAAGCATCTTAAACTTGAGAAAGAAACATTGAGAAGCTTCAGAAAGTCCCTGAAACTGATCAGACTCGTTAGGCCTCTCCTCCAAGCTTGTGCAAATAGTAAGGACTGCTGAGAGACACTCTTAGACCAGGAGAGCTTCCTGGAAGAGACAGAGATGAGTTTAGTTCTCTGTAAGAGGCTCAGGCCAACTGAGCTGCCTAGAAAAGACACTCTCCAACTTGAGTCACAGTGTGTTACAGGTTGCTAGATTACAGGAGCCACTATGCATTCTGGGATGGGCTTTGTTGTTGCAGCTTTCTTTGTGTCCTTTCTACTCCTGCAAATAACGTCTCGTCCATAGTCTTTAACGTTACATCTACACATCTCATTGATAGCATCACCAAGGTGGATTTTGGTGATACCTTTACTTTGGTCTGTCCTTGGTCTCAATGCTAGACCGCAGTCCTAGCGCGTGTTCAATTACTTGTTCATGTTCACAATGCAAAGACCCTTTTCTGCAGTTTTCTTGCAGATGCTTCTCTTTTCTCTCCCCAGTGACAGACCTGTCTTTGGAAGGCACACTGTACTGAGTTCTCTAGCCAACATAGGCTCCATGTGGCTTTAGTGCCATCTCTTTGCATATTATAACTTCTCTTTAGCCACACATGGACCTGCATTGTCCCCTAATCTCATAGACTTATGCATAAAACTTCTACTAGTACTTCAAACCAGAAGGTGTTTGCCAACTGTGGAAAGATGAACTGCCCAGGAGCACCATGCTCTAAAGGCATGATTGCCTGATTTCTGTGCTGCAAAAGAGATGTTAATGCATCTAAGTTTTGTTGCTGTTGTTGCCGTTAGATTATAAGCATTATTACAATACTTAATTTGATTACTTCTTGGCTTCCTATTAGGAGAGACCTTGGGAGGATGAATAAAATAAATATTTACAATGGCTAAGGCAAGAAAAGGAAAGAAAATGACTTCCCTCAGGATTGCTTCTATTTTCAAACATGGGTCCACTGAGATCACCTAGGGACCAAATGGTTGCCAATGGGATATTTCCCATCTACAGCCGCTCATGGACAAAGAAAACAGAGCTTAAAATCTCTCCTACAACCCAATTTTTCATTTTCCTTTTATTATCCCCAGTCTTCCCTTTGTCCTCCCCTCTGCCTAATGTTAACCCCCTACACCCTGAATTCTTCTGACCATTAGATACATGTCACTGAACGCAGACACTTGGCCTTTTGAGTCTGCACACTCAACAGCAAAGCTAAGTGTTTGACCTACATTGTTAAGGTGTTTAATTTCAGATTCTAAACATTCTCTTCCTGTCCCATAAATGAATTGGTCACATTAGCGCTCTAATCTGTTTGTTTCTGTGAGGGTGGTTGTGGCTTGAGCCTGCATCAGGAGCAAGCTCATTTGTCAGTGGGAGTCAGGGGAAAAGGGCTTTACTTTTCTGAAAAGATGAAGCCCAAAGTCTGATGGGTGAAACTCCTGGATGAATTCGTGGACTGTAGGGTTCTGTTATAAAACTTCACAGAAGAGATGATGCTTTGACTAATAATCGAGCATTTTTTTTTTTTGCCTTCCAAATTGCCTGTTGCTGGGTTTGTGTTCATATTCAAGTTCTCTTGTAATAGAGTTAGTGCTTTAGAATCCTAGGCTCAATGTTAGCTGTAACCTTTATTATCATAGATCCATGTGAGTGGCTGAGAGAAGAAGCAAACAGGTGCCTTGGTGAGCTGGTAGTGTCACAGATGAGGATTGGGCAGGTATTGGTGATGCCATCTGGGTACCAGGCAGCAATTATCTAGTTAATCATTTATCTCTTCCTGCAAAAGGACATGCGGCTTAGCTTGGATTAAGGTAACACAAATTATACTTTACCCTCTCTCCCTTGGTTACTGTCTTTTCTTAGGATCTGAATGCTTTTCCCCCACCACTCACCTTCGTCCTTCTGTTCCTTTCTTACAGTCCTCACATGCTTCCCTTCTAAGGCTTTCCTGGCGTCTCACCCGCATGGCCAGCACTTTCTTCTGGGTAACTGCTTGCAGGGGGTTTTTGTGTTGCTTTTGGCATGGCTGTCCCTGTCTTATTGACGAGTGGCAGCAGATTCTGCCTCCACAAATGCCCTGTAGTGCTGATAAGAGGATCTGGCAAAAGGCAAGACAGAAGCCACCAGGAAAAGTGGGGCGGGCCAGGCTCTGGGAATTCAGCTACCTACATGGCAGGATTCTGATATCTAAGAGGTGAGCTCAGGATTAATTCTCATCTTCCATTCATCATGAGGCAGGTGTTTGACATGTGGGCATGAGGGCTGGCTTTCTTGTCTAATGATGGCACTGAACTAAGAGGTGCCATCTGTAAATATGTGCCTCTTACTGCTTTTCCGTTGTCTGGCAAGAGCCTAGACAGCAGCTTCATTTGTGATATCTCATGCATAGCAGAGTTTTAGGTCAAACTCTGCAAAGATTGCTTCCAAGAAATCTGAAGACGAAGATCATCACTCGCACAGGAGACTTCTCCCACCACCTCTGGAAATTTGGCTTTCGAGGTACATGGCATCATTCTGACTCTGTGTTGTCAACCCTGGACAGGTTTGCTCTTTTGAAAGCCTGTGCATGTGTGGGGGACAGTGATGCCTGGTGACAGAGAGTCAAATGATGCTGATAAGTTCGAATCTGAGACTACCCCTTACCATTATTTATGCATTTTTGGCACAAATCAAGCACTTTAGAGAATGGTGATTTACCAGATGGCATGCATCCAGAAAATAGGTCCAAAGAGCCACTGCCTTCAGAGACAGAAGACACAAAAGGAAGGAAAGAAGGAAAACAAGGAAGGCGCCTGTGCATCTTCTAAGCTGGGCATGCTGTAAGGGAGCTGATGAGACAGCAGAATCTTTGGCAGGGCCAGGGCGTGGGGAATGAAGGATTTGCCAAGCAGGAAGGATGAAATGGAGTGTGCAACTGCTGCCTTTGCTAAGTGGGGTCTCTAATTCCTCTCTCTATAATTGTAATGACTTACATTTATATGGTGCCTTTCATCAGCTCTGATCTCAGAGCTCTCTCCATTAAGTGCCTAAATCTGGTCCTTAGTAGACTATAGGATGGACATGGATATAGCAGCCGTACCTGTACGTATTTTAGAGAAGACTAGCTCATGGGAAATGGGAGGTTCACAGGTGGAGGAAATGAATCCACAATGGAGCAACAAAGGGTGCAGGGAGAGAAACTGTGAGAAGTCCAGCTGCTTATTTCCCATCACAAGCGTTAGTGCTGTCCAACTCAACAGAAATCTCCACCAGGGTACATTTCTGGAAGCTTCTATTGGCTCTAAGTAACCTTCCTCTCACCTTACCTACTTTATATCTCTTTGGACTTCATGCTCTTAGAAAAATTTCAAAGGAAGACGTCCTCCAGAAAGTTTTTGACAAACTCTGGCACTGGGTTCTAAGTATAGCCAAGGATATTTTTGCCTGATGTTTTGGGCTCCAGAATTAGAGGGGACATTTGGTACACGGACATGGATGGATCAGGGGTTGAAAGGGAGGGGTCATTCAACAAGATGAGCAGAGACATCAAGTACTATTCACTTGGACATAGAAGCCATCAATGATTATGATCCATTGAGCTGGCAGGGGGGTCGGGGTGGGGTGGTTGGTTGGCCAAATTGTACAAAGACTGACACAAAGCAGTGTCCTAAATCTCCAGAGAATGGGACTTCAGAAAGGAAAAAAGCTCACACCGCTTTTGAGAATTATTTCCCCCAGTGTTTAGAAGGGGACAATGAGGGTCCCTTCTTTAGGAGTTGGGGACTAAGTAAAAGAATGCATTCTTTTCTTCATTGTTTTCTTCTGCAAATGCTACATGATCCTTAGACAGCAACACCTTGCAAAGGGTGTGTCACTGGAGGATGGGTGGGGTTCTGAAGGAAGGGCTGTAGTGACACATGGGGACACTTAGCTTGGAAACAGGACCTGTGTTCTGGACTTGCCCTTAATCAGTGTGTGAGCAGTTCTCTCTCTTCACTGTAGGAGATGAAGGCCTAGATTGCTTAGCTTCAAACCAGACATCTGTGTGAGCATGGATGGTAACTGGCTCTCTTTGAATCTTGTGTTTAGATTTGTCATCAAAAACAATAGTACTGGATAAGCATGTCTTATTTGAAAATCCAGAATTAAAGATAGTCCAAAAGCTAAAACATTTAAAACACCAATAAGACATAATTAGAAAACTCCCATACTATAACTTTTATTTCCCACCAAAAAAAAAAAAAAAAAAAAAAAAAAAAAAACCACCTTAAAAGATCATGCAAAATTAATATCAGGCTGTATGTGTAATGCTACCCATGAAATATATATGAATTTTGTGTCTAGACCCTGGTTTTATCCCCAAGATGTCTCATTATATAAATGCAAATATTTGAAAATAAAAAAATCTGAAATTTAAAATATACTTGTGGTCTCAAGGATTTTGCATAAACAGCACTCAATGTGCATCTATAGGTTAGGGCCGTAGAAAGCATATTAGCAAGGGATGTATGAAAAACAACTTGGGGTACTCAAGCGCACTACGCATGAGAACTCCAGCCCTCTTCTTGGGGAGGCAGATGGACAGACAATACCCCAAAGAAGTGAAATAGTATGCTTTAGGCCAACAGCAAGTTCATAACAGAACTGACCCTACTACCCAGTTCTCCTGCCTCAACACTGCATACTTTCAAATGTTGACAGGATGCCTATTTCTTTCCCTCTCACATGGCTGACTGGGTAGCGAAGGAGGATGAGGATGAGAGGCAGAGGAGATTTTGAATAAAGTGCTATCTACCGCTCTAGTGCGGGCGCCCTCAGAAGCACTCCGCGTGTCTGGAGATGAACAATGCTGCGAAACCATTAGATTCATCGGGCATCCAGCAAAAATGTCTGGCCACAGAAAAGTCTGAATGTAATTTGCTATGGCAACTGATTTTCCCTCCTGGGATTTTCTTCTTAGGTCTGTAAACCTTAGATTCTTATAACTTCTTAAGCAAAACCCCACTCTTTTTTTTTTTTTTTTTAGCTAAAAATTCTCAGAAAATATCAAACCAACAACAGCTCTGCCCATGGCTAGCTCAGCATTTGTAGATCAGTGCTACCATGCTTTAAGATACGCATTTCTCATGTCCATGTTTAATATAGTACCCCATGCCAGGTGGACTTTATCTAGGCTCTTCAAAGAAATCTTTTGAATGAGAAATGACAAACCCACAACGGCTCTGGGCAGGCAGGATATATGGGCCATTTGTTACCTTCCATTCACCACCATCAATAAACCCGGGAGGCATGACTACAAATTTATCTCTTTCATAAGGAGACAATCTACCACTAAGACAACACACAAACTACCAGCAACAGGATGCACTCTTCAGTAGTTTCTACATGAAATTTGGTGGCATGAAAATATTCATTCTTTTTTAGTAGACTGGATTCACAGTCACTAATTGTGGACTCCCCAGGAAGATGGGGGGGAGTGAGAAACATGCAACATAAACAGAAATAAAATATTATACCCACATCTTCACGGTGTGCAATGAGACCTTTAACACCAGGCTTTGGCCAGAGTGTTTCACACCATTTGGAGCAAAGAGAAATATAAGATTTTTTTTTTTCTTCAGTTCCTATGAAGGGATTTTCTCCTGTTTTCCAAGGACTTCCAGAGTCTTTGGAGTCTTAGGATGTATGTACTATATGGGCAGGGACACAGGGATGTCTTTGCCAAATTGTGAAACTCTATGGCAGGGGAGAGAGAATATGTGTGGACAGGGAGGTTAGCAAAGGAATTCTGCCAGTCACTGACAGGGAGTGAGATTTTTTTCTGGTAGCAATGAACATATTCCTTTAGACATCAGTGAGTAAAAATCCCACTTTGGTAGATGTGCTAAAAATCACAGGCCTGTGGCTGTGTTTGTACAGGACAGAAAATGCCTTTCTCTGAGCCTCTTCCCTTAGCGCGCGGAAACAAAATTGTGGGTGCAGTCAGGGCTCCGCCTTAGGTGCCAACTGTGTCAGCTTGCCCAATACTCATGATAAAGAATGGACGACACAGTTCTGGGCTGCAGCTTCCTGACTGCTTAGGCTTTCGGATGCTCTCCTCATTAGCTCTGGGGTACATTTCTCATGCAAGACTGGTGACGTCTACTGACAGCACGTCACGCACTTTCGTCACTGCCATTCTTTTTCAGCCTTGGCATTCTTAGGATTTTGTTGGTATTCTACTGAGTTGTAGAGCCTTCAACTAGCAAGCTGGACCACATAATTAGAACATAATAACGTAAGAACAAGACCTTTAATAAAAAGTGTCTATCACTTAGGGAGTTACTGACACTGTCTCAGCATTCCCTTTAGTGGAGCAGCCAGCCATGCAGAACCATGTAAACAGTATATGAAATACACAGCAAATTCAAACATGCAAGCAGGCCTATTTGCATTTAGCAGTTCCCCCCCCACCACCACCCCACCCCCTGCTTTTGGCCAAACATGATTAGCATTATACTGCAAAAGCCAGGATTTAAACAACCAACGAGTCCAAGTCTACAGGGAAATGGGCTCTTACCTGGAGACATGGAGGACTCATAGGGACTTCTCTCCTTGCGGGTCACCTTGAAGGCTTGGATGTCCTTTTCCCTGTATGCCCCAAAGCCTTCAAAACTCCTCCTCTTATTCCCACTCACGTCACTGTCCCACTTGTCGCCGGAAGGATTTATTTCACTGAACACATCTAGACTTTCCGATCTCGTGCTGCCACTGTCCCCGCTGCTGCCGGAGTACCTTTTAGCACACGGCTCCACAGGCTCACTACTTAAGTCACCTTTGTCCTTGGCCTGTGTCCAGTGCTGGGCATCAGAGAGTGAGAGCGTAGACAGGGTGTCCACCTCAAAGCTGTTCTTGGAAACCTTGTGGCTGGCGTCACCATGCTGGTGCTTCGGCCTCTCCTTTTGCTTGGTCTTCTCGCTCACCAATGGGAGCTCTTTGTCCGCACTGTTGAGCTGCTCACTCAGGAGGTGGCTGGAGAAGGCTGTGGCCTTGCCTGCGAAGAGACCACTCAGGTTGTCGTGGGTCCCTAGGAGTCGCTCTTCCTTGTGCTTGCGCTTGTGTTTGTGTTTCCTCTTGTGGAGCCTACTGCTGGACAGAGTGGCCCCGCCCACCTTGGGCGGGCTCAGGGATGGCTGTATGTCACCGAGGCCCATGCCTACAGTTCCCTGCAAGTGTACCCCATGCTTGGCTTTGTGTTTAGTTGCCCCAGACATCTTTACATGGGAACTTGTGTGGAACTGGGGTGGGGGCACTGTGGGCCTCATGAACGGGGACGCTGCTCCGAGCGTGTGCGATAGGTACAGAGGAGCTGGGTACTGACCGTAGTAACCAAGGTTCATCATAGGCATTGATGTGTAAGGCATTCCA
This sequence comes from Acomys russatus, assembly GCF_903995435.1. NCBI lineage: Eukaryota > Metazoa > Chordata > Mammalia > Rodentia > Muridae > Acomys > Acomys russatus. Next base: position 64,583,692 of record NC_067156.1, read on the forward strand.
TAGGGTGCATAGTAACTTCCACTGGGAATAGGGTAGCTGAACCCCTGTAAAAAAGGCACCTTTGTCATGGTGTCATTGGTTTTTGCAGGCCTACCACGCTTCTTCTTTGACTTCAAGTCTGAAGTCCTACGAAGGTAGAGCAATGGGTCGTACTGGATATATGGCACCGGGTAATAGTGATCAAAGTTAATCCTAAAGATGCTGGGATACGGATTCTCATGGTAAAAAGTGTAGCCCCGGTGGGAGATCCTGAACACTTGAAACTTGGTGATGAGCTCTTCCAGCTCCGCCAGAAACTGGAGGTCATCACGGTTCTGCAGGCTTTTCCTTTTCCTCTTGTGCTTTGGCTTCTTGAGGCTTTCGTGGGCCAGAAAAGTGTCCACAATGAGATGCTTCTGCCGGTGGCCGTGCCGGTTCTTTGTGCTGGTGTCAGATGGAAGGGCCTCCGGGTTGTCTAGGGAACAGAAGTCAAAAGAGTACCTCCGTCGGGACTCTGAGCTCTTCTCTGCTTGGTCGGAGGTGCTGTTGTTGTCTGTTCCAATGCCACTGTCGCTTGGGATGGTCTCCTCGCTGTGGGACTCGCTCACAGGGGACAGCGTTATCTCCTTCAGCGAGCCAATCTCGCAAAGGTGTGAAGGGGAGTTGGCCATCAGCCTGGGTGGGGACAGCTTCCAGGTTCCACTGTGGATTCCCTTCTGGGTTTTGGTTGGAAGAGCACTGATGGGCTGGAGGTTTGGCATAGTTTTCAACTCTGAAAAATTGGTTTCAGTGCTGGCAGGGCTCAGGTTGCCATTGGACCCACCTAACTGTGTGGAAAGGGGGTGCAGAGCTGCTGGTGAAGAAGACACGAGTGACTGAAAGTTGGAAGGCACGGCTGGAACATCCGGCTGGCTGGAAACAGGCCTGGGGTGCTTGATGGCTGTTTTGGGTTCTTCAGATGAGGGCGGCAGCTCTGTTCTTGGCTTCCTGCCCCTCTTCTTGCCGATGTAGATGGTTCCCCTCTTGCTGACATTGATCTGCTTGCCCAGTTTGCTTTCGATAGACGCTGCCCCGGGACTGGTCTCTGGGGGCGCTTTGGCCTTTAGGGCCACGCTGCTGGAACAGGACAAGATCTGATTTAAGATATTTTTTCTCTTGAGTGTCTTCATCTTGTTGATTGTTTTGATGGTCTTCTTGTCCAGCACGCCAAGCTTTCCAACCTTCTTGTGAAACTTCACCTCACTCATAGGTTTGTTCTCTCCCGGCACCAACTGGGCCAACTTAGCCAGATTGCGCCGCCTCTTTCTTTTCTTGGTGCCGGGAAACTCTCTGCTGATAGGACTGACTGGGCTGGTAGAAGTACCTTCGTGAATCGTCTCCACTGTGAGGAGAGGCTGTTTCTTTGGTCGTCCCCGCTTCTTTTTGACCGGTGTGATCACAGTAAGACTGTCCGTGTTGGTGTATAGAGGGCTGGACGGGGTAATGGGGTAAGCGGATGGCGGCTCCACCATCAGTTTGTCGGCGGTAGCTAAGACGGCCTCTCGAAGCATAGCCGGAGGCTTTGTCTTGCTACACCTCCTTTTTGCAGCAAACTTGGGGTGCTGGATTTCAGGCAGCTTTCCTGATGGAGAGTGCTCTGTGCGTGTTGGTGATGTCATGACCAAGGGTGGTTTCCTCTGTTTGGACACACCTCCGGGGACAATCTTCTCAGTACCCCCACATGTTTCAAGGCCAACTGAGGGGGGCTCGTTTTCTATCATCTTACCCAACTTTGGGACTCGAGGGTCTTTCTTATTTCCCTCTGAATTGGAAAGTATCCTACTAACAACCTCACTGCTCATAGCAATCCCCGAAGCCAGGGCTTTCTCTGGGATGATTTTCTCCACTACAGCTTTAATGGACTGCCTCTTCTTCCTCTTGTGGTTGGATGGATCCAGAGAAGGTGTCTTTATGGGGATCGTAATCCGGACATGACTGCAATCATTTTCAGGATTGCTGACGGAACTACTGATGCTCTGTCTGGTTGGTGATGCCTCTTGAGCACTGTCAGCAGGGTAGCCCTCTCTCTTCCCTTCTGGACTTTCAAATGCTTTCTGGGCACTCTTGACCCAATCCAGATCTGAGTGCGGTACGGTTTGACTTATCACATCTTTTTTACTGGATTTCTTCTTGTTGCCAGTATTGGGTGGTTCTGGGAGCTCCTTTGTACCTCCTCCATCTTGATCTCCCAATGGCTGGAGTCCATTGCACTCAGCAGAGTTGCTAGGGGTCGCTGGGGAGCTGTGGCTGCTGGGGGATGGTACCACACTTCCCAAGAGCAGGTCTTTGCTGCTGCTGGACAACTGGCTCCAGGTACTGCCTGCACTGCCTTTCTTACTCTGGGCCTTTGCAAAGGAAGCCACGGGTTCAAGAGCTGGGATCTTGCTGGTGTTGGCAGCTTCTCTGCCAGTATCTGGGCTGATGAAGCAATTCTGAGTGGCAGGTCCACTGTCAGAGTTGGAGGACCAGTCCATGTGGCTCTGGCTGCTGCATTTTTGCTGGTGCTTTGGTTTTAAGGTGTCACTGGTGAAGCCCTGTGAGAGGCCTGTGTCGTAATGGAGCGTTGAGTGTTTCTGGGGCCTCTCATAAGCCTGAGGGTGGGTAAAGCAGAGGGGAAGAGAGAGAAACAAAGATGAATATGTTGGAGCTTCTTACAGTTTATTGTCTAACAGCTTAATTATTTTAAAATGTGAAGCAAGTTATTATGCTAATATTTTTCTGAATTTCACAATGGTTTAGAAAGAGAGAGAGGGAGAGAGAAGCTTCTCTCAATTATGGCACTAAAGATACATGACACTGGGTTTGAACATTAACAAGGATGCTTTAATTGCTGTTTTTCCCCTCGATAGAACTTGGTTTAATGCAGTCCGAGCAGAACTGCATGGCAAGGGGGAGGGAGCAGCCCCAAGGCCCCTGAGTGCAATGACTAGAATCTTATGAAGAGGAAGTGTAAGGCGTAGAGAGCCCTGCGCAAGGTACAGAGGCAGCAGGAGCCTGAACGCCCCACTCGTGCTCCTTTGCCTAAAGCTGCCTCTTCCTTGTCCCCGTTTCTCCTTGGAAGGTCTCCAGTCTCTTCTTCTGAGTCCCCGTTTTAGGTCAGTGTGGCAGAGCATCACAGAGCTCAGTATCTTTGTAGGCACGTACCACTGAGTTCATCAGGTGAAAACAGCACAAGGCCAGGGCACAAGGCAGAAGACACACAAGGAGGGAAACCTGCAGGAACCCCCTCCCCATCTTTGTCTCTGGCCATACTGCTGTGTTTGCGGGTTAGCATGCAGCAGGGACCATGAGGCCACGGTACCAGGTACTGCTCTTTGAGGAAAGCCTCCAGAGGAAGCGTGAGTTATATGAACAAATGTACGAGGGACAAATTGTGATCATTCAAAACCACCTTGCTATATCCCACCGTCTGAGCTTCCCCTACACAAACGAAGGAATGTCTTCCACTCCACTTTACATGAATTTTAAAATGAAGGATAAAACATCACATGTCACTTACCTATCCTTTATAAATCAAGGATTTTCTACTTCACCATTTCTGCTGTGGCCTGTCACTATGCCACAGGCTGAAAGGGGGTTTTAAGAATACTATGTTTTCTATCCCTTTAGGATGCTGTGTAACTCATCCTGTGGCATTTCTGAGAGTATTGTAGAAGAAGTTGTGACTGTTGCTGTTCCAACCCAGGCACACCAGGATTTGTGGGGATTCTGTTCGCTCCAGACTGTGGGTCCTCCATGGCTCCAGCTCAAGACATTGGAGCGCATCTACGGACGGAGCTTTGTGGTACAGTGAGGGCTCCAGACAATAGAGTGCATCTACGGACAGGGCTTTGTGGTACAGCGAGGGCTGGAAACTGGGTCCCTGACTCTCAGCCCTTGTTCTCAGCTCTAAGTTCTGACTCTTGACATCCAGCAGAGTCTACACAGTTAACACCTTTTCTTGTTATATGGTCTAAATCCTAGCGATGTCTCTCAACCTTAGAGAAGCATCCTGATTTCAAGCTTTCAAGAGACATGCATTTCCCCTTTGCTGTACTAGCTGTAGCTAATTTTTCTATGTGATTTGTATGATAATTGAGTTACATGCCCACTTCCTTTACTAGCTTATTAACAAGGCACCGATCAGTGCCTTGGCACCCAGCAGGCCCTCAATAAACATTTACTGACTGAATGAAAGAATGTGCATTTTATTATGGATATTTCATTTTGTCAATGATGAGAGTAATGTGCTAAGCACTGCAACACACTGCTTGCAAACACAGTTTCCACTTCAAACACAGTTACGTCTGATTCCCTACACTATCTCTCCTGCATGTTCCATCGACTTCCATAACAACATCTACTACAGTCCCTACAGTGCCCTGTGGTATTTAATCCACATAGACTTCTGCCTCTTTCTCTACGACTGTAAATATTTTTAGATAAAAGCAAACAAACTGACAAATAAACAACAAACAAATTATTCATCTTTTTAATGTATCTTACAATCCCCAAAGCTTACTACAGAGCTAAGTACATTTTTTTTTGGTAGGGAAATAAATGTTTGCTAGATTAATTAATTAATAAAAGAGGGGCTGGAGAGATGGCTCAATGTTAAGAGTGCTTACTGCTCTTAAAGAGGACATGAGTTCAGTTGCCAGCACCCAGATCAGGTGGCTCACAACTGCCTGCTACTCCAACTCTGGGAGATCTGACACATTCTTCTGGCTTTCTGGGGGCACTGGTGACATATACACAGAGATTCACACACTTTAATAAAAGTAAGTATAAAATAAGAAAAATAGCTGAGGTTCCTATTACAATGGCAAAACATACAGTTACACACAAAAGAAAATACACCATTCATCTTCCATTTGATAATGGCTCATGATGAAACTGAAGTGCTGAAATACATTAGGTGTTGACCAAACAAAAACAGCCCTTCTCCTCAACTTAAGAGCTAAATTTCTTGTAAGGCAGCTCCCCTTTAACGTCATCTGTACGGTTAGTTCTTTCCTATCTTCTGTTACTTGTTTCCTGTTAGCTCTGCTGTGAGAGGGTGGGTTTCAATCTGGTGAGAACATTTGGGCCTGTGATCTTGTAGCCAGAGATCAGCTAAGGCTCATGCGCTGTTCTAGTGTTCCCCCGAACCACAGCCTGACCCAGTGATCCCACCAATTCATAGGCAGTTTACCCTTCAAGGTGGATTCAGCAATCAAATTCCTGGATGGACAAAGGAAAGTATGATGCAGGAACAGGAGTGGGGATGGGGTGGGACTGAAAACCCTTCAGTCCTTGGGGCTGCAGAGACGGAGCAGAAAGGCGGGAAGGGCCAAGAATAAGCACTTTCTAAAGGTCTGAGAACAAGCCCCTACCATTCTTCTCATAGGTATGTGGGTTACCTTCATAAAATTCCAATTTCTCATCTGCCAGCCATGAGTTGTGTACACAGTAGCTCCACTGTGTCCATTACCAAGAACTGAGGCCTTACTCTAGCCATACAGAGATGGACAAAGCATGTGGACAAAGAAAAAGGAAAATGACTGTTCCCTCCCCCAAATCTTTTATATAAATCATACACCTTTAGACTCTGTGCAAGTCAAAAGTACTTTATCAGTTTAAAGAAAAAACACTTTAAAATTCCTAAACAATGGAAGAAAATGAGAATCTGAGCCTTTTCTCACAATTATCTAAAGTTAAGCATTTTTTTTTCAAGGAACAAATATGGTGAATGGAATCAGAGTGGGGGATATATATAAAATATGTATAAAATAAAACTAAACAAGCACTCAGAGAGAACAAACTGCTCTTCTGGGCTCTCCTTGTCCTTGCTTCTTTCCGATGACACCTTTAGTATAAACTCCCTGTCTGTGAGGTATGCTGGTTTATGAGCGCAGGGAAACATGAAGTCCCCAGGGAATCTTTATCTCTGAATCTGGCACTTGGTGCCTCTCCAGATGTGGTGCTGGTTCGTCGTATCAGAGGCACATATGGTAACAGTTCTGAATCCAGAGTCCTTGACCCTTTGCAGACCCACTAACTCAGTCTCTCAGCGCAGGAGGAGGGGGTGTGCATTTTAACAGGCTCCCCAGGTAATGTTGAGGTACACATTTAAACCCCACTGATCTAATGTTTTAGCCCAGGCTCATCTGCGGTTACTATGACATTCACAGCACTTTTTTTAGTGGTAAATATGCAGAGCAAACCACCACAGGCCTGTTAGGATATGCAATTTGGCAACACTGAACACTCCTGTTTTGCTCCGTGAACTCTGCAATTTACATGGTAAGAAACCCTAACACTGTTTCCTATTTTGGGGCAAGGCCTGGGTAAGAGGGCAGAAGGGCCACTTTTTCAGGAGGAAGAGTGTCTTACCGTCCCAGAACAGGGCGCAGGAGCGAGCATGCAGTTGTGCATGACCTCCCAGCCTGGGGGTTTTAACAAGTTAATCATCAGAGCTCTGGAAAGCCTTTGCGTTCCATTGCTGGGGCTAGAAGCAAAAAGCTTAAACTCAAACAGGAGCTGAGTGTGGGAGACAGGGAACGGAATACAAACTGTCATTTTAGATGTAAAAGTGTCCTACTTTAGCTTTATGCTAAAATCACACAGGAAGCTGTGTTAAAAACAACATACCTGGGATCCACACAAAACAATTATACCGACATTCTGGTGGTGAGCCCGGTAACTAGCACTTCCTTCAAAGCTTTCAGGCAACCCCACTGGGTTATCCAGAAGCCTGGATTATATGAAAGACAGGGTCTGGTTTAGGCACCAGAGGGACTCTAATATTGCCAGGAGAGCCCTATCCCAGTGCTTTTCAACGTGTTTCACAAAGTCCTGGAATTTTCCAAGAACACTTTTGAACTGTAGCCAGTCGATTTGGCAAGACACACAGACACACACACCAGCCACTCCCCGAAAGAAAATCCATTTAACCTCATGAGAGTGAAAGATACCAAGCTGGTTGGCTTCATAGAACTTGCTAGAAGGCACCTCTGGTGAGCCAAGTACCTTCCTGCAATTGCTAATGGCAGACATGGACAAATGTTCCTGAGTACCCTGTTTGAATCATGGGCTCAGGGATCCTCTGCTTCCACAAGACATGGGATAGTTAACAAACTCATCTTTTAATGCATGCACCCCTTTTTTGTTTGTTTGGTTGCATTTTGTGGAGACTTTCCCACATGCCTACTGTATTTATATCATTTTTAGTCCTCCCTCTGCTCCTCCCAAGACCTCACAGCCCAGCCTCTACTCCTTTCCAAATTCATGACCTCTGCTTTAATTGTCAGTGTGTGTATATGTATGTGTGTGCGTGTGCACGTGTATGTGTGTGCATGTGTGTGTGTGAGAGTGTGTATGTGTTTGTGTGTGAGTATGTGCGTGTGAGTATGTGCGTGTGTGCGAGCATGTGTGCGTGCGTGTGTGCGTGTGTGCGTGTGTGTGTGTGTGTGTGTGTGTGTGTGTGTGTGTGTGTGTGAGATAAAAGATCAGGTGTAACATGAATGGAGATAATGCTTTAAACCCCTGGGGCCACGGACAGGAAACAGAAAAGCAGAGTGGACCAACAATACAATAACAACAACCCGTTGAGCCCATTTAGTGTTGCTCACATATGCATAGGTTATGGCTGACCATTCAGATTGGATAACCCATTAGGGGCTCTCATCTCCAGAGAAGTCTGATTCTCCCTCTGCCAGGAGCTGTTAATTGCCTATCTTAGCTAGTGGTTGGTTGTAGCTTGTGAAATTTCCCCTGACTGTATTGGCCTATCAACTGGTGTTGTCATTATGCAGGTCTCTTTAAAGATAGAGTTTCCCTAAGTGCTTCGTAGGTATAGAAACTGAGGCTGCCATCCTATTCTATCTTCTCTCATCCTGTGGGTACCCTGAGAAGTCAACATGTTATGATTCCCACATAAGAACCACCCTTTGCTTTTTGGGTGCAGAGAAAAATGGTATATACTAAAGCATCCTTTCCCTGCAGGGGGTAAGAAAGGCATAGGCGCTGACCATGGCCTGCTTGACTACATCATTCTGCATAAGTGAAAATGATCACTGACTTGATTTCAGCCAAGATGAAATAACAGGTGCTGCCTACAGTATGTCCATGAAGAAAAGTATGAAACTGGACAATATAAATGAAGCAACTCGGCTCCTGCAGTCAAGAGCAGACAACATGGGCTGTGATTAAAGAGAGGAAAACACAAGGCCTCAGGGGGTCCTCAGGTTTCTGTGAAGGACAAATTTTAAACTGAGGAAAGGTAAATGGAATCCCGGGCTGGGATTCAATATGTAGACTCCAAGACTCTCGAGGGAACAGGAGTTTGTATGGATAGGCACCCAGGAGGGAGCTATGGAGAGAGGAATTCTGGAAACCTTAATAAGATTCATCTTAGGTCCCTAGACAAACTTTAAAACACACCTGAGGGTGAAAAGAACCTAAAGTGCAAGGATCAGTTGAAGCTGAAAGGGAAGTCCTGAGATCACACAGTATGCGGCAATGCTGATTTTCTTACCAGTCAGTGGGGTAGCTTTAATGAAACACCCATGTGCTCTATTGATATTACAGAAATGATACTCTTTACAATTGCAATTATTCTGGATGCTCCTTAAGAAATCCTAAGAAAGACTACAAACAGGATCCTGACTTAACTGCCTAAAAGAATAAAAGTCAAAACTCTTCAGAGAAAACCAAAATGTAGCCTCTATACAATACAGGATACATAAGGTACCTAGGATAGAATAGGAAGGTGTGGGCAATCGTTCACTAAGTAAGAGCACTTGCCCCACAGTCATGAGATCCAAGTTCAAATCTCCAGCATCCACATAGAACAGGGGGCATGTTTGGACCTCTTCCTTTAGCTGGGCTGCCTTGTCTGGTCAGTGGGAAAGGATTCACTTAGTCCGGCTGCAATGTGAGGTGCCAGGGTGGGTTGGCATTCCTTAGGGGTCTCCCTTTCTCTGAGAAGAAGAAGGGGGAGTCGGGAGAGGAGGACGTGAGTGTGGGACTGGGAGAAGAGGAGGTAGAGGGGCTGGGATCAAGCTATAAAGTGACTAAATAAATAAATAAATGAACAGTAAAACAAACAAAAACAATAGGCATGGCCATACTCAACCTTAACTCCAGAACTATGGGGGCGGGGGAGGGGGCAAAAACAAGAATCTTACTGGCTGCCAGTCTAGCCTTAGCCCCACTGACAGACACGCTCTCAAGCAAATATGGCAGGAGTGATAAGACCCTGACATCACGTCTAGCCTCTAACATGGACCTACACAGACAAGTGTGAGCTCTGTATCTGAATAGAGCTAGAAATGAGAACTTCACTGTGGGTGCCCAACAGCTGCCCCAGAGTACCATGATGTCTGGTGAGCATGGAAAGAACACAGGAGAAATCATCTAAATGGAAAGACAGGGAGAAGAACGATAAACCACGCTTTAGCAAGACTCGGAGCAACACAAAGTCATCCAATACTATCCAAGACTATCGGAGGAGGACAGAGAAGGCACCCTGCATGCAGACTCGCATCACTAAGATCGGCAAATCCGAGGCAGAGTAAACACCACGGAAACCATATCCAGGCACATTGTGCAGAATCTGGTGAAAACCAAAGGTGAGCACATTTAAAAGCAGCCAGACAAATAAGACGCAATTTGTAGCAAAATAGAAAAAAGGAGGATGCCGGACTTTTCATCAGTCCAAAATAAGATCTAATTAGCATTACCAACCAACTCTGCTTGTCCAGTAACTCCAAAATAATTTCATTGACATATTCGGGGCCATAAAAAATTAGGAAGAATAACCAGTGGATTTATATTAATGTTCCCAACATTTTTTTTTTTCTGTCAGGGAAATGAAAATGCCTTCAGACAATGCCCACTTGCTTACTGGGATGGAAAAAAAAAAAAAAGACAAATAGCAAATGTGGGAAGGAGAGAAGCTCTCCACACTCCACCCCATCGCCCCAGGGAAGACTGTTAGAGGGTGGAAATACAGGAAAATGTTCTGGCAACTCCTCTCACAGCTAAAGATACCTCATGACCCAACAACTCCACTCCAGTTATTTACCTGAGAGACCAAAAACAAGTATCTATAAATAGACTTTTATAAAACACCATAGCGGGTTATTCAGAGTTCTTAGTGCCCAGAATAGCTCATAGGCTCATTAACATGAATACAATCTAAACTCACTAATAGAAGGAATCAACCAAAGATAGGACGATTCTCTCCACCCCATCTCTCTCCCTCCCTCCCTCCCCTCCCTTTCTCTCTCTCTCTCCTCTCTCCTCTCCTCTCTCCTTCTCTCTCTCTCTCTCTCTCTCTCTCTCTCTCTCTCTCTCTCTCTCTCCTCTCTCTCTCTCTGCTCTCATCTCTCATCGTCTCTCCTCTCCTCTCTTCTCTCTCTCTGACACACACACACACACACACATACACACACACACACACACACACACACAGATGAGAAACAGAGAGAGAACCAAAGCCTCCTAGCAGGGAATCAGAAATGCTCCTTTCTAGAAGTTTCCTATGCTAGCCTGAAACTCCTTGTTGCCCCTTCACTGTGTCCTCTTCTGATACACAGGGGCAGCTAAATGAGTCCATCCCTAAACAATAGAGCCTGACTGGAGAAGACAGGAGCTTGTGGCTTCCTCGGGCCTTCGGGTCCTCTTTCCTCACCCAGTGCATCTGCTCAAACTGTGGCTTATGGGTGGCGGCAAACTAAAGGCTGTTTCCACTGCTGCCACCAGCTCACCTTTCTGAAGGTAAGCACGTTTGCTTGACAGGAACCTGGCTCACAAATCAAAGTTAACGCTGCCCCGCCTCCTCAGTAAATCATGTGTGATCCATCTGGGTAATGACGCCTCCAGTGTAATTCCCTATTAAGAGGCTTTATCTGGAGAGATAAGCAGCTGGTTCCCCTGTCACTAATTGCTGTCTGCTGTGATTTTAAAACATCTGCACCATTGTGCTCTTCATTTTCATATTCTAATCACCCTGAAACTTGAAAAAGGTACATCATTGATTGTTTCTATGGGTTAATTAGTACACAGTCTCATTGTAGAGACAATTTAGAGGCAGCAGAACCTCAATCAGGAAGTTTGTTTTAAAAAATTAATAACATCACTGTGAGACTGGAGGAGCAGTCACATTCAGAGACCTGTCAGGACAGCCTCAGGAGGGAAGGGAGCCACACTTTGTTGGCCTCTACAGAGGAGAGACGCCAATGGATGGCACCCAAAAGACTGAGGGAACTGTGGGTTGAGGCTCCTTAGCAGGGCACCCCCACCCAATCACAGCCGCCAATCACAGCCATTCAAAGTGGCCCTGGTCCCTTTTCCCTGTTTACACAAATTGAGAATTTGCTAACAACACTTCAAACTATGAAGTAGCCTAAGTGACCATGTATGTTTTATGATCTGTTCGCTGTCTTCTCTGTTCTACCTCAGTTATCGGTGGGGCAGAGAGGAAGACTGGAGCACAGCGGAGAGGAGAGGGAGGACAATATAGTCCAGTGCTTACTTGATCTGTTTGGGACCCCGAGATTCACCTCAGGACACTCTGAAAACTTGCGTTTGGATTCTGCATCTCTCTCAAGCTTGCAGAGGGGCCCCGATGTCCAGGACTTGAGATATGCTCTTTTCTCCCCCAAGCAGTTGACTAGAGTCAGCACTGCTGAGAGTCACGAAAATAAAAGAGGCTGCAGCATGCAGTCCAGGCAGGGCATGTATGTGCCAGGCTCTAAAATATCCCCTGAACTGAATGCACCTCTTGGTCCCTCACTCAGAAGTCTCGGTGGTGTCTTTCTTGATGGCAGAGCTGGAGGATTGGAAGTTAGTGACTGTCCCAAGGTCTTGCTCATGGTAGGCATTGTAATGTGCCTTCTACCTTAACCTATGCTCAGAGCTCAAGATCGTCCTCCACAGCCTTATTGGAAACTACCTGACAATATGAGACAGGGAGAAGCTCACACACTTTGAGAAGAATGCAGTTTTACCTGTTTGCTAGTGCTTTCTTTAAAACAAAAACAAAACAAAACAAACTTGTTTATTTTACTTTACGTGTATGATTGGTTTGCCCTGGATTATGTGCCTGCCGCCTAGTGCCCATGGAGGTGAGAGGAAGAGGTCTGCTCCTCTGAACTGGAGTTAGAGATGCTTATGAACCACAATGTGGGTGTGGAAAAGCCAGCATGGATCTGCTGAAAGAGCTGCAGATGCTCCTAACCATGCAGCTGTCTCTCCAGCCCTAAGAGGAAACCTCAAGAGCCTTCTTCCCTTGAGCTGAAGGCTCTCTGCCTGTAGAAGGTACTGATAATTAGGAGCCACAAGAATTCCACTCAGTGTGGCCACGGGCTGACGATGAGACCTCAGTAAACTGAGGGAAAAAAATTGCACTGTGGAGGGAGACCCGTCTTACTCTGTTTTTAGCATTTTGTAGGCCCCATGGATCTGGATATGTTTTATTCTATTGTTAGATAAATAAAATTGGGCTTTTAATTATGTGAACTAAACGGTCTTGGCAGGGGAGGGGATGGGGAAGGGAAAACTGATACTGAAGATGAAAAAGTCAAATGGAAGCCTACTATTTTTTAAGCTTCCTAACTATATGCATAGCAAAGAGTTCAGCTGGAGTCTTCCCATATGGAGGATGGTGATTCTTCCAGCAGCCATGGACCATTGCTCTTGGTTGTGTACCAGGACTTGATGGTAATACCTATTGCTGAAGACATTACATATATTGATCACAGGACATAGGGAAGTCAAACTGGTTCTGACTCGGAAACTTCCTCTTGATGGTCAGGAGGTGCTATGTAGGCAGCTGAGGAGGAAAGTCATTAATAGTTTTATCCATCTATAGATCATGTGAGCAACAGTAATGACCAACATGGCAAGATATGCCCATGGCTATAACAAAGGCAACGTGTTGAGGTTAACTTAGTGCTTTCTACCTGGATGTAGTTCTTTCTTCTCAGGAACACACACACATGCCTAGTACTATAAATATAGCCAAGAGCCCATTGACAGAAAACTCACCAGCCCCAGGAAGAAGCTAGCTTTGATTATTCTGCTAAACAGACATAGTATCAAATTGGCTTCTAAGTTCTTATCTGTATATGCGTAGATTAGTGTATGAGTTCCTTTGGGCAGTGGATGGTGTTAAAGGCTGAAAGTCACAACTCTTTAAATTTCAGAGAATAACTGGAGTGCTCAGCTATAAATGGGACACTTATATCAGGTGCATGCACACACACACACACACACACATACACACACATACACCTTTGGTGAAAAAGGAATGAAAAGATTGTAAATTCAGAAAAACGAGAATACCATCACAAAACAGTGTCTTCTGGACATGTGGCAAGAAGCTAAGAGGCTCATGTGTACTCAGGAGCTCATGGCTCCTGTGATTGTGTAAGACTGGTACAAGATAAAGCCAGTCCAATGATGGCACAAAGCTTGTGAGAGAAAACAACCAATGTCCTACTTGACTTACGGCCCACTCCACAAGATGGAACCTATATCCAATACTGTTTGGGTGATCAAGAACCAGAGAGTAGCCTAGAGGAGAAATACTACTAGTCTGAAAAAGAGTAATAAAATGGCTACTTATGATATTCTGCTATATTCATAAATCAATGCCTTATGCAGCCAGCCACCATCAGAGAAGATTCCTTCTGCAGTAGAGGGAAATAACTATAGACTCATGAGTGTACAGTGTGCAGAACTTGAAACACTTGGTCCTAAATGTGATGGCTCCATCACACTCTGTCTCTCAGAGCTCAGGGAACCCTGTAGAAGACAAAGAAGAAAGACGAAGAGAGCCTGACGGGGGCCAGGCATGTGGTGCACACCTGTAATCTCAGCATTGCGGGAAGTGGAGGCAGGTGGATCTCTGTGAGTTAGAGAGGCCAGCCTGGTCTACAAAGACAGGCAAGGCTAAACAGAGAAACCCTGTCTCAAACACACACATACATACATACATACATACAACCCGAGGGGCTGGAGGACACCAAATAAACCAAGGATAAAACAAGATTCTCTAATCAGTGTGAGTAAAGCTCATATGAACTCTCAGACTGTAGCAGTATGCACAGGGCCTGCATGAGTCTGCATCAGGTCCTCTGAGTATGTGTGTGTGTGTGTGTGTGTGTGTGTGTACACAAACAATATATGTACAGTTTAGTAGTTTATATATATATGTGTGTGTGTATGTTCAGTATAGTAGTTTTATGGGATTCCCGAGTGTGTGAATGAGGGGTCTCTGATTCTTGTGCTTGTTCTTGGGGCTTTATTTCCTTTTGTTGATTTGCCTTGTCCAATTTCAAGGTGATGGGTTTTGTTATAACTCATTATAATTTTGTATTGCTGTTCCCTTTTTGAAATCTGTTTTGGTTTTTGGTTTGTTTGTTTGTTTTTGTTTTTGTTTTTGGATGAGAGACAGAAAGAGAGTGTGTCTGAATTGGAGGGGAGGTGACAAGGGACCAAAAGGAAGAGAGGGAGGAGAAACTGCGATCAGGAAATACTGTGTGAAGAAAAGAATATATCTTAATCAATGGAGGGAGACCCAGCAGTTAGTATTCTAGCATGGAAGGGGAAAGAGCTCATGCACCCGAGGAGCTGGAGACAGTGGGCAGCTTATGGCAAAGGGAGGGACAGTTCTCTTTAGGGATGTGGCTCCTGATAGGCTGATCAAATTCCAACGTGTGAAGCCCCAGGAGTAAGTGGGTAGCCCCAACTAGACTCCATGGGTTAAAAACAACCAGAAGCAGAACAAAAAAGCGAGTGGTGTGGTGTGGTAGGGAGGTGGATTTAGAAGAGAAATGGGGGTGAATATGATCGAAATAGTTAGTATTAAATCCTCCAAGAATTAGTAAAAGTATTATAAATCAAAGTAGAATAAAAATTTTTAAAAATCAATTTAAAAAAAAAACAAAACGAAAGAGAGAGGTGGGGGATAGCCTCTGTAGAAACACTACATCAGAGCTCAGAATGTGAGAAACAGTGGGACAGTAGAGGCAGGGTGCCTTCTGGGGCAGCTACTGGCATGAGCAGAACAGTCTGGTTCACATATCACCTGACTCTAACTCTTACTAGCGGTGTGGTAGCAAGAAAGTTGATTGACATTTATGTACTCAACTTTGCTCTACTGTAATACAGAGATAATAGGATCTTTACCTCCTTAGGTCAATTGCTGAATCAATCAAATAATCTATGTAAAGACCTCCGCCAGTATATGGTGCTCAATCAGGGTTGTCCCAAGGCTTAGCATGCAGTGGAGGGTCCTGGGAAAACTCTCAAAGTCAATAATCAGATAAGTGAGTCTCAAGCCCAGTCCTGCCTCTCACTAGCTGTGTGAACTGGAACTTCTTTTCTTCTCTAATTTAAAACGGGGGAAAAAATAGTCTACTAGCTAAGATTGTGTTAGGGTTCCAGTAAAATGACACTGATAAAAATGTTAATATAATAAGTCAATTATGACTATTATATATTTTTTCTATTTTTAAAAAATATTTTATTAATTTATTCATATTACATCTAAATTGTTAGCCCACACCTTGTATCCTCCCATTCCTCTCTCCCTCCTGCTTTCCTCCTACTCCCCTCCACTATGACTGTGACTGAGGGGGACCTCCTCCCCCTATATATGCTTATAGGGTATCAAGTCTCCTCTTGGTAGCCTGCTTTCCTTCCTCTGAGTGCCACCAGGCCTCCCCATCCAGGGGACATGGTCAAATATGGGGCAACAGAGTTCATGTGAAAGTCAGACCACACTCTCCATTCAACCATGGAGAATGTCCTGTTCATTGGCTAGATCTGGGTAGAGGTTCAATGTTTACTGCGTGTATTGTCCTTGGCTGGTGCCATAGTTTGAGCAGGACCCCTGGACCCAGATCCGCGTGTCATAATGTTCTTCTTGTAGGTTTCTAGGACCTCTGGATCCTTCTATGTCTCCATTCTCCCATGCTTTTCTCACCTAAAGTCCCAACAGGATGTCCTCCCCTCTGTCCCACTTTCCTGGTACGTGAAGACTTTCATGGGACATGCCCCTTGGGCTAGTGTCCAGATATAAGTGAGTATATACCATTTGACTCTTTCTGCTTCTGGGTTAACTCACTCATTATGATAATTTCTAGTTCAATCCATTTGTCCACAAATTTCAGGAATTCCTTGTTTTAATAGCTGAGTAGTATTCCATAGTGTATTTTAAAAACTATTAGTTACTGTCAATTAAACAGGCAGTTTTCTAGTAACAGGGCTAAAGAGACACTGCCGTTTTCCTGTCACTCCCAGGTCCCTTCAAAAGAGAGCTGAAGCTCAAGTTCCTTGCTTGGAAGGCTTCTGGCAATAACTAGTTTGAACCAGCTAGTCGGAACAAGAGGGTGGCCATGCCTCACTGCCCATGAGTTTTAGCATCTTTCTGGGGTTGACCTGGGTCATCTTAGCAGTGCCTTGTGCCTTCCTGAGGTGTTCCTTCATCAATGGTCCAGAAGTTTTGAAATGGACATGTGTTCTCTTTGTTTTAACTGCCATGGTTTGGCTTGAGAGAAGTTTTAGACTTTTCCTGAATCGAAACCTGGAAAACTATAACTGTTGTAAGTTCTTTCAGATTACAATGTGGTTCCAACAGTCCATGCAGTCATGAGGATGAGATCTCTTAGGAATTTTTAGTCATGAGTGACTTGCCTACCTGCAGGCAGTAGGCATCATGGGCTGCTACCTACAAGCTTGACGGTGGGCAACGAGGTTAGGCCTTTGCATGACTGGTCTGACTCCTTAAGTGACTGGGAAATAAGCTGCACTACAGATGCAACATGGGAAATTGAAACTTTACTAATCACTCTGATGTACACTAGTGATGTAGGTCAGAGCAGTCTGCAGCACCACCCAATCCCAGTCAGCCCTTCCACTCACCAAAGGCCAAGGTGTACCCAGCACTGGAGTAGCTAACTGCAGGCCAGGACACAACATTGAAGCTTTTCTGCCTGCTGGGTCTTTTCCATTAACTCTCACTACTTTGAAACCACTCCAGGGTAACCCTGATCTAAACCCTGTGCCCAGAATGAAGGCTGCACCTTTTTTTTTTTTAAAACAGAATTTGCCTCTGCCTTTTTATCAGTGTTTGAAAACCACAGAGTCTAGCCTCATCACCTCCACTAGTGTCCATGCTGGCTCCTTCCCAGTCACCTGTCTTTTCAATAGGAGCCCAGGTAACAGGCACCCCGGGGTGTCCCATGGAGACTCAGAGAGGGCTATATTTTAGAAGTTCCTGGCACCCAACAAAGACAGAGCACTAGGGAGCCAGGACAGCCTTTTAGAGACCACTTTGTCACACAACAAGGACAGTTCCTGCCAGCTGTAGAAACACGATGTGCCGGAATCTCCTTAAGAGGAGGCATCCATTAATGAGAAACATTGCAGAAAACATCTGAGGGCCTTTCTTCCCGGTCTTTGTTGATTATACACCAAAGCATCATACTTCCAGAGTTAAAGACCCATCCTGGCTGCAGGGAAACCTGCTATAAACTCTGCCTTTGGATGGGCTTCCTAGTTACCTCATCCCCACTCCAAGTCCCCCCATAGCTCTCCACTTCCAAGGTAAAGATCTAAATTCAGTTTGTCCTTTATCTGGTTAATATAGGCTGTCGTTCGGGCCTGACCTAACTTGTCATGTGATCTTGGGTAGGTTAATTTCCGTCATAACCCTGGGCATGCCTGCTTCTCCAAGCTGCCTGAAGAACCGGATCGAAGGGAGAATGCTTTGGAAACCATAAAATACTATATAAATGCAGGTTACTGCTCTTCATTACTGTTTGGTTGTGAACCTCTCCTAATGACTTGGGAAAGCTGGAAACACCAAATATAATCCCTATAAAGCTGGCATGAGATGTCGAGGTAAATGAGGGAATGTCCTGGTATCATCTTTAGATTCTAGTATTTCTACAGACTTCCTTGGACTCCTGGAACCTTACTACCCTCGCTTTCCTGGCTTCAGCTGAAGGGGGCGCAAGGGGGGGGGGCGGTGGACAGCAACAGAAAGGCAGAGAACAGAAAACAAAAACAACAGTTCTCCTCACTCTGGCAATAAACTTCTAGCTCCAAAAGCAGGCTTTATTTAGTGTGCTGTAAAAACAGGCATTTTTCCCATCATAAAAGCAGCCTGCCTAGTCAGCCTCATTTTTTTTCCCCCAGAGGTAAGGTGGCTGGTGGAGACTGAATGCTGCCACATTCTGTGCAGGATACAGCTTGCCCTTTCTCTCCCAATCCCCATTTCCTGCCCCTGCAACCCTGTATTTATATTGGGAAATGAAAGTGATCCCCAGTATTTTATTATATGCGAATTTAGTGGGGTGGGGGAGAAGGGTTTTGGTGCTGGGACTAAAAATTGACTCTCTGCTTTATGGGTAATGCCTCATGGGTACTTGACAGCTTGGGCTCTGTAGTTAAAAAGATGAAGGCTTAGCAGGATTGTAGCCACTGTCCCAGGCATTAGACAGACATTCTAGAAAGTTTAGCTCAGTCTAGTGGAATTTATTTTGAAAAGCCAAGAAACTTCACACAAGCCGATGAGGGAAGAGGAGTGAGCTTGGCAATTCCTGTGGGTTTCCCACAGTGGGCATGCCTCTCTCTGAGCTGCTGTCCAGGTCTTCAGGCCACGCCTGAGAGCTGTGCTCATAATCACCTGGGACCATGTCTGATGCCACACAAGAGGGTATTTACTAAGTAGATGCTGAAATGAATCTGTTCTCTCCACGGTGGGTGACTGATGTATTTTGGAAGTTGGTTTCTCCCTAAATAATCAGACTTGGCACTGTGACATCCCTAGGGGCTGTAATGTGTTTCCAAGCTTCTTCTGAATGAAGCCATGTCCTGTTAAGTTAGAATTGTGCTCCTGGGACACAAAAGCAGCTTAAGGAACAGTGGATACGCTGTGAAGCACTGGGGTGAATGTTGGGGTTCTTGTTTCTAGTGCATACACTGCTCCTACAAGTCTCAGTGTCCCCACAAACAAAACAGCTGGTACAATAAAGAACCATCAAGGCTCATCTCAGCACCCTCACTGTAAACTGTGGAATACAATAAGTCTTACCTTAGGATGAATGAGAGGGGAGGAGCTTTAGATTTAAAAACCCTACATACAGATGAGGTGCTCTCTCTCTCTCTCTCTCTCTCTCTCTCTCTCTCTCTCTCTCTCTCTCTCTCTCTCTCTCTCTCTCTCTCTCTCTCTCTCTCTCTCTCTCTCTCTTTCTCTTGGCTTCTCTGAGCCAGTGCTATAACAAAAGCCCTGGGCCATGGGTGACATTTGACTCAAGGAGCCCACAGCCTATTCATCAACAGAAAGGACAGAGTGATGGGAGCCTAGGGAACCAGATGCACAGAGGTGCGTAGCCCTCATCCTGGCATCATTTATGAACTAGCTGCCAGTTGCCCTCTAGCACAACCTGAAAGAAGGCTGTGGTCCCAAGGGTCTCACATATATAACTGGGCAATCCAGATGTTTTCCTGTTGTGTCTGTCTGAAGCCAAATAAAGAACAGGCTTCAGGGATTTCCTGAAAAGCATAAAACTTGGCAAAAGAACTAAAAATCAGACTGGAGAGTAGATCTCTCTAGTAGCCAAAAAAAGTCTACAAAAATAGCCCAGTTCCTTAACCCTCAAACCACCACCCCCATCCTTATTTCTTTAAGAGTATGGGTCTTCGTTTATCTTTTAGATTACATGGCCTCCTCTAGGTAGCATTGAGGGTACCATGGAGAACATCCTAACAACTCACTGGATACTTTACCTGTAAGAACAACAAATTTTCAATGTTGTGCCTATTCAAGAAGAAAGATTAGATCATGTCCAAATATCAAAATGTATTAAGATAGTCATGCAGGGTTGAGCACTGATCATACCATCCTCAAGGGTCGATCAACTGGCTGATGTTACTCAGCTCTGCTCTTATATATAGTGACCCTAACTTCTCAGCTGGCTCCTGAAGCATACTCTGAGACTGGAATAGTTACCTTAAAGAACAAGACAAGACCAGGACATATTTAGCCCAAGTGAACGGCCGTGCACTTGGGAGTCAACGTCACGTACACACATACCACCCACCACCACCACCAATAATTAATAGTATCAGGAACTCTGCCTGTTTGTATTGCTTTGTATTGTATTGTGTTGTATTGTATTGCATTGCATTGTATTGTTTGTATTGATTTGTTTGATTTGTATTGAGCAGAGTATAATACAAATCTTGGGAAGGAAATCTTGAGACACTGAACCCTTGGGGATTAGTTTCACAGATAGAAATGACATCCTCTGCTTTGTAAATGCTCCCCCATGCTACTTGGGAGGAAAGCGGTTAATGCGCAAGGCTTGATACCTAGTATATCAGAGTCTGATCTCCAGCCACTTCTCTCTCTCCATTTCTTCATATGTAAAGCCACATGATTGGACGAGATCTTAAGCAACCCCAGGAATCTGAACTATACTTACATCTCCATTCCTTGCTATGAACTAGCCAACAGGGCAGCTGGCCAGTGGGGATTAAGCAAGTGATTCCTTTGAAGGCTGGGATAATCCTTGGTGAACTTGTGGAACTTCTGAGCTAGCTGTCTCTAGGAGAGGTCCCCGGCACTCTTCTCATCTCTTGGAGGATGCAGCAGCCTCCCTAAGTGTCTGTTGTAATGCGTCTGCTTCCCCAACGTTTTATAACCAACAGCATCTTATGTTGGAACATGTGCCATGTAATTAGATTTCCTTGCCATGGATGCTGTGCCCCTTCAGCCTGAAAGAAGTGAGACACTTCACCCAGAGATGAGAGCTTCCCAAATGCTGTGTGTCTGCTCACTAGGGTTCATGTCAGCTAGGCAAGGAAAACACTGTCATTAAAATGGAGGCTTTGTCCTTTCAACAGCTGCTCCAGAGAACTGGAGAAAAGAGATGTTTAACTGGGCCACACAAAGCTCAGATTCTAACCCTACTGACTTGTAGGAGGAGGGGGAGGTGGTAATTACACTAGCTCTTTATAAAGATAATTTGCAAGAGCAACACTTTACATTCCAACAATGGCTGGTGGAGCTCACTTGGTAACATTTGACACAACAGAAAGCATCTCCCTTCCTAGGACCTCAATAAGAACCAAGGGCACAGCTTGAGTATTCTTATTAGAAACAGCCCTGGTTCTGTAATTCTGCAGGTGGAATTCTGACATTCTCTTATTCTGAAGTTATTTAAAAAAATTTTTTTTTAAATTTATACATTCACCTTACATCCTGATTTTAGGCCCCTCCCTCCCATTCTTTCCCCCCTCCCACTCCCCTTCCCTTTGTCCTAAGAAAAGGGAGGCCCCTCCAAGCCACCCCAACATGTTAAGTCATATCATGACTCAGCTCCTCCTCATCCACTGAGGCCAGGCAAGGCAGCCTGGTTAGGGTGAATGCTAGAGTCCATGCCATAGACAGCACCCACTCAACTTACTAGGGGACCCACATGAAGAACAAACTGCCCCATGGGCTACATATGTCTAGGGGGCCTAGGTCTAGTCCATGCTTGCTGTTTTGCCTGGTGTTTCTTTCTCTGTAAGCCATTGGCCTAGACTAGTTGACTGTTGGTCTTCTTGCAATGTTCTTGTCCCCTCCAGGTCCTTTTATCCTTTCCCCCACTCATCCACAGGACTCCCTGAGCTCTGCCTAATGCTTGGCTGTGAGTCTCAGCATCTGGTTTGATCAGCTACTAGGGGGGCCTCTCAGAGAGAGGGGTGAGGAGAAAAATGGGGAGGGTAACAGACGTGGGGAGAGTGGGGAGGGGAGGTTTAAAGGCCTGGAGAGACAGGGAAACTGAGGATGGGGGCATGACTGAGTCAAGCTGGAGACCTGCGACAGGGTATGCTACAGGGAGGATATGGAAATGTCTCTAGCTGAGTCTCCTAGCAGCAGGGACATGAGACTGAGGAGGATATCTTCTAGCCAGGTAGGACCTATAGTGGAGGGAGAGGAACACCAATCCACCTATAACCTTCGAGCCAAAATTTACCCTACCTACAAGATGTGCAGAGATAGAGATACAAACTGAAGGAATGACCAACCAATGTCTGGCCCAACCTGAGACCCACCCCTTAGGAGAGCGCCAACCCCTGGTACATTTAAGGATACCCTGCTGTGTTTACAGACAGGAACCTGACATATTTTGACTTTATAATTACTGCATTTGGGGTTTGGGGGCAAGTCATTTACCGAAGTCTCCAGTTGCTCATGTGTAAATATAGACTAAGAATGCCTTAAATAGGCTTTAATGAGGAAGGAACAAGGAACTGGGAAAGAACGAGGAACTGAGGGAGCCACCTTACACATCATGGGCATGCCGTCCTTATTCTGTTAATCTCTGAGTACACTGAGAAGAGAGACCACATTGAGCCTCTATTTGTTCTTACATGACAATATAAGGAACGGAAGGCTTCGGTCTCTCCAGTCCTTGTAAGTCTTTTGTGTCCCTCTTTTGTTCATGAATAACATTTAAATTCCTCAGTCTGTCCTATTAGTCCTTGTAATCTGATATCTGTAAATGTATGTGTCATGGTCATTTCTCAGTATCACAAAGGACCTTCAAGATCCATGGCACTAATTGTCCAGTCCCTGGTCTGCCTAGAAGTCTTGCTTTGTTTTGGTAACTCTTGCTTCCTTGCGTCCATGTCTTTTTTTTCCCCCCTCAGCTCTGATGCTACTTTTCCATAAGGCCTCAGGCAATCATTTATTACTCTCTTCTCTGAGGTCCTATAGGGTTGAGAACAGCCAGATTTACCAGGAATTTACTTGTACACATTCCACCTATTGAATTGCAGCTCTTTTGAGATGATCCCTTACCCATTTAGAAATAGTTTCTAGGAATGTTGCCTGTATCTAAGCATGATGATTCAAAGCCTGCAGAGACATTTCAAAAACCCTAATGCTATCATTAGCATTTTTCTCTTCTGGCTCTAGACCTACTCATTGACCTTAGTTTTAGAGAACTCTACACTCCCCATTCCTAGCTCTACCACATAATGCACCTAGGTTTTCAACTCAGGCACAGAAAGCAGCAGTTTGCCCCCTGTGCAGGTTGCTGGCCTAAGCTCAGAGGAATTCAGCTCTTGACATGCTGAGTTTCTAGACTCTTAGTATAAAAGCTTGACTATTTCATTCTTCCATCAAGGTTTGTGGGGTTTGCTGAGCAGCCTAAGAGTAGGAAGGGTCTTCAGAATGGAACTGCCAGTAGACTTTAAGAGTGGCCTCATTTATACAACTCAAGGGTTGCCACTGTAGAGTGAGATAATTAACTCGCAAAGTGAAGTGTCTTAAAGTGGATGTAGCCTGATGGTCTAGTCCTGTGAGAAAAGAAATTGTAAACCAGAGAATCTACCCAGCTGGTCAATGACAGAACAGGAACAAAGCCCAGGCATCAACGTGGCATTCTCCTTAGCTTCCACCAGGGATCCCCAGGTAGCTGTCACTAAGAAAACAAAGTGGGAGCAAGGAGCTCCTGCCAGGTAAGTAAATCCACTTGCAAAGTGCTAAGGTAGTCACTTCCTGATGCAGGGAAGATGTTTCCTGTCTAGCGTAATATTCCTAAGATGTAAGTTCTGGGGTAACAGTGGAAAACTCTCTCCTTGCTCAGTCCAGTAGATGCTGGCTTTGAGGGCTTTAACACAATCTACAGGGGCCATACTGGCTCCTACAGTCAGACACTCAGAACCACAGTGGGCAACCACAGATGGCTAACAGCCACCCATATGATAACAAATACCCACAGAGACTATTGTTAAACCATTCAGCCCTGGCTCTCATACCTTCCTGTCTTTTCTTGCTGATTCCAATGCTCACAGTATTCTCATTCTGCATGTCTTCTGTAAGATCCAACGCAAGCCCACCTTCCCTTACAGCTGTTCTCTTCCTCTCTCATTCAACAAGTGTTCCTGAGTGAGAATTAGGCACTAAAGCATATTCTTTGATTCAGGGATCCATAGTACCATAGGCAATGTGATGCATCAAGAGAAATAATCTGGTCCATGCTACTGGCTAACAGGAATACCACTACTCTATGAAAGGCTATAGGGTTGACTGTGTTTACACTGGTTCTTCTGCCATCTCTGGAGGATACTGTGTTAAAAGACCCATCTTGGGAACACGGAGACAAAGCCTAATCTCTGGCACTTTGATCCTGAGTTTCCCTGACTGTGAGACATCCATTTCTGATTTTTACAGATTACCCAGCCATGCACACTTTCTTATGGTGACCCTAAATCTATTAATATAAGTAGTGAGCATAGCAACGGCCCTTATGCCACAAAATTTACATTACATTGATAGAAAGTAGATAAGAATAAAAGCAAAAACTCCAAAAATGTATTTATGCATTAGTTATCCGTGTCTAAGTTTATACATACATTTACATGCCAATCAATACAAATCAAATACATAGTATTTATATGTGGTATAAGTACACAGACACAGATTAACATTAATCAAATTCTATTAATTATACAGAAAATAACCAAATTGTATATAGGGATAGGTTTAAAGATGAAAAAACTTAGCTTAGAAAGGCTGGTCAAAGATATTCATTCTTATAATGCAATATTTAGGTAAAGACCCAAATTAAATTAACTTTCACTTGTTTAAGTAACAAGTAGATGAACACTCAGAATGCCTTGGTTAAGCTCTCAATTCCCTTAGTGTGTCATATTTTTGTTCAATATACATTTACTGGGCATTATGTATAAGACCCTGGGGCCTAGATGTTGGGTCCACCATTGAGAACGAAACAGGCACAGTTCAGGCTTACTAGAGCTTTGGGCTGGTGCAGAGACAAGCATCAGTAAGTAAGTAGCCGGCATGGAAATGGTTACTGGAACAAGCATACTGGTTATAAATCTTCTTCACTGCCAGAAGACTCCAATGTGCTGCTCATGTCTGTCATGCCTAAAAGGAACAGTCTTTCCCAAGTGGGTATGTGGTGACTGCCCTTAGAAGTGAGGCTTTTGATGGGGTCCAGCCCAAAGACACGGCAGCTTAAAGGAGATAACTAGAACATAAATTCTAACAATCTCCCGCTATGTTATATTATATATATATAAATATTCACTTGTTTTTCATTCTAACTATTCTATGGGTTAGGCAGAGATGAGCAAAATGTCTGTAATCACAACTAGTCACAACTTGAAATCTTGCAGTTTCTGACCCTCACGCGAATCTTCTTGCTAGCACTGCAGAGCAAGGCCCATCATCCCCGTGTCGCATCTAGAATGACCGGGGTGGGCATAACTGTCAAAGTCAGCATCACTTCCATTCTGGGCAGCTCCCTGGGTTGCTTGTGGTCAAGCAGGACAGATTCCATGTTTCCTATCTCCTAGTCAAATGGACACAGTAGGACGTCATCTACCAAGGATTCATGTTAAGTGGAACATTGCTGGATGGCTCTCCATAGAGAAGCGCCAGCAGGTGGAATCAGAGTTCAGGGTTAGTCCACCTGAACCTGGGCCCCTCTTCCTCAGCCTTAGGCTCTTGCTCCATCCCAGTGACCCCCAACTTTGTACATACATGTCCCTGGAAATGATAACTAGAGAATAAAGCTGACTCCAAATATAAACTCCAATGATGGGGATTACTGTTTTGAAGTAGACTGTGTGTATGTGTGTGCATTTCATCAAATTCCCTGACAACTGTTTATTGAGAAGATGGCCCAGCAGCACCAAGAAGGCTTTTGACTCAAAAATCTAATCTCCTTCAGTAAGTCTTTCAGAGCACAAACAGAGGGCGGCCATGGTAAGCGAGTCCATGTAAGGGCATGCAAGCACACAGAGGAGTTTAGGGGAGACACAGTCTATGGAGGCAGCAGCTGGTATGCTCTAGGCTGTGTTTTCTTTGCTACTTTCTTCTCCAAATCTGGAGGTCCCAGGGGGTCCTGAAAGCAGAATCCCCCCCACTTGGAGTTCACTTATCTAGGACCCCCCTGTGCACCAGTCTTGAGCTCAGAGCAGAAAAGAGAGTCCCATGGCTTCTCACAGACTTTGTTGTGAGAGGCAGATTCAGAAGATGCTATTCTTGAGGCAAGTGGAAGAGGGATCCCGTCCTTTCTGCTGAGGGTGATGGAAAGTAAGACAATGATTGAACCAGTCTCTCCCCTAAACCCACACCCGTGTATAAGCAGACTGAAGACCATCTACTCATTAACTGGATAAGAGAACCATAAAGTCAGGCATTTAAATGTCATACAGCCTGAGCTATGACCTTCAGTTTCAATGATGCCTCAGTTGAACCATAAACAACGAAAATAAAAGACAAGCAATTTGGGAATTGGAGAGCTGGCTGTAATCTCCAATCTCCTGCACCAAACCACTTAACCCCAGGTAGCAACTACAGAGAAGATACCTCCATGAACAAAACAAACAGAAAGTCTAATTAGCTTTTTGTTTTAGAAATTAGTAAACTGAGGCCCAGTGAGAAGAGGATGACAGCACAGCCATCTTCCAAATTCTGGTCCAGGCTCCCCTACTCTTGAGTATATTGAAATCAAACAATGGATGCTCAGGCTAAAACTCCATGATGTCCTATGAAAAATGGGGCCACCTCTGAACCAGAATTTCATTTTTTCTGTCTGCTTCTTTGTCTAATTGAGTTCCTGAGAGTCAATCAATATGGCCAGGTGAAGTCAAGGAATTGCCAAATCAACTAGTAGCCACTAGTGAGTTAGGTCTCTAAAGGACAAAGCCAGTTCAGTCAGCAAGTCTAGGTCAGCAGGCCTGGAGCGGGTTACACATTCTGGAACAGCTTTCAGAATCACTATCTCTCACACAAAACGGATAAGGGAGGAGACTACTAGGCCCATTTTGCACATGAAACTAATGATTTGTCTCAGGGTTCAGAAGTTAATAACAAAGTTTGTAGTTATACGTAGATATCATGATGTAGTTTAAGTTTCATTCAACCTTGTAATTCTGAGTACCCAGAAATACGCCCTCTGTGTCAGATGGCCTCTCAATACTTGATTCTGTATTTTCCATTAGAACAAGGTCAAGTTGTGAGTGGTTTGAGGCTCTGTCTGGTGCAAGATTTCATAGTGACTTGGGCAGCAGTGCTATTTACGCTGTGTTTAGGATATGTGAGTGCCTGAGAAGAACCTAATAAATATTTGCAGAATGAAAGAAGGAACATGTGGAGCATCAAGCAGCAACAAAGTTCAGAGAACTTTTCTTCATTGAATTACTGCTGTTAGAAGTAGGAATTCAGCTAGCCTAGAAAGTGGAAATTAGGGGGAAAATATAGAGAAAAAAAAAAAGCCCTCAGCTATTTGGACGAAGAGGTGTGTCACTCAAAGGGATGATTTGGAAAGGAGAAGGTGGTAAAGGGACTTTATCATGGGACCCTCTAGTCCTAGAATGGGGTCATAATTGGTACTTACTAGCAAGTGGTAAGGCAAAACATCGTAATAGCTACCTCATGCGTTATCATCAGGACAGGAGATGAAGGAAATGATGCACTCTGCACATAACATGTAGGAAGGGGCAGTGGTTGGCTATGCTCCATTTTTCCCAAGGCTCTCTTTCCCTGGCTTTAAACAGATTCCACTCAAGCAAAGCCCAGTTCTACTGCAGCCCTCAAGCTTGCTCTGAATTCTTTATGGTCCATTCACTGCTCATCACATGTATCAACACCTGGCTTCCATTAACAAACCAAGATATACACTTGCGCCCTCACCTGTTTGCTATTATTTTAATGTGTTTATGTCTGTTTGCCCTTCTAAGTAAAGACCCAAATCCCTGTAGGTCTGTGACCATGTCATATTTTCCTCTGTGTGTTTATCATAGGGTTGGACATAGGTTGAATGTAGTCAGCAATTGAGTAGCTGGTTAGAGTAATGAGTCATACCCACCATTTGACACTAACGTCCTTTTCGACAAGAGGAAAGCAAATATTTAAGTCTTCTCTAACCCACCACGTAAAACACAACAGATTCTTAATTTTATTTCTGAGTCAGGAGAGTGCTTAGAGTGCTGTCTTTCTGGCAGTTGCACAACTTTTTTCATAAAAAAGTTTAATGTATCTTGGAAGAGTTGCCAATCGACATTAGACAAACAGGCAAGAGAAAACAAGTTTCTTCAGTTTAATGTCTCAAAATCTATTAAAAAAATCTTTTTCTATTGACAAGTTGCTTTCTAAAGAACAAATGAAAGGTCAGAGATGGTCAACTATTAAATTGAATATGCAGTGAAGAAGATTTTTTGATCTTCTATTTCCATGATTATGTTTAAATCAATGAAATCTACACTTGCGCATTTTATGTAGTGCATCAGTGTTTTTTTTTTTTTTTTTTTTTTTTAAAGACCCCTCTTCTTGCCTGTGATCTGTGAATGGATGGCAACAGTCGTGACACAGGACATCCAAGGTCATTCCAAATAGTTCCTGTGACAGGTTTTTCCTAATGTGTGCTTCAGAACACATTTGGGTAATATTGAAGAGAAAGATTACTTCATGGTGTTGGTTTGGAAAATGAGTAGGACTCAAGTACTAAAATTTTTTGCTAAGTAATTTTATTTAGCATGTGAAGGGTTGGTTATGACAAACTCTTAGACTCCTCTAACTTTTGAAGAAAATCTCACTTTGGTCCTGATCTATAGTAATCACTAGTGACCAATGGCCGCCATTGTCAAGACATGGTGAATCATGTCTTTAATTGCCCGCCTGTAATCTATGTTGCCTAAAACAGGATAGTTCACGGGTCAAGAAACTGGCTTGGTTCATCAGGCTCTACCCTGAGCCATGTGTTTATAGCTGATGCAAATAGTTGTTGTCATGCTTTGAATCATGGCTGTTCCCCTACCAGTAACTTGACATCTATACAAGCATGTATGAACAGCAAAAGAGAACTATGCTCCAAGAATGTTATGACAAGGCATGTCTCATAACCAAGTTATAGGAGGAATAACAGTGATTTCAATATTTCTGATGGCTCTAGACACTGAACCTAGGATCTGTAACTTATCTTAGGACCTAAACAAAGGTTAGATCTGAGTACCTATATTGAATATTGATGGTTTTTTTTTTTTTTTTAAGCTCACCAGAATGATATGCATACCCCATGGTACAAAAAGCTAAGAGCACATGACAAAACAAAACAAAATAAAAAAATAAATTAAAAAAAAAATAAAAGAAATAAGGCAGTAAAGGCAAGCCTCCTTAGCAACTAAGAAGTGAATGGGCCAACAATGGTGTGATGTTAACAGGACCCTTACACACAAGCTCCAGTCAGAGTGAACTACTGGAAGATATATGAGACATCACACTGAAAGGGCAGACAGACACAGGGTCCTATTACAGAGATCCACTGTACTCACTGATTCACAGACCCTGGAGGTTCTGATGGATCAAGTAAGAGCAGCCTGTGTGGCATTGTGTTTTCTTTTCCCAGAAGACTCTTCCCTTCTCCCAAACCCTATTTTCAGCATGATGCTTCTATAGTCCCAGTCTTCACTGAAATTGACCCTGCACCCCTTACATCCTCCCTGTACAGCATCCCCATGCTTTGAAAGCATATTAGCACACCACTCTAGTTATGATGTAGTCTTGTGGGAGGAAGCTTTGCTTGAAGGCTAGCACAGAAGGACATACCAAAGAAAAGACTGTTCCTGTGATATAATGAAGCTGTGTCCCGATCTTACACTGGGACGATCTCAGTCAAGAGCAAACTCAGCTTCAGTCTTGTTTGACGCTTGTTCTATGGATTTTTTGGGTTGGGGCAGCTACCATTGCTCTTCATTGACACGGAGGCCCATTGTTTTATATGTGTGGAGGAATATTACTGATGACCAGCTACGAGCAAACAAACCAAGTCTTAGGGCCAGATCAAAGTGGGCTCAGAGCAGTCCACACACCCTAATAAAATCCCCCTTTGAATCACTTAGTTCCCCGGCTTCACAACTCTTGGTTGTTCTAGGCTAAATGCCAATATCTGAAGGAAGGGACTTCTTATTTTGTGGTTGCTGACAGTTAAATGAAAGGCCAGGCCTCTAGAGCACGCAACAGCCATCTGTCCCTTTATATTCTTTGTTATCCTTGAGGAAAAAAGGGATAGGGATCAGGAAAGAAGGATGAACAGTAAAGGGGTAGAATGGAAAATGACAAAACCTGCTCCAGAGCCTCTCAAGAGGGTAGACATCCTCTGAACATAGAAAACACTATCAGAGAAAGTGTACATTGGTGTAATCAGTGAGCACCAAGAGATACAGCTGGCTTCTAGAAGGAAAGAGGTCATTAGCAACCATGCCATACCATACACAGTTGTGTGCAGATTCAAAGGGATTGCATTTCACCATTTCTTAAATAACCCTGCTACCAGTCTCAGGAGAAGTGGGCAAAATTCAGCACTTCCACAAATCATCTTGGAGTTATCAATATGTGCTAACAAAGTTATTCCTCATATTCCTCAAATTCCATTGAGATTTATAACCAAAATATACTCAGCGAGCAAGCTGAGCGATATTTGCAAGAGTATCTTAGTGCCACTTCACTCAAAAGGAAACTTGAACTTACTTTTTAGCCTCTTGGAAGAGCTTGCATTTCCTAAATCCTCAGAAACTTTTTCCTCCCCCCCCCCATCTCTGTGTGTATATGTGTGCATGTGGAAGACAGAGAATAACCTCAAATTAGGTGCTTTACCTTAGGCAATATATGCTTTGTTTTCCAGACAGGGTCTTTCATTATCATGGGGAAGACCCCCCTAGTCTATACTGGCTGGCCAATGAGTGAGCCCCAGGCATCTGCCAGTTTTTCTTTGCTTCCCCAGCACTTGGAAAAGATGCTTGTGTCACCACACCTGGCTTTTAAAAAAATGTGGGTACTGAGGATAAAAGTCATGTTCTTGTATTTTAGGATAAGCACTTTATCTACTGAGTTATTTCTCCATTTCTCGCGTGTTTTCTTTAAATCTGACGCATTCGTGATGTGACCCATTGCTTTAGAGTTTGGATAACTCTAAGTATGTGTGCACAAGGGAACAGCATGCGAATCTTCTCATCTCCATCACTGTCTAAGATCCTATGTGATAAATACTGATTCCTATGTACCTGTGTCTCCTTCATAAGGTCTACCCCAGTCCGGGGCATGCAGGCAAGCATTGGTAGATACTGCCTGAAGTCTATAGGAGGGCAAGAAACAGATATTGAACGAGGCTTTCTAACGAAGATTTACACTGGAGAACTCAAAGAAGGTAAGAAAGGCAGTGCTAGTAAAATGTAAGCAGTGGAGAAAGATGGGAAGAGAATTACCACCTTACAGGAAGACAGGTGGGACCTTCCCAGCACGCTGGTGAAATGTTGTTCTTTAGAGACAAGCAGCTCATAGGCAGCAGGTGCTTGTCATGAAGAGTTTGGCTTGTTGGATTCTACCATGGTCTCTGCCATGAGTCTTACAAGGTCATTTTAGTTTTTCTCGACGGATGACATCATTTGTAGGATGAAGTAAGAGACTCTGTAAGGATATTGGTCTCTGCTTGAGCAAGGGAGAATCAGTCTTTTCTAGGGACAAGGACCCCAGCAGGCTATACAATTCAATGTGGACAGATCTAAACAAATATACACAAAAACAACAATAAATGGACTCAGTAGGTTGTGTTTAAGTATACATATGTAACAATAGCAAGAAGATGAGGGCGTGAACTTGAGAGATAATTGGAGAGTGACATGGAAGGAACTGGAGGGAGGAGAGGGACAGGAGGAAATGCTGTAAATGCAGTACTCATAGAAACTCCTAAAAACATTCAAGAGAAACACAAAGAACAGTGTAGGTGTAGGGTAGATGGCAAAGGGTAAGGGACAAGAGATACTTGGGACATATAAAGCTGGAAATGTGGGAATTGGAGGTTGGTTTTCAGGGTGGGGAATGCCAACACATAAGATACAACCAACAAACAGCCCCTATCCACTATCAACATAACACAAGATTGAGAGCTCTCTTGTGTGTTCTTAAGAAACAAAACAAAACAAAACAGAAACTATGCCCTTTCAAATCTGGTAATAAATGGAGGCAAGAGATTTAGTCTTCTCTGTTAGAAGGAAGGATGCCTGTAAAGATATTAAAGCCTTACTCTGACAAAGACATGTGACACTGAACAGTGGTGGGACTTTTGCTGGCATCACTAGCATTAGGCTATGACTCAGGCTCTGGCACGCTCTTTAACAAGCAAGAGAGAGCTTTAATTTATACAAGAACTTTTCTCAGTGTGTGTGAATTGAGTGTGTGTGTTTGGAGTGACTATGCAGAAGCATCTTTCATCTTGTTGATTCCATATCAGAGACACCAATGCCTGAGAAAGCTAGGGCAATCCAGTCTGACCCAAATGAAACTCTCGTAAAAGGAAAAGTGTCCCGAAACACTTCAATTTACCTAGCCATCCCTCTTATTATTCCATATCCCCTCTAAACCCAGTACCTTCTTGGTGCCAGTTTCTAAATGGCAGGCATCCCACTGGTTTAAGACAGCAGTGTTGTTGGCAGGTGACAGTATGAAGGACAGATAATTAAGTTAGAATACCTTTTTTGATAGCCTATTGCTCATATTAACACACAGTTTTTGAGCCAGGCCTGGTGGCACATGCCTTTAATGCAAGCACTTGGGAGACAGAAGCAATGGAGAACTGAGTCAGAGGCCAGCCTGGTCTACAAAGTGAGTTCAAAGTCAACCAGGACTAAACAGAGAAACTCAGTTTCAAAAGAAGTAAATAAGTAAAAAAAAAAATCAACAAATGATATTTTGGAGAGAAAACACACTGCTGGTAATACAGGAAACCCAAAAGCCACTTCTCACCTGCAGATAAATCTCCCTAATGGCCATGAGATCCAATGTGGACTTTCTATAAAATCCAACAGGAATTCAGAGAAAGGAGAGCCAGTGTGATCCTCAGAGATTTTGATAGATGCTTCTTTAAGCTATTGGGATTAAACTAGTGTTCTTAAAAGCCATCTCCTCCCTGAGGGCTATAAAATAAATTTTGACTCTCCAAATA
Source organism: Acomys russatus (assembly GCF_903995435.1). Lineage (NCBI taxonomy): Eukaryota > Metazoa > Chordata > Mammalia > Rodentia > Muridae > Acomys > Acomys russatus. The sequence continues at coordinate 64,616,712 of NC_067156.1, forward strand.
CAAAGCCACAATATCATATAAATGAAAAATAAATGACAAAGAAGGAAAAGGGTGATTAAGTGCAGGAAAAAAGTCTTTGAGATAGAGCCTAGACAGGCGCTCTTTAATTTTGTCACCAGTAAAATAGGATATAATAACTGTCCTAACTTAGTAGGGCTGTAGTTAGAGTTCAAGATCATGTAGAGAAAGCACAAGGCACAAAGCCTTACCTTCCATAGACATTTGCAAGATGGCCAAGATGGCAATATCTGACACTGTAAATAATACAAGAAGAAACAGAGATACTGTAGGGTTGTTCTAGGTGCAAGTGTCTTTAAACAGTAGCAGAGAGGGCAGTACACTCCACCAGAAGTTCAGAGCACCTTGAAGGAGAAACCCAGAACATCGACTACTATAGTATATTTGGACATCTCCCGTCTCGTCCCCCTACCCAGCAAATGTATACATTGCTTACAGAATGGTACATAAGGGCAGCCAAGCAGACACTTCCAGACTGAATCAGATCCAGTCAGATCATAGGTTTTCTAGATAGTGGTGGAGCTAGAACGTTCCCCTTGGGACCACCTTCACGGTGAAACATAGACTTGACAAGGTTGCACCTTCATTTTCATTCAACTTTAGGAATTTTTAACATTTCCTTTTGGATTTATCCTTGACTCAACTATCATTTAGTATTGTGTTGTTCAGTTTCTATGGTTTTGTGGCGTATGTAGTTTGACTGCTTTTGATTTCCAACTTTATTCCATTGTGGTATCAGGATGACACTGGCTTCATAAGATGATTTGGAACTGTTTTTTAAAAATTGTATTTCATGAAATGATTTTAGGAGTGTTGGTGTTATCCTTTGAAGGTCTGGTAGAATTCAGCACCAAATTCATCTTGATTTGGACTTTTATTTTAGCTGAGAACTTTTTTTTTTTAAGTTACTGCTTTTATCTCACTGGCTATCATGAGTCTATTTACAATTACTAGATGATATGAATACAGGATGCACTTTCAGTTTTCCATATTTGTTGAGTTGTGCTTTGTATTCAAATATAGGGATCAGGTTCCATGGACTGGGGAAAAGAAGGTGTATCTTTTCAAGGTTTGGGTGGGATGCTCCATAGATCTGTGGGAGGGTCACAATTTATGATGTCATTTGCTTAGTTTTATTTATGGATGATCTATCTATTGGTGAGAGTAGAGTACTAAAAATCACCCACTACCACTGTGTTGGAGTCAATGTCTTTTACAATATTGGGTGTCTTTGTGTTTTATGTACATATGTTTAGGGATGTAATATTCTATTCATATTTTTTAAAATTGTTATGAAGATCCTCCCTTATGTATTTGATGAGTTTCAGTTGAAAAAATATTTTTATCACATATTAGAAAAGCTATACCTGTTTCTCAATTCTGCTTGCTATAAATAGTGTTTTTCCATCCTTTTGCTTTAAGGATATTTGTCTTCAATGGTATGGTATATTTTTTGGAGGCAACATAAAAATGGAACCTATTTTCTAATCCAATGTGATAGCCTGTGTCTCTGTATTGGGGTGTTGATATTATTAATATTGAAAGCTATTGCTGACCTTTATCATGAATTCCATTCATTTTGTTGATATTGTGGTCTTTTCTCAGATCCCGTTTAATTGCATGTCCTGGCATTGTTTGCTTGTTCCATGGGAACTCTTGAGTATATTTGTCCTTCTACCTAGATTTAAGTGTTTCTTCTAGCATTTCCTTCTAGCTGTATTCATGGTTCTGTATTCATTTCTTTGTAGTCACAAGTTTCTTTAAAGTTTTTATTTCTCTTTCATGTACTAGATCGTTTTTCTGGGTATGATAGTCACAGTTGCATTTGTGGTCTTTAGGAATTTGGAGTACATCGTTTCAGAATCTTCTGGCTTTAAAGGTTTCATGCAAATCACCAGTTGATATTCTAATAATCTAGCCTATTAAGTAATATAACATTTCTGCCTTGCAGCTTTCAATATTCTTTGTTTACTCTGTGTTTTTAATGTTTTAACTAAAATATGTCATGAAGAACTCCTTTCCTGGGCTTATTTATTTGATCTGTCTATTGTGCCTAAGGAGGTATTTTCTGTTATGATTTTACTGAATATTTTTCTATGACTCATCTGTGTATTTCTTCTCCTTCTGTGCCCAGAGTTTGGAAATTAGGTATTTTTATTGTGCCCCTAAGTGCATCTGCATTTCGTTTGTTTTATTGTTAAATTCTCATTGACCTTTACTGTATGATCCAATTCCTTGACTTGGTCTTCCATTCCTAACTGTATTTTCAATATGTTCAATTTCATTGGTGGGATTTTCCACTGAGGTTTTTAATTGCTTTACCAAGTTTTAAATTTCCAATATCATTTGGAAATTTTTTAGTTCAAACTCTACTTTCCTGTCTTAACATGATTTGATTATCTCATTCATCTCTTCATCTTTGTTTTCTTTGGGTTGTTTGGCCATAGTTAGAATCATTCTTTCAAATTATTTGCAAGTTCTCCCATATCACAGTGCAATTACTATGGGATCTGTAAATTTTTTTGGAGGTGACATGGTGTGTGTGTGTGTGTGTGTGTGTGTGTGTGTGTGTGTGTGTGTTAGTTGTTCTATTTATGCATTGGGATTTATGTGTCTAAAGTAAATTTGTTGATTGACTCTCTGTCCTTCTTTGCTTTTTTTCTCTCAACAGAGGTGATTACAGGGTTCAGGGCTGGGCTAATTCATAGCAGGGTGGGATCCCAACTTCCTCTATTTGAAGGAATTTGAAGATACAGCTTCTATACCTGTCTTCCTTTTCCCTGTTAGTCTGGTGCCTTCAATAGTTTTCTAAGAAACCTGGAACAATTTTTCTCTGGCAATGTGGACTGGTGAATGTATACTTGAACCTAGTATGTGGGTAACAATGCTTCCTGCCTGTAAAAGTAATCCTTCCCCCATTTCTTTAACATAGCAAGAATAATGAATAGCTTGGTATGGATTTATACTTAGTAGATTTTGTTCAGGGTAAGAAGAAATAGAAAACATGGCTACAAGGCTGTGATGGTTGTTATTGACCATCAATTAGACAAGGTCTAGAATCACCCAGGAGAAAAACCTAATGGCATGTTAGGAAGAGAGTTTTTAGATTATTTTAATTGATATGGGAAACTCCACTCCAAATTCAGGCAACACCATCCCATGAGCTGACCCTGGACTGCTAAAATAGTAGCATTGAGCTGAGCACAAACATTTTCTCTCTCTGTTTCTTGACAGCTGATGCACTGTGACCAGCTGCCTTGCTCTCCTGTTGCTATGACTTCTCTGTCCTGAGGACAGTAGTCTTACAGTGGAAGCCAGCATCAACTGTCCCTTCCTTATCATGGTATTTTGTCACTGTAATAAGGGAAGTTACAGACAGGTGCCTCATAGACCTTATAGTTTAACTTGAAGACACGCAATGAAGACAAGACAAAAGGAAATGGAGTTGTAAGCAGTTGGTACCTGCTGCAGACTAGCAGGTGAGCAGGGCAGATACTAAGAGCCAGAGTTCCCAGGAAAGAGGTTGATAAATCCATTCTACTTAGCTATTACATTGTTTGCTTTGTTTTGAACCTTCTCTGTGTCACATACTGCCTGGATCAGATGCCCGGAAGTTCATCATGGAAAAGAGACCATGTGCTAGGTGTTTTAATGGTTATAAGAATCCTGTTTGTAAAGATCAAAAGGCTTGATGTTTCATAAATATTTGAGAGAAATGGCTAGTCTGTATCGCTCTTTTTATTTTCTGTCTCATCTTTTCAGTCAGCCCCTCAGAGTTCACTTGAATTCTCTGTAGCTTGGTTACAAGCTCTGTTAAAAGGTGTCTGTGTATTCTTCGAATGGAAAGGGTTCTTCTTCATTGGCTGCTAAGAGAAGGTGATCCAAGTTTTCAGTATTGTATGTATTAATCTGTCTCTACCTTTTCTTGACATTTTGGGGCCACCAAGGGAAGATAAAATGTTCTCATGTAGAATGGCAGGTGTCCACATATGTGAAAGGCATTGCTCTGAATAGGAGTACAGATGGGCCCTCTTAGTGCACCACAAACCATTTTTTAGATGACAGAGAGAGAGAGAGAGAGAGAGTAGATGAACTTTGGTGGTTTCTTTCATAATTTTTTTTATCATTTATTTATGTATTTTATGTGCACTGATGTTTTGTCTGCATGATGTCTGTATGAGGGTATCAGGTTCTCTGAAACTGGAGTTACACACAGTTGTCAGTTGGCATGTAGGTGCTGAGAATTGAACTCAGGCCCTCTGGAAGAGGAGCCACTGCTCTTAATCACTGAGCAATCTGTCCAGCCTAGAACATTGGTGTTTTTAATCTGATAAAGAGTTAATGGATGTAGGAATTATTATTTGGGGTGTGTGTGTATGTGTGTGTGTGTGTGTGTGTGTGTGTGACATCTGAGGTGAAATTGAGTCTTGGTGTTCTGATATATGTGCTCAATATTGATAAATAACAACCTTAGATAGTAGCTATGCTACCTGCAAATGATTTCTCTAGATGAGTTAGTCAACTTGGTAGTTTAGAAATTTTTAGAAATATTTGAAAATGGGAAGAGATGATTTAGATGTATATGCATCAGTCTTTCTATTTTTCTGTATCCTAAATACTTTAATAATAAAAAGTAAGTTAGAAAATGCATAAGAACCATGTATGACATGTGTGACTTAGGACAACTGGGCAAGCATGACTGAAAGTGCCCACGATACGTATCTTGCCTCATGACAAAGTAAATATCTGAAAATTCTTCATCAAGAATCCTAATGCAATAATATTAAAATTTATCCACATCACAATGTTTGCACACCAAACAGTTTTAGGAAATCCAGACTGCATTGTGTCCAGAGAATACATAGTGCAATATGGTTAGTGTTGATGTGGGAAAGAACATAAAAATACACTATAAATTGCAACAGAAAAGAAGAATTGGAAGAAGGAAGAGGAAGGAAGAGGAGAGAAGAAATGAGTGGAGAGAAGAACTCTTGAGTCATATATTTTAAGAGACCTTTGCAAAGAGATAGAACTGGGCATTAGCACTATTTAATAAGGCAGGGCTAGATACAGCTAACTGTCAGGTACTAGAAATGTGCTCATATGATTAAAGTGTTTAATTGTAATTTTACTTAATTTTAATTATTTCAGTCTTAAAAAGTGTTGAGTTATAAAGCTGTTAAATGAATAAAAGGAGGAGGCTGCTGAATCCTAATGGTACTCACTCCTAGAAATGATTGACCGCATCATGGTGACGACAGGGCAAATGTTCTCAGTACCACACTGTCCCCTATAGCTTGCATCATAACTATGTGCAACGTGTATAATGCTTGCATATTATAACAATGTGTATAGTATGGAAGTATCAACCAGCAGGATGTGTGGAGGACCCTAAGTGGCTTGCATGGCACAAGCAGACCACTGTGTCACCTAACATGCTATGTCCCTTAGCTCAACCAAGAGGAAGAGGATACATCGCAGATGGTAATAAGGTAAAGTTCTGCCCATCAGTGAGAAGTGGGCTTGTTTGCTGTCAAAGCTGATTCTCAAAATATACCTCTTTTGGGTTAATTTTCCTTCAACACCCCAGCACCAACACTGCTTTCAACACAGCTTTAGGAAATGACCCGGAAGCCCAGTCTCATCCTACATTAGACATAAGAGCACACAATAGATAGTGCTGCCCAGGACTACAGGGCTAGAGGTTAATCCTCATGTTGGACAGCACAAGATAGGAAAGAGGAAGCCATCAAAACGAGATGCAGCTGTTTTCTTTAAAAGAAACAGAACAGAACTCAAATAACATGGCTAACTCAAGGGCTGTCTCACTAAAGAGTTTCCATGTCCTTTTGTATATTAAAGACACTGCTCGGTCTTGTTTTTCTTGGGGAGCTAAATGGATACACAAGTTATATTTAAACAATGGGTCAGAGAGGATTTTTGTGTGCTTTTAATATTACTTGGCAGCATCTTAAAGGCTATAGACTCAGAGATAGAAGACCTGCACTCAAATACCCAGACCTTCCTACTACCAGCCCAGTACTTTGGAATCCCGCTCCACTGTTCCTGCAGCAAGCCTTCGCCAACAAAGCCTTACTTCCCTTAGGCAGGGATTCTGCAACTTCAGTGGTCTCAGAATCACCTTGAAAATGATCTTAAAACAGAGGAGTTCAGGTCCAGGACCCAGAGCTAGTCTGGACTGGGAAACTTTCTGGATGTTGGCTGGGGACCACTAGGGTTGGGAGGCATGGTGCAGGAAGTGGTTACTCCACCGCAGTGGCAGTGAGGAAGCACTCATTGTAATCTCCTCAGGAGAGGGCTGCAGCTTTGTAATCCACCCACAATTTTGGTATCTGTATGAGTGTCAATAAACATGATTATCATTTATGTACCAACTTTCTATTACTTTCCTACGGAGGGTTTCTAATAACTCTATAATAAACTAGTCCTGGGTTAATGGGCATCCAGAAAGGCAGAGGGGTAGAAGGGCAACACATGGGTTATTGTTATAACAATAAAAACTTAAAAAGTGCAGTAAAGACTGTACAAATTATACCAGGCTACTCTGTCACTCAGAAGTTCCAGGCTGGGACAGTATCCCTTAAAAATGAGAAATGTGGATGTTTTCTAAATTCACAACATAGTATTTCCATTTAGACATTCCCTCAGTATTGAGGGGTAAGTGACAGCAGTTGAAAAGCAGATGCAAAGCCGAATTCGGGATCATCTTAAAGAATGCAGCATCTCCTGTTATTTGATCACTATATTCTCTGAGCATTTAATCCTCTCAAATATTTTGCAATCACTTCCTTTAATTACAGAGAAAACACAGCGGAGTGACATGGGTGTGCAGGAGCATCCCCTTCTGTTTCCTTCTTTCTGTTTAATCAAGAATTTGAATCACCTTTCAGCTTCCTAATCCTATAATCCTAAAAGGAATTTACTCTGCTCCAAACTGTGCCTGGCAAGGAGAACCTGGAGCCCTCTGGCGAAAACTGGGAGGGTGGAGAGGAAATCCTGGAGGCTGGCCTTCTCCCTTGCTCTCTGAGACTTGGGAAACTAGGGCCTCTTGTTCCAAGAGACTGATATTCAGAAGATATAAACCTAGAAGCCTGCAACAAGTTTACTGGGCCAGGGTTGGTGTTGGGGTTGAGGCTTCTTAAAATTCTTAAAAGCCACATGAAATTGAAGATTGGAGGCAATAAATCCACGCCCTCTCCTTTTTTTTCCCCAAGAGATATTCAAGCCTATCAAAATTTGAGAGCCAAGTGGTCATTCAGGGACACACTTTATGTATACTCAATTGTACTGCTGTGCTCCTTTTGGGGAACTCATTAGTAGTTAATGATATCACCTAGTTTAAAGATTATAGTCCGAAACTACACAGGATGTGTCAGTGATGTGCTATGAAAGATGCTGGGTTCCACTGCTAGGGTACCTAGAAAGAACAGGGAAGAAAAACGAAGTGGGGATCTCTGTAGTTCTAGCCCAGCTGAGCACTAGGATGAGTAAGATATCCTGAGTGATCCTGGGTACCAATTGAGGTAAGTAAGCAGCCTCTACAGTGATCACACCCATTAGCATTTTGGGATGTACCACTCTTCTAATATTTTGACCTACTGTCTTCTCAGAGCACTGTCAAATAGTGGACATTTTCACACTCTCATATCTAAGCCACATTTACACAACACACCCAGAGTACACCAATGTCCTTTCTCTGGCTAAAGGCCTTATAGTTCTGCTTCTGTGAATATGCTCACCATAACAAAGACATCAAGCCCAAATCTAGGGCTGCATTGTGTTCCCCCCACCCCCGAATATGATTGAAGACATCTTTCATCTGCAAAGCTGGTCTTGTTTCACATGCACAGCTATTCTTGTTCCTGGTTACTGGACACATAGCTGCCTGACCTTCCCCCTTCACCTCATCTCTGAGAGCAAGAGCAGCATTTCCAGGTGTTTTCTGCTCTCATGCATGCACCTGCACAGTTTCTCAGGCAACTCAATTAATGCTGCGAACCGAGCAAAAGATGATGGTCCCTGCTTGATCCAGGAATCTCATCAGTGACAGGAGCCCATGTGTTCTGGACCACACGCTGAGAGGAATACTAGAGGCACAGGGATTTGCGATGCCCCTTTTCATCAGCCCTGGGTCGCTAACTAGGGCAGATTCCTTTTCACAGAGTCTCCATATGTTCCACTCATACGGATCAATAGAAGCAGCATATTGTCCTCATGGAGGAGCTTCAGAGCCTTACCCAGAATGTCCCCTCCCCCAAACATGGGGTGCCCTGAAGCTTCAGCTGCAGCAAAGAATAGGGAAGCAGCTCATGGTGTTTCTCAACCAGACTGGGACATACCCCAAATATTTGTGCCTTAAATAACACCCAAGGAACCCCACAGAACTTAAAGACATCAGAATGCAGCAACTATGGTGCTCAAATGCAAGCCTGACTCCCAAAGCACTCTTTTGTAAGAAAGCAGAAAATCTAAAGTTAGGAGTGCACAGCTGGCCAGACAACACCGAAGAAGCAGAGTCCCAACAGGAGTGAGTCAATATGCTTGGGGCGGCAGCTGGGTAAACATTTCTGATAAAGCCCCACAGTTGTGACAGAGCCTCCTGTGTGGATGGTGCAGTTGGATAAGGTGGTAGCTGTTTAAATGTCTGTAAGCAGATTACTTAGTAGAAAAGACATAGAGACACTGGAGAAAAACAAGGGATGGGAGGAACCGCAGCATCACATGACAGGAGGGCGGCTGAGGGTATTTAGCCTATACAGGCAAAGCCTGGTGAGGAAGGGAGAGCATCAGGGGTCATAGCCTTCAACAGATTTGTCAAGGGCAGGTACATGGAAGGCACATAGTGATAGGCAAATGAGTGAAAGCCACTAGAAGGCAGATCTCAGCTAAACATAAACTGCTTCCTAAAAAAATCAACACTGTTCAGAGATAGACATGCTGCTGTGACTATGAGAAGACACCGTGTAGTAGAGTCTTTTGTGAGATCAAGAATTATAACCATGACCGAAACTCAGCTGGGCACTTGTGTTTCCATTTCACATACCCATGGTACCTACTTCAGCCCACCTGCCAGAAGCCACCAGCTAACAGGTAACACCCAGCAGTTTGAGATGGTCAAATGCTACACCCATGTAAATGTGCAGCCCCGAGTAGAATGGATTTCCCTCTTCCACATTGTTGCCAACGGAGAATAAATCTAACCTAATGGATGCAATAATAGAAAGTGAGGTATACAGAGAGAAAGGGAGGGAACACATTATTTGTTTCATGAAAATAATAGCTTAGGATGTACATTCAGTGTGTTACTTCTCTCATTGGGTGAAATAGATAAAACTTAATGTTTCAGTTTCCCAGAAAAGAAGTGGTCTTACATCTGTTAAAATCAGAGTTACTCAGTTCATACATCTATCTTACAATCCTAAACTACTTATCTACTTGGAGGATAGCAAAGACACTCAAAGAGTATCGCTGCCTTCCTATGGGAAGCAGTATGGGGTTTGTAGAAAGAACACTGGCCTAGGAGTCCACTGACTGATCCCAACCACCTGGTGTGGCACCTTGGCCAGCATTTCATGCCTCTGTCAAAGTCACTGCGAGGACTTTGTGGTTATGGTCGTGAGATGCAACTACAATTATCCAACAGAGAAGACAGAACACCATGTAGACCCCAGGAAGCATAGGACCAAACTCACGGTTCCATTGGTCCTAAGTTTTCTTACTTCTAAATAAGTTGTTGTTACTCAATGCATTTAGATTTTGGTGGCCGCCCTTTACTGATGTCTGGTCGTGTTTACACTATAGTCACCTTACTTGCTCTTACATATAGCAGAACAAAACAAGAGCTTCCCACGCCACACGCCGCCCCCCCCCCCCCCCCGGCTATTTAAAATGACTAGCAGTGATGAGGGAGAGCTACTGCTTTTTCTTCTAACCTGCAGTCTCTATATCATTGTGTGGTCACAATTAGTAAACCCTATTATTTCCTTTCCTCTCTTATACTGTGTTTTTTTCCTGCTCACCAAGGAAACCTTTAAGTGTACAAACTAATAGTCACGACAATCTAGTGAGTGCACTATCAGTGCCTCAGTGAAAGATCTCACTACATGTTAGGGCAAAAGAAAGATCGATGAAGATCGCCGGAGTGCAAGTCTGGACACACACTGTTTGCAGCGAGGCAAACTATAAGTCTCCACTAGGAAGAGTATATAAAAGAAGTTTATATTTACAATGGCTTCCTGTATGTCTGGCTAAATTAGAGGCGTTTTGCCAAACTTTGAAACAAGGAAAAGAGCTCTTGCAGAGGGTGGCCACCTGCTTGAGGGGTGAGTTGGGAAACTAAGAGAGTCTGGATAGAAACTTGATGAGAAGTGAAAAAGGGCTTTATTTATTTATTTTTATTTTAGCCTCAAACTTGCCTTTGCTTTCTGAATTTATTTGCTTAAACTTTCTGTTTAGTTGCGAGGTGAGCGGCTGCAGCGTCAGTGGCAGTCTCACAGAGAGGAGTGCACCATGTTCAGTCTTAAAGGGAATGGAGAAACCGTGACATATGTTATATAGGACACTTCCTTAAAATGCTTTGATCATGTGAAAGGAATTTTTATCTGAACCTACTCATACCAATTAGTACGCTTATCTATTTGCATCACGCGTGTTTTTAAGTAAGAATTTGAGCCATACATGGTGGTGCAAACCTTTTATCCCAGCATTCAGGAGGCAGAGGCAGACAGATCTCTGTGAGTTCAAAGTTAGCTTGGTCTACAAAAGGAGTCCAGGACAGACATGGCTCTTGCTATACAGACAAACCCTGTGTATGGGGAAAAAAGAATTTGAAAAACAAAATTTGTACTTTATGGTATTTTGCTGTCTCTGCTTTTGTCTCTCTATCGCATATTTGTCCTTTCTTCCTTCCTTTTGCACATATTAATACTAGCAGGGCCTGAAATATCAGCTTGAAAAATACAGAAACAAAAAGGTGAGATACTTGTTTCTGGTCCATGAAGACCACCTTAGGACATTAGTGGCTAAAGAACACCGTTCTATTGGTCAGCATGCTAAGGATCTTTTTAGTTGACAGCCTCGTAGTAATTAGAAAGTTAGGTGAAAGCTAGGGGCCATATGGCATGTTTTGGACTCTCCCCTCCCCGAGGGACAACCCCTATGTACTTGAAATTATGAGGTCTACAATTCCTTCCATGCTCCAGTTACTGTTTTCCTAACAAAGCACTCTTGTACCCCATCCCAAGAGCTGTTATGAGTGTTGCGGGGGTTGGGAGGAGGGTTAACACAAGTAAACGATTTCTTATCCCCAATGCTTGGAGAGACCATAACTGTTTTAGATTTTGGATTTTATCACAATTTAGAACATTTTCATATATATCTATATGCATATATGTGTATATTTATATTATGTATGTGAGAGAAACACATACAGAGAAAGAGAGAGAGAGACAGAGAGAGAGAGACAGAGAGAGAGAGAAGAAAAGCAGAGATATAGTGAGACATAGACATACAAAGAAAGAGAGAGACAGACAGATATCTTGGGGCTAAGACATAGTTCTAAACATCAAATCTGTTCATGTATACTTTATACACCTAGATGTATCATTTTATATCAATCCAATGGTTTTGAATGTTCCACTTGTGTTAGCATGTTGCTGTTAAAAACATCCTCAACTTTTGGAGCAGTTTGACTTTTAGAATGTTGGGCCACTGATACGCAGTCTGCATAGAAAAACTGTTTAGCACATGCTAAGACTCCAATAAGCATTAGTAAATGTATCTCTCTCTCTCTCTCTCTCTCTCTCTCTCTCTCTCTCTCTCTCTCTCTCTCTCTCTCTCTCACACACACACACACACACACACACACACACAACTGGAGTGATAGCATGTTTTAACTACCCAAGTCCTCCATTTAGTTTGTTTGCATTGTTTAAGGTGACGAGGAAGAACTAAACGGGGAGAGATGACTAGAAGCTTGTTCCATGATGAGGACAGTGCTGCCTTTTGATGTCCGGCTCAATTTGAATGGGCAGTAGTGGCCAAAGGCGTCACAACACTAGATAGCCAACTCTGAAGTAGAAAATCCCAGTGGAGGCCACCAGCAATATGTGGCATTAGCTAGACACATTAGCATGCTGTGTCAGCTCTTGAGGACTTTGTTGAAGCTGTCAGCAAGAAGACACCAATAGAGTCTGTGGGAGAAGGAGAGCACCACAGAATAGAGATGCAGAGGTTAGAACGAAAGCTTGGCTGAGAAAACAAGATGCATTAAGCTTGGAGAGAAGATTTAAGAGAAGCCTAATAATTACGTTAAAAAGTTTGGATTATTATGTGTGTGACAAAGAGAAACTATCGAACAGGTAGAACAGTAGATACAAATGTCAAGGAGATGGCTTTGAACATACTTAGAGAATAGTTTCCAAACAATAAAATCTGCCCAGCAACTAAAAATGCATTTTCTGGCCCAGTAGGAAACAGTCAACCACAAGTGAGATGACCTAAAAGGAGATTAAGTTAACTTTCTAAATTGGCCACGAGATCTGATCATATATAATATTTACCAGAACAAAAATTCTACACAATGACATAGACATATTTGGGGCCCAAGTGTCCTAAAGCCATGAACATACATAAGCTACTATTAATTGTTCTTTATGGGGTGGGAAAGCTGGGCATCAATCTCAGAGCCTCACACATGCCAAGCAAGAGCTCTACCATTGTGCCACACCCCTCAGCCCACAAGGGAACATCCTAATGTAGACTGTCCTTGTCCACACAGTTTGAAGGATCCATTAAACTCTTGAAGAGGGTTTTTTGCTTCTTGCCCTTAATCCGCATGCAACACTAGTGCCAGAGTTCATCAAATGCAAAAGCCGCATGACCACAAGACCGTCCACTGATAAAGAGGGCAGTCCTTCATGCACTGGAGTTTCTCCTTGCAGACAGTCAGTGGAATATTAGTTTAGTTTTGTTTTCGGCTCTTAAAAACAAACAATCGTTGAGTAGATAATGCACGTTCAATGCAAACTCTTTTCTCCTTCTTATTCCTAAAACCTGTCAAAATGTTTGACTGTGAGAGGATTATTCAGGATTCACTTTATGAGACATTTCAGCTTGATTTCTACTGTTTCCTTTCATGTTAAGCGCCCCCCCCCATCTTCTCAGCATTGCTCATGTTGTAGGTGGATTTGATTAATATGTCTGTCGATCATGTGCAAATTCCTTTGAGAAAATGAAAAGTAATGTTCCAGCACTTAAAAATAATGTCTTTTACCATTCTTATCTCAAGATGTTTATGACAAAATTTCTGTAAAAGTCATCTGGTAAAAAGTAGGGAAGAAAAACTCACCCCTCCTTTATTCTTTCCTAGGTTGAGGATAGGACCCAGGACCTTCTACACACTAGACAATACTAAGATACACTCCCAGCCAAAATACCTAGTTATAAAGAAACCAAGATTGGTTGGCATAAACTGTAAGGTGAAGTAAATCTTTTCTTGCTCAATTTGCTTTTGGTTATGGTGTTTCATGGTAGCATCGGAAAGAAAGTGGAAAAGATGCTAGGGTACAAATGAATGCAGCAGCATATAGACCCCAAAATCCCTGTATGCTTCACAAATGGGGTCTTTTTCTGTTTTTGTTTTGTTTTGTTTTTTGTTTTTTGTTTTTCTTCTTCACATGAAGACAGCATTAGAACACATAAAATAGCAAATCCTTTGGAGGTGAGGGTGATGATGTGGGAAGAATTGGTTCAAGAATTCCGTTAGAAGGAACAAGTTTAGGGAATTTATTGCAAAATGGCAACTATAACGTTATGTTAATACCAAAGTGTTACATAGAATTTTTAATTAATTCTTTGAGAACTTCATACAATTTGGTGGAATGTACACCACCACCCCAACGCCTCTCCTTAGCACACGCTCAAGTCTCCCATCGCTTACTAGTCAATTTTAGATTACTTCTCTTTTGCTTTTCTTCTTCCCTACTTGAGCCCAGTTTGCAGGACCCAGCCTGTCTTAGAATTGGGGACCCAGAGGTCAGCCTACCACTATATTTTAAATGTGTTCATCACCAAGAAATGATGACAAGTAACAGATAAGTTACTATGACGTAGTGTCCTTTCCTTTATGCAGTGTACACCTCTATCAAAATATCATGCCATATAGTTTATAAATCATTTTCTCAGAAACATAGGCATGCTAATAGAATAAAAATTTTTTTCATTAAATGTTGGGAATTGTACTATCTTACGATAAAATATAAAATGTCCAGGGAATTGGGTATTTCAGAAGCATATCTGTTGGTCAGTTGATTTTCAAAGCTGTGCAACATGTAACACAAATGACAAGTAATTACTAGTATAAACCTTTCTCTTAAATAGCTAAATTTATGGTGACCTTTGACCTATGTTTATAGACTTAGGTTCTGTGTGAAATAATTGGTTTACTTTCAAAGGCTTAGCAATTTTTAAGAATTCGGGATGAGGACACATTGAATACGGCTCTCAGCATCATTGCTTTTAAATGACAAATCATTATAGTTTCTGTGTTGGAGATCATGTCACCATGCTGGAATCCTGCTCTGTGGTCTCCAGGAAAAAGGGTGGTTTGCATCTCCAGAACACTGTTTCTGATGGTGTCTAAGATCCTGCAGCACATGGCTGCAGCTGGAGTAAACTTTATCAGTAACTAATGTTCCTGGATTTACAAATTCAAGGTCTCAGATTGTTCGCTGTTTAAAGGACAGACTTTGATAGAGATGAGACAATGAACTCCAATGGTAGCTGCCAAGCCCTTGGATGAATAATGTGCATCTTAGCTAAAAAACTGGAGCTTCCTCTTTAGAGTCTTCACTTAGTTTGGAAAGAGAAGTAGAACATTTTCAAGACCAAGAGAGAACTATTGCTGTCCCTGAAAAATCAGTGCAAGACTCTGAGAAGTCATGGAACTATGAGCCAAATTAAAAGGCTGAAGGGGAAAAGATGAAGGGGGCGTGGCCTTACTATAACAGGGAGGAAAGATGCTTAACTTTCAAGTCAATTAAGATCCCCAGGCACATGACGTCAATTTGATGTTCATTCCTAGAAATAAAGAAGTGGAAGATAGCACTTTCCTCTTGCTGGAGAGTGGACAGCCATGCTGTTATTTAGCACTGCACCTTACGTATCTGAGAAGGAATGGGTGGGTACCCATCCAAAGCCTCTTACTAGGCTCCTGGGGGAAAAAAGAACTTCAAGCTAAAGCAATAAGCTGGCTAGAATTGGTTCTCAACTTTGTGTAGACCTCTTTGCTCCCTTTTCTTATACTTCTAATTTACTATCAATCATTTTCCACATTCCCAAACCCTGGGTGGGCTGTCAGTGGCATCAATGTTATTAGTCTTCAATGGCCGTGCTAGTGTTCATACAGACTCACTCTGAGGATAAACATAATAGACAGAGGCATGGAGCCTTGGTGGAAAAGGTAAGTCTGTGGGAAATGAGCAGGTCTGTTGTCATAGCTTTAATAAAAGCACAAAGCTCCTTTATCTGCTGTATAACTTCTTACTTTGTACCAAATTGGAAGCCCATTCCTTCTGGTGCCAGTTCAATTCATAAGGCTGAAAGTAAGAAGTCTTTAGCTAAAGGACACAGTCAACAATATGAGCATTGAAGTGCTACTTCGGGGGATCCCGTCAAAGGGTTCCTCCAAACATTGACCTGAACAAAATTCCCAAGCCTGCTACACAAGTGGCTTAGAGTAGCTCCTAAGAAAACACTTTTAGAGAGGCAGAGCTAATTGGCTTATTAAAAAAAAAAAAAACAAAAACAAAAACACGATTGTCATTTTATTAGTTCTGTTTCCAACCAATTGAAGTGTATGGCTTCAGGCTCCAGGCTTGAGTGAATCACTAAGGAGCTCCGGTAGAATGTGCTCACATTTCTTCACAGACTCACACTCTGAAAGTCATCCCTTCAGCAGACACTCTGCCTCCAGAACAGAGACTTGCTACTTTAATGTGTAGGGTCCTTGTTGGAGAAAAGAAAATGACTTTATTTCTTTCCTATACCTTTCCTAGCTTGGCTATGTTGCCCTGTATCCCAGCCTTCTTTCTTCTTTGTAAACCTTTCATTTAGAACCTTAGTTCCTACCACTGGTACCTAGATATTTTGGCATCTCCCCTTATGGGATTTTTGGCTACTTCCTTTAGGTTTCTGGCTTCCGGGTGCTCTTTACCTACTCAGATATAGTTAAGTATCTGATACACACATAGCCCACTATTTAATATACTGTATACCTTCCTTTGTGGTCTGTGACTACCATCTGAATGTTCCCCCTAGATAACCTGGTCAGAGCTACTCTTAGCTCTGTTACTTTCCTCCTGGAGATCTGCACTGCCCTTGGCTGAAGCCTCCATAAACTCCAGCCTGTTTTTTGATACTTTGATTTCCGGTGAGGACAGGGCAAGCCTTCCATTCATTAGCAGAACTGCTTTCTTTGTCCTAAGGTAAGAAAGACTCCAGAGGGGAATTCTCAGGTCTACCTGTTCATGCTTAGTAGCCAGGGACAGCTACCGACACCTGGCGGGCTGGATTAGTGTGCCAACCAGGAGACTGGGACTTCCCCAGCCAAGAACAGTAGCCCTCTTGACAAAGGGGTGGTAGTTCCGTGTGTGAATGACTCAATGCTTCCACATAAGTGGTGTTCACCTCTCTTTAATCTTCAACACTTTTTCAAGGCACACGGAGAAGTAAGCAGAAGAGACAAAAAGAAATGAAACAACAACACAACAACAACAAATTCTACCAAGTATGTTATGATGTTGTCTAATCCTTCCAGTACTAGTCAAAAGGAGTTAATGTCTCCACTTGAGATGCTTATGTGAGCTGTTCACTTGACCTATCTAGAATCACTTAGGGAACCAGCCTCTGAGCATGCCTGGGATTTTCTTCATTGAATTCATTGAGTTACGAAGATGAAGACTCACCCTAAAAGTGGACACCCCATTCCATGGACTTGGGTTCTATACTAAATTAGAGAGAGGGGAGCTGGGAGATAGAGGGAGGGAGGGTGAGCTGAATGTGAATTTTCATTTCTCTGTGCTTCCTGGCTGTGGCTATATCACTGTGACAAGCTCTTCAAGGCTCCTGTCTCCATGCTATCAGTGCCATGATAGACGGTGTCCTCAAACTATGAGCCAACCAAACTTTTCTTTCCGTGAGTGAGTTGCTTTTGTCAAACAATTTTCTCAAGTAAGGAGAAAAGTAATGAACATGGCAAGATCCTATAGCTACTAAGAGGAATAATAAAACTTTCATGCTCAATTTTGCCCAACCTCAATGTCTAAGATCTGCCTAAATACCACATAGTTTAACACTATTCACTCATCTGGAGGCTCATTCATTCAGCAATCAAGTATTCTTAGAAATTATTGGTCTCTGTCTCTGCTGAGCTAGCTATGAGATGACCCATTACTGTGAAATCACTCTAGAGATACCCAGGGTGAAGCGCCATTGCTTCAGTGTCCCTCACAGGACTGTGGACTTGAATACTTGGTCCCCATTTGACGTGCCTGTTTTGGGATGCTGTATAGAACTTTTTATAGGGGGACCAAGTAGAAGAAAGCAGGTTTCTAGAACTAGATGTCAATTTCTGACCTGAATACTGTGTGTCCATTGTGATGTGAGGAGGCCCCACCACAGGCTCCTGCCACACATGCTACTTTGCCATATGTGCTCCAAAAGGCTGAACTCTAACCTCTCAATTTCTGAGCCGAAATAAATCCTCCTATTCTTTAAGTTGCATCTTCTTAGGTATTTGTCATAGTAACAAGAAAAATAAATAATGCAGGGAGCTTTTTGAAGGCTTCAAAATGCTGTCTTTGTATAAGTTGCGTGTTATCTATGTATGGCATTAAGTAGAATAAAATAAATAATACAAGGCTTTTATAAGAAGTGATTGCCAACCAAATAAACTCAGAAAGATGAGTTTTTTTCCCCTCAGGGTAATGGGGGCTAAAGTCAAGAAGAAATGAATTTACCCTAAAGACAGCTCTGTGGAGACTTGAGGCTAAACACTTCCTTTTTTATTTTAGAATAAATCACCCCACATATAAAAGTCCATCATCTAACTGGGAAAACTACTCACACAAAAGAGATGACTTTGATTGGAGCAGGGTATGACAGGTAAAGCTATGTACGTTCCTAAAAACTTTCATTTATAATCTTCTTCCCTGTCCATGGAAGTCTCACCTCTACAGCAACAGACAGGGCAACAAAGGAAAGGAAAAGGATAAAATACTAGAAGCTGACATATAATAGGTTCAGTCTTGTCTCTCGTGCTCCTGAACTCTTTTCTAAAATTAAATTCATAATTATAATTTGGGATTTAGCAACTACTGCTTATATATTTTTCTAAATATCTTAAACCATCTGACTATTTTTCACATTAAAATCAGAGACAGAACATAGTTTGTAGTATATTGTGAGAAGTGGCTTAGGATTCATAGAAAAGAACTTTCCAAAAATATAGCATTCTCACAAGGTATAACAAAAGGAAGCAGAATTGGTGGACCCTCTTAGAAAACCTGTTTTTCCTATGTAGTAGACATGTGTGAAGGAGGTTTACCAGTTAGCCTATTTACGTTTTCCCTTATCTATGTAAGGTCCATTGCTTCTGTATACAAATGTCCTCAGCCAAAACCCCGGCTTTCCCTGCACTCAGCTTGCCAAGTGGCCTCGTTATCCATAGAATGCTTGCTGGCTGAGGCCTAAGGTTACAGTTCCATGAGCAGCTTTAGCTCCACAGGATCTCACAAATATCAAGGCAAGTCCACTCTCCTCCAGGAGCTGGCTTCCCATGATCCTGTCTTGACAAAATAATAGCAATAAGAACACATTAAAGTAAAAAAAAAAAAAAAAAAAAAAAAACAAAAAAACAAAAACTTGGTGCTGTGGTGTAATGTTGTTGCTCTGGAATTCTAGAGAATTCCATTACTACGATGTGTACTGATGTTTTGTATACAGACATTCTGTGGTGGATCCAGAGATATGACAGCATTTCTCATTCTTTAGACTCACTCATTTATCAAGAATTCTGAGACTATTGGGCGCCTATATGATTTTATTCTTTGTATAATCCAACCTTGCCAAGCCCATTTGACAAAATAATCATCTTTCAAGAAAAACATCCATAAAATTGTAGAGAATATGGTTTAGAGTTGCTGGGCAGAGTTAATTTGCATTTCACAAGGAAACTGAAATTTAAGGTTGCCAAGGACTGATTTAAGGTGAGAATCTCAGTAGCCTAGCTTTGCCTGATTGTCACTCAAACTGATATTGTCATCAGAAGGTGCATGTGCCCTCAGGAAAACAATGCAGAGACAACATGCCCAAAATGTTCACAGTGGTTGTCCCTGTCAACCATTGCAAAAAGGATTCTTCTTTTTGTTTTCCAAATGTTCTCCCATTGCCCTGCACTGCCCTTGAGATCTAAGGTTTATGATAGATACACATTATGTTCAGAGTAGTCTTCCTAGATACTGAACTCATGATACACTGAAAGACCCCACTCCCTGTGGTATCTGTTTGTTTAAAATCTCTTCAAGATACCAATAGAATCAGGTGCAGTGGGTGGGCTGCTATACCTTGCTTTGGGGTATGAGCCTCTTTATTGACACATTTCTATTTATGCATTTTGGGCTTGCTTGTGGACCACTCAGAGTTGCTGCAGAGCACAGCTTAGGTTTTCTTATGATTTTCTCCTGTTTTTTAATTCCAAAATGAGCTTTAAAAAGCTCTGTCCCAGGACTGAGTGTGTGCACATGGGTCCTGATGCCCCATGTTGTCTCTGGAAGGGTCTTCTGATGCTTTGAATGATGAGCATTGATGTGGAAAGAGTGGCAGAGAGAGGGGATCCACACAGGACACAAAGACTTGGGTGCATGCCGAGCTGGAGAGGTTTTTAATTTGCATGTGTTGAGAGAGTATTCCGTTCCAGGAAAATTGAGGCTCAGACAGATTATCCAACTTGACAATGTCCTAAAGCTATGAAATACAGAAGCTGGGATGTTTCCCCACTTCAGCCAACCTAATCTGCCTATGCACCTTGCTAAAAGCCTTCCCTACAGATGGTACTTGAAAGTGTTCGGTGCCCAGCTGCCAACTAGGCAGGTGCCAGTGAGTTCAGTTTTGTCCCTGGGGAAAACTTTTGAAATAAACTGGAAATCTGTCTCTCTCAACCAGTTTGTGCTGGTTTCAGATTTTCCTTCATAGAAAAATTGATTTAGCAGAACTTTTAAATTTGTTGTATGCATATTTTTAAAAAAGGTACAGAGGGGGACCAGGGCATTATTCTAAATTCTCTGTTGTCTCAAGACAGAGAGAATAAAGAGAGAAAGGAGAAGAGGCCAAGGGGCCAAAAGTCTGAAAGCTGCTCATTTTCTTTACAGGTTTGGGGGAAAGTTCTTGTTCTGCTTTCATCTCAGTTTTTTCTCCTATAGCACAGAGTTCATTATCCCTGCCTCTTTCACACCCTGTTCCTCTCCAAGCATGAGAAGACATTGTAAATTACAAGATGAATGTTGCATGTTGTTATTGTTCTGTATCTTCTACACATGTTTACATCCTGACTATCATGGTCCACAAATGCAGGTAATGAAACACGTTTTCAAAGTCACCCTGGTAGGATTCCCGTAGCAATTCTGATCTTAATGAAGATGACTGAATGTGATGTCACACATATGACATCACACAACATGATGAGCCACTCTAGACTGATGAGTTTGTAGAAAAGGGATCTCTAAAATTGCCAAGCAGGGCAAGTTCCCAGGACAGCCCGCTCAGAACGGTAATTGATTTTAAAGACAAGGAGAGGAGGATGGAGCAAAGGCGGGGCTGCTCTGTGCCCCATATTTAGAGGGCAGTCTTTCACACTCTACTGAGACTGCACGTGATGGGTTGATATAAACTTGGTGGAGGACGTACAACCACACCACAGTCCTCCTCTGAGGTCACCACTGAAAACATCACCCTCCCCACAGGCAAGGGGGTCACTAGCTAGTTCTCCATTCATGCTGAGGAGAAGGCTGGGTGTAGCAGCTTGCTCTCTCCTATTGGCCGGGAAGTCACTGATGCTGGCTATATGTGCTATGACTTGATTATCCTGTGTTCAAACTTTAATATTTCATAATATAATACTTCACTCTTGCTTTTCTGGCCTCTCTTATCCTCAAGGGTATGGATGGGATGAGATCTTTCTCTTGTTTGAGAAACAGGAACAGTACCAGAATAGCTGCCAACTGCAAAAAGGTGGTTTTAAACTAAATATATTGGCTAAAATACTTTGTGCAGGCATGCCCATTCTTTTGAGCCTGCAACATGGCATTGTCATCTCTTAAGTTTCAACTTGAGAATCACAAAAAATTGGCCTAAAAAGTAACAAAGCAAAAGAGAAGTCATGTTTTCAGTAGGTTTACTATTTTTGAGTTGGCACCACATTGAGTTCTATCGTGGGCCACATGCAGCCTGTGGGAGCACCTGTTAGGCACACACTGGGGAACTATACATATAGACAGATGACTTCCAATGACAGTTGGATACAAGAGGAATCGCATCAACCTTTCACTCTTCCTCTGAATCCCAAACAGCCACAGACAGAGCTTCCACTCCAGCTGTCAGTCAGGCCAAAGTCCCTCATTAGTGCCCATGATCAGTGCCTTCCTCGACTGAGCCTGGACATGGCGAATTGAAGACTACTCCTCAATGAAGGTAGAACAACATACCCATCGCTCCAAGGAGCCAAATGTAAATAGAAAATGAATGCTCCTGCAATCTCCCAATTGTATTCCCTCTGCTGAAATGCCAAGATGTATAGAAGGGATGGAGCTCCTCTCCTATGACTTGATCTGAAATGATTTGTATGTCTGACATTCCAAGTGATTCTAAAAGGGAGACAATGAACCTCCCCCTGCCCTGAGCCCCCATTTGTTGCTATTTAAAACTTAATGAACTTAGCCAGTTCTCTACTCCAGAGCTTCATGTTTGCTATTGCTTCTTAACTGTGCTCTGTCCAGTGTTTCAACATGCCAAAAAGCCTTACTGTAATCAGAAATGTGTATTTATTAAGTATGTGACTAATCTTTACAGAGCTTTTCTGAACATTACTACAGTTACCAAGTACTGGCAAACCCACTGCACTATTACATTAAACTCCCAAGCATTATATATAGAGAGGGAACCCTGGGTCCAGCATGCTCCAATTTCCATCTTAGAAACAATTTCTCCCAGCTGTGTATGAATCTGGACAGAGAAAAGGACATTCAGAGCGCAAAACCGTTGGGTGCAAAAGATTCTGTGCAAATGCACATTCAAAGTAAACAAAACCCATCGGGCCCAAGCAAGAGACCAGCACCCAATTGCACTAAACACACCACACTGGAATCTGCAATTGGCAAGATGATTGGCATCATTCCAGCTGATGGGGAGTTTCTGATGCTGCCCAAACTCTCGCTTGAAATAATACTCAGCCATTTAATTTGTCTAGCTCTCGTTTAGCTGATTGCTCTTTTCTGCTGGAGCTATCAAGAAGGAAGCCCACTGCCTCACAGACCTTCAGACTCATAGGGGTTTCCTGTTGCAACACCCTCCCCTTTCCTCTTACCTTGCCCTGCCTCGGCCTCCTGCTCACAGATGCCATGATAGCCATAATGCAATAAGCTCAAAGTAGGGGGAATTCAGCTGACTTAATTGAAAGCTGTGTGCCTTGGGTCCCAAGTTCAGAGATAACAGAAGCTATGCTATGAAATCACCGCAAATGGGAAGAAAGAAAAGAAAAAGCTCCCGAGAATTAATAGCTAAAAATATGACCAGCGACATAGGACATCTTCAGTATTGTCCTCAAGCCAGACGGCATTACAGAAATATCAGAATTTGTCCACATATATTTTCATGTGGGGCATCTGTTTTAAACTTTGCCACACAAACAGACCTTCCTTGTAGAACGGGGTCTGCAAATAACTTTGGAACATCTTATTGTTTTGATGGCAGCACACAGATTTTTGTTCACTGTCCCTATTTTGGAATTTCTGTTCGTCCTCAGATCAGGGACAGGCGAGCCAACTGCAGACAGCTGTGTTTTCTCACAATGCTGATCAGGCTGGCAGACACAGACCTCTCTTTGTAGTCTGTGAGCTGTTTGCCCTGTTGGCCCATCACGGATGGACCCAGTGCTAGAAACAAGAGTCCCGTGGAAAGCATTGTCTCTTTTGCAGGTGCACTTGTGTGACCCATTAAATCCAGAACCCAAGTGTTCTTGAAACACCTCCTCCTGTCTTGTTTTGATACCTAAGAAATTGACTAGGAATGACCAAAGTCATCATGCAAACCCCTCATTGACATTACTGCATAGTGAGTCATGCTAATAGTCATTCCACTGCAGGGCAGAGGTCAAAGCAAATTTATAGAAATAAGGTTAGAAATGCCATTAAAACAAGCCAATATTCTAGTGGTTGGAAGGCTCTTGATTCATTTAAAATACATTTTAATATTTTATAGATATTTCTCTTCTGTGAGGGAAACCTCTAAGTGTCTTAGGTAAGAAGAAAGGAAGACATAGTGAATGCGCTTATGGGTGTTCTCCCAGGCCGATTAGTCCTGCTCGTCTTAGCTGATGACAGCCAATCTCTGTCTTACTTCATTATAGTCTTCTGGACTTATGGAATCTGCCATTGCTCACTTCAGACGACACGTGCCATGAGGAGATAGGTGAAAATGGTGGGGGGAGGAGTGTTGCTACTATTCTTGGTTTGTTTAGAGGCTATGTGTTTTGGGGGGGAGTGTGCTATAATCCCATACTTCATTCATATTACCTTGGGAAATTGCAGTTTGTGCTCTAACTCTGACACCAGATATGTGTAACCAGTTTTAACTACGTAAAGCTATAGGAGTAATAAGAAATAAAGTGCATATTTATGGAGTACTTTCTGACGCTTAACATGGTCAGATCTCACTCAAGGTAGCACAGTACAGGCATCCTTCTGCTGATGAGGTCTCCAGTCTCATACAAGTAAGGCTGAGTGTTTTATGAAAGCCATACCACTAAGCAGAGACAAATCTATAGTTCAAACACACAACTTTAGGCCCAGAACTGTTCTTTCTAACTACTAGTCTACAAAGCAATGGGAAACATTCTCCTCATTCTTTACAGTAGAACCACAAGGTGAGAGAACGTTATCCTTGCTTAGTAAATAAGCACCAACTTTCACTGCTTATAAGCTTACTCACGTCAGCATTGCTTACACTCTTTTTGACTTGAGTAACACTGGCTTGAGATGAGATGGGAGCAAGGGTCCTGTCAGGAGCTCTGGGGCCTAACCTTTAGAAAGTTGAGAGATATGAAAGGAAAAGCATGTACGTAAGTGGAAATTGAACAAGAGTGAAGGTGGTGGCAGTTATCAGGAAATATCAGAACACTGGTGGCGACAGTCTGCAGAAGGAACAGAGCTTCCAGCCTCCAGCAAGAGGATGGCCAAAAGACCCCTGGGGGAAAGCAAGCTCCCCGACTACAAGACTCATCTCCTAGGGGTCTTCCAATGCCTTTCCAGTGGGCCATTTGTCTGGTAGAAGATAGGGGGAAGAGATGGAGGGCTAAGTAGGTAGGAGTGAAGACAGGCAGTAGGTATAGACTAAGCTTTAGAGGCAAGTTCCCTCATTGGCTGGAGAAGTTAACCTTCCTGAGGCACGTTTGGAACAATCCCGCTAAAAAATTATGAAGATACCTCTCAAAGCACTAAAGGGAAATTAGCATTTACTCCACAGCAGTCATTCTGAAACCTTCAAATGTGGAGGAAAGCCATGCATTAGAGTGAACATTCACACAGAGAATTACGGTTGTGCGACTCAGCTATAGTAAGCACAGCCTCCATAGAAACTTAAAAACACAAGGTAAGAGGACGGAAGGAGTCCCAGGATACTTAAACCTCTGGATTCTCAAGGGATTGCAGGAATTATCTCATCTTTTCCTCCTTGTTGCTAAGTTTTTATGTTTTTGTTTTTGTTTTAGAGAAGAGAAAAACTACAGTTAAAAGAGCAGAAAGTACTATTCACGTTCAGCCCCATTGTCAATCCCTTACTCTGTTTCATTTCTATTCTGAACAGTTGATTTTAAATCAGCTTTTTGGAGGCTTCCATTATATTTGGATAGTCTGGCAAAGGTGACCTATATTGATTCCATTGCTAAAGTGGAAACATGTCTCTGGGTATGAATAATCACTTCTTTCATTCCCTACCTGTTGTTTATCAATTTTCCTGGGTGTGAACTCTTCAATATTCTTTTTTTTAAACGTTGGGTCCACCTGCACATGCCTCTCAGATGGTCAAAACATCTTGGGAGTCAGAAACAAAATATTCACTGAACTCTAAGGGGATTTAGTATCCCAAGGGAAGGCATTAAACCTTCAGAGTATCCCCCCTGAAATGCCAGGCTCTCTGGAAAACACCTGCAGAAGTTTTCTCTCCGGGACCAAATGCCAATGCTGTTTAAGAAAAATTACTCTAGCAGTGTAAAAAGTATATGCCTGCTGCATGAAATGCATGGTCTCACGCACGAAGAATAGCTATTTCCATGAGGGTTTCAGTACAACATATAGATTTGCATGCGAGCAAATACGTTTTTGTTTAAATGGTCTGTTAGAATCACAGGTATCTGGATCTGTCAAGGAAATAATTAAAACTGTTGGCTGCCTTCGCAATTACAGGAAGAGTTCTCTGTGTTTTGTCTAGCCACTCAAAAGGCAACAAGAAAGATGGCTTTCCAGGTGGTGCTATTTCCTCTAGAGGGTTAACATTACTCATAAAACAAAGATGTAGCTATAGGCTAAAGGATACCATCCAGATGCTCTCCTTTCATTGAAAGTGGAAAATGATGACAGTAGAAATCAGAACAGAGCTTCCAAGTGGTGTGTAGGGAAGCAGCAGATTTCCCCTCCAGCCATTGTTTTGCTATGAGTATTGTAAATGTTAGAAAATATATATTGCTAAGAAAGCCCTCACAGGGACTGGAGAGATGGATCCGCAATTAAGAGCACTGGCAGTTTTTACAGAAGACCTGGGTTCAGTTCCCAGCACCAAATGGAAGCCGTCTATGATTCCAGTTCCAGGGAGATCTGATATCCTCACACAGACATACATATATAAAAATAAATAATACATTAAAAAAGAAAACCCTCACATTTGTAGATATGTCAGATTGCTGCAAATGTCTCAAAACTCTTAGCTGATAGCTGTGAATCGTGTGGACTAATAGCAGTCACTGGACAGGTGACTCTAGTATGCATCCCATGCTCTGGAATAACTTCCATGTCTCCTGAGAGCATGATATAATATCTGAGCTGATACACAACCAGCCAGATTAAAGGCCTTGAGAATAAAGCCAAATGTTTCCAAAGCAATGGCCTCAGCCAGGAGGACTCACAGATGCACCTTGCTGAAGCAGGCCTGGGAGAAGGTAGACTACCATACCCACACATTTCCTCTTCTGTAAGGTAGTTTAATCATGATAGACCCTTTGGATATTGTGATATACAGGGGGGGAAAACATAGCAATAGGAAGAAGACCATAAACTCAAACACTACCATTGCTTAGCCTACAACTTGGGCAAATTTCAATTGTTGAATGGAATAACCAGGAGATGAATGTGGGAGTGCGCTGCACAGCATCCATGCTCAGCCAAACTCCCTCTGCCTGGGAGGTGGTAGAGTAAGACATCAGCTAAGAAGGCTGCTATGGGAGGGAGACTTCAGCAGGCAAATTACATCCAAGGCATGTTCCTGGCACAAGAGTCTATTTGTTCAGGAGACTGCTCATGCCTGCTCTCTTCCAGTCTTCCTTTTTACTGAAGTCTTTATGCAGAAAACGAGGATCCTGACTTGCTACCTGGAGAGCTTCTGAAAGTACTTAGGTCTAGACCTATCTAGAACAATGCAAGCCCAACTATTACGGATAATCCTGGACTTTTGTGCTTCCCACAAGCTCCTCTCATAATTTCTGCCTGTGCTGAGGTATCTGTCAGTATTAGTGTGTGTGGTGGGAGGGGTGAGCAAGGAGGCAGCAATAACAGAACTTTTTTTATGACCTCCCTCCTACAAAGAGAATAAGCCAACGTGTCTCCTCCTGGCTATATGCATTACCTTGCCAACCTCGCCTCAGTGCTCTTTTCTATAGAGAGGATCCAAAAACAAAAACAAAACAAAACAAAAAAGCCAAACAAATAAAAACACCAAAGACTGTCTCTCTGGGAATTTGGAGAAGAAAGAAAATTTAAAAAACAGAAATCCTTTGCCAAAATGAAAGAACTCAACATGTTTTGCAGTCGTTTTTCTATTACTTTAACATGTAGAAAAGCCTTTTCCCTGGAATCTAGACTCAGAAAATTCAGTATGATTTATGGGAATCAAGATGGAGTTTCACCTGAAGATCTTACCCATGGTCAGACTAGATCTGAGTTATCTTAGCCATGGAATTTATGTCTACTTTAGTTTTACCTGTTATCTTGACATAGTCTTGGGCCACCTGAGAAGGGAGTCTCAATTAAGAGATTGTCCAGATCAGATTGGACAGTGGACATGCCTGTGGGGGATTGTCTTGATGGCTGATTGATATAAGGCGGGACAACACGGTAGGCTCTTCCACTCCCTGGGCAGATAATGATGAGCAGTGCAGGAAATCTACCTAAACATGGGCTTGTGAGCCAGAGGAAGCTGCATCCTCCTTGACTCCTCTGGCAAGCAAGCCTGTATGCATTTCCTGTTTGAGTTTCCACCCTGACTTCCCCCATTGAGGGACCATAACCTGTAACTGGAAATAAACCACAGAAACGAAACTAGAATGTCTAAAGTGGACAGCTTACATGGTTAAGAGCACTAATGCTGGAGCCATGCTTTTGTTCAAATACCGCTGTTGACATTTATAAATCTTGTGACCTTCACACCTGCATCTCCACTTGTGTGCTTATGAACGGGAGTAAAATAATTACTGATGCCACAAATAATTGTAATGATCAAGTAAGATAATACATGCAAAGTTCACAGAATTTCTAGAGACCTTGAAATCAGCCCACTTGAAATAAGTAAGTCATTAGCACATATATATTCAAGTGAAGGCAGTATAAACACATGCTAACACATTCTGCTGGATGCCGGGGGGAGCTGGACACTCTGGAGACTCCAAAGCTACATTTTAATGTCTATATCTGTTGATACTGATCAGTGTCAGGTCAGATAATGATGATTTCATTCTGGCTGAAACAAAACTGAAATAGTGTAGCTAACCGAAGAAACACAGGAAATATGAACTAGATATTAGATAGTCCTAAGGAATTAGCATTAGTTTTGGTAAGTATGACAATGGCTTTTGAATGTTTTTAAGGCTAATAATAGCTTGAGAAGCTTAACTGAGTATTTTGTAAGTAAAATTAAATGACGGTAGAGGTTTGATTTAAAATAACCCTCACAATTAAAGCCAAGGTAAAAGGAAATACAGAGGAAAGACTGGTGAACCAGTGCTGATTACCAAAGCTGACTCAGTGCTGTATGGAGGTAAGTTTATCTCAGCTCTGGAGAGTTATCACCAGTGACTTTGTCAATGCATGGTGAAACACTAATAGTTCAGGATTGATGGAAAAGATTTATAAAGCACAGAAATCATCAATGACACCAATAGGGCCTTCTTTGTAGCTTATAATGCATGTGCACATGCATGTGTGTGTGCTTGCCTGTGTGTATGTGTGCTTGTGTACATGTGTGTGTACGTGTGTATGTACGTGTGTGTGTACGTGTGTGTGTGTGTGTGTGTGTGTGTGTGTGTGTGTGTACAGATCATTCAACAAAAATCTATTGAAGAACTTAGTGTGATACTATTCTCTTGGATGTACAAAAGCACCCCTTCTCTCCTGAAACAGGTCTAGATTTTAGAAGGTTCTGCCAAAAGTACCATTTTTATGATCTTTGTGGATATATCTATATCTATATTCCATAATGGAACACACACATAATATATTATATTTGAAAAGTTTAAAATAGTTAATTTTTAAAGTCTATTTTTCTAGTTTTCTAAGACCTGCAAATTGTGTCTAACTCAATCACCAAGTATTTTTTACTATGGTCCCTTTAGAAACAGACACAAAAGTTAAACTGCTCCCATGACTCCAGAACACAGGGCAAGTTTTGCCATGCTGGCTTAGGTTTCACATAGGAGTCACTTGCCCTGGAGTAAAGTTCCCACCTCAGAATTCTTCTCGCCTTTCCTGGTCTGGTTGATATCTCTACTTGGCAAACTTTCAGGTCTGCTCTATAGATTTCCTCTGCTGTTTGTCTCCATTTTTAATAATTTATTCTGTACTTCCACAGTGGGAGAAACGCCTGGATACATCACTCATACAGGCTTCCTATTACTGGCTTTCTGGCAGATTGTCTTATTTAATCCTCACAACAATCAAATACTCTCTAACGCGCGCGTGCGCGCGCACACACACACACACACACACACACACACACACATGAAAAATGACCAG
This sequence comes from Acomys russatus, assembly GCF_903995435.1. Classification (NCBI taxonomy): domain Eukaryota; kingdom Metazoa; phylum Chordata; class Mammalia; order Rodentia; family Muridae; genus Acomys; species Acomys russatus. The sequence continues at coordinate 64,646,294 of NC_067156.1, forward strand.
CAAAGTCACAAACGTCTTTCTCACACTCAAAGACAATGTTTTTGGTAGAACATTCTAAAATCAGAACGGTTCCAGGGAGGGGGGTGGTGCTTGTGTATGCCAAAGAGACACACACACAAAGGTCTCACAGGGTTGAATGTTGTGTGGGGAGACACACAATTCCTATGGTCTCAGCACTAGAGTTTCCTGTGTCTATGTCTCGGTCCCTGTGTGCCCATGACCATAACAGCAGTTAACATTTTAGACGCCCATTATAGATTGCTGTAGTTTATATGTCGCTCTTACACTTGTCTCATCTTTGTGGTACTACACCATTTCCCCTAAAGGAAAGGCTTCCTTTGCAATGATGGAGAGTTTACAGAAGTCAATGACCAAGATTTGTAGTCTTTCCTCTGTGAGCAGAGCTTATTTCTGAAGTCATGGCTCCCCCCCACACCATGGATGGACTTGAAAAGCTGCTGCCTCATTGGGCCCCTCATTACAATTCTCTCTCTACTATACTCCTATCTAGGCCCCCACAAGCATGTACACAACATGTCTACAAAGTCTAAGCAACTGCCACATCTTGGTGGGAAGTCATAAATAAAATAGAAATGACATGAAGAACTGTACACTCTTCATGTCCCTGGTGAGAGGACTTTGTGCTAGTGTCTGCTTTGAATGGTTCCTTGGTTGCTACAAGGGATGGAATGCCTAGTGAGCATGGACTGGGAAATTGAGGAAGGTTCTAGCAACAAGTGCAAAAATAACCTTCCAGTGATATGGAAAGCATGCAACAAAACAGAAAGTAACAATGTAAATGTAACTGTGCCAACTGAAATTCCAATAAATATACAGGGCTGTGTGGGACAAAGAGTAAAAGAGTACCCCTGGATGCCATCATCTATGTTTCTGTGGTAGAAAAACAGGAAACTTGCTTTGTTTCTCTGTGCATTCCAAATTCATACTTGTAGATTTTGTATTAGGAGAAGGAGGGAGGGAAGGACGGAGGCATGGAGGGAGGGAGGGGGACAGAGAGGGAGTGGGAGGAGGAGGAAGAAGAGGAGGAGGAGGAGGATGAGGAGGAGAAGAAGAAGAAGAAGAAGAAGAAGAAGAAGAAGAAGAAGAAGAAGAAGAAGAAGAAGAAGAAAAGAAGAAGCCATTTCTTATTTCTTGTTTCTTTCAGAGCACTGGCTTCACAAAGGGAAAGCATGTTCTCTGAAAGACTAGAAAGGACAGACCTTTCTGTGAGTCAGCTGCCTCAGAATCAAAGAATGAGACCGGCCAGGTGGTTTGGGGGTGGAGCTCAGAAGCTTTTAGATCTAGGCTTTGAAAATTCCCTGAGATGCCACACCTGCCAGGCCTAGGCCTCACTACGACACAAATCTACCTGTGGTCCTGAGGTCAAACTCACCGATTTGGTGAAGACCACCCATCCTCAATGTATAGTAGCTTAGGTACTTAGGCACTGCATGAAAAGTTACATGTATGGTCCCAGAATAGAACAAGGTGTATTTGGAAAATAGCAACAGAGGAAAGAAGTCTTTTTCCCTTATCCTCCTCTGCTTTACCAAAATGCAGTGAGAAGAACAGCTAGAGACAGAATGGTCCTGCCCAATATAGTCGCCACTCTACACTTTAAACTCATTAAAACTTAGTGAAGAAATCAGGACTATGTTCTTAAGGAAGATGCAACTGAAACAGGCATTGACGAAAGAACAAACGCTGTGCACATTCAAATGAAAATTGTGGATTGCAGAGGGGCGAATCAGTCATGCCAGTAAGGGATCTTCCCGGGTTCCACCCTACAGTCAGTGAAGGTTCCTGGAAGTGAAAACCTCCATGTAATCCATGGAGGCTGCATTCAACTTCTATTTGGAAACATTCTCAATGCCTGGTGTTTACCTGAAACACAGCTCTGCCCTTTGGATTTAAGAATAACACTGGGAAGTTAACTTAGACTCAAGCCTAGTAGGCCACCCACCAGAGTCACAGAACTTCCTGGCCTCGAGAATGGTGGCCTGAGAAGCCAAAACATATGTTTCCAGCCTTAGGGGGTGACACGAAAGTGGAATAATGTGGGGGAAGAGACTAGCTGGATACTGAGCCTCTGCACTAGAGACTGTAGCCATGCTTGGATAGTGCCTCTCTAGGGTCCTGCCTTCCAAAGCAGTAGACCAGCCTCAGATGTGTCAACCTTTGCCTTGGTTTACCAGTTCATTTTAAATCTAGAATCTGAGGATATTGCTACATAATCATGGGAAGATGTGAGTAAGCCAGAAATATGCTGTGGCCAAAACATACCTACATGTATACACTGGCACACTAGTAATCATTCTCTCTCTCTCTTTCTCTTTCTCTTCTCTCTCTCTCTCTCTCTCTCTCTCCACACACACACCAAGATAGAGGCCACAGATTTGAGAGTGAAGTCTGCGAGGTACATGAGAATGATTGGAGAGAGAAAAGGAAAGGGGAAAATTATGTAATTATACTTTAATTTTAAAAAACGTATTTTAAAAATTGAATTTAAAGTAAAAGGAAACCTTTAGCTGGGTTGTCACTGCATGGGAGGGGGTTATGGATGTGGGTGGGAAGTGGGTCAGTGGGTCAGTGTTGATTGTCTTTTGCTTTTGTTTCACATTCTCTCAGATCCATTGGAGGTTTGTATGCATAAGTGTATAGCATTTAGTCCCTTATTGGTTTTCGTTGACTGGCAAGAAAGCCTTATTGATCATCTACAATAGACTCAGCAGAAACACCCCAAATACGATATTCAAATCTATTCTTTTCCCTTTGTTTTTGGTATTCTGACCTTTTTTCCTTTTTTTAATTTTAACTGTCTTGAGACAGGATCTTTCTACTATGTAGCCCTGGCTGTCCTGAAACTCACTATGTAGATCAGGGGCACCTCCAACTCACATCCATCCATCCACCTGCCTCTGCCTTCCAAGCATCATGACCACCATCGTTGGCTTTCAGGTCTGCTCTTGTCTTTTGCTAGAGGCCCCTGAATTTGTCAGTTTGCCTTGCCCTTTCTCTGTTGCTGTTTTTATTCTGTGTAACATGGGGCTATTTTACATGAAATCTGGGTCCTCAGATGCCCTGACAATAAAAAGGTGCCCAGAAGTTATAACCCACAAAAGAGATGTGAGGTAAGCGCACACTACACAACTGGTGTAAGAGAGAAGCATTCCAAATATAAGGAATGCTGTTAGAAAATCAGGTGTTCCCCACTCCCAAGTTCAGTGCCAACCACTGCCATGTTCTTTGCCACAAAAGGCACACTATGGGGATTATAAAACCAGGAGTGAGGAGAGATGATAAAAAGTTTCATACAAAAAGAAATGTGTCTTTCTTCGTGTTCATTCTGAGCCTTTGCTACAAGCTGAGGAAAGAGGTAAAGGCATCTGCACCTCATGTGTATACATGTATATTCGCATATATGTATGTGTGTGTGTGTGTACATGTACATAAGAACCTCTCTTCCGGGCACAGACCAATTTACATCTTCATCTCTGCTAAGTGGGTACCCCAGAAAATTTCCCTTTTTGAGAAAGGGTCTCTCTGTGTAGTTCTAGCTATCCTGGAACTTGCTTTGTAGAGCAGGATGGCCTCCAACTCACAGAGATCCACCTGCCTCATCCTCCCAAGGACTGGGATTAAAGACATGCCCAGCTGCACTGGTCTCCCAGAAACCTTTTGCCTGGCCCCTCTTGTCATTTTCCAGTAGCAATCCTCAAACAGCAGTCCAGCTAGTGATAGTGCTACTGGTCCCCAACCACAGTCAGTAAAACTTAAGTGTCTGCCTTTGGGGGAGTCTAGATTAGACTGGTGCCCAGAATGAGACTACCAGGCATTTGCACATGAACATTATAGAACCATAAACATACAGTCCAGAAGGGGGAGGTGAGAGAGACAGAAGGGGATGGAGAGAGAGAGAGAGAGAGAGAGAGAGAGAGAGAGAGAGAGAGAGAGAGAGAGAGAGAGAGAGAGAGAGAGAGAGAGAGAGAGAGAGAGAACCCCAACCTAATTTCACTTTTTTTCCTTTAGCTGAGCTCTGTGTTAACCCCACATTCTAAACATTTTGACCTAAATGGGTTTGGTTTGGTTTTTCGCTATGACACATTAAGAAAGTCAGAGTAGAAAAAAAAAAAAGTCATTTTGCCAATGGTGAGGTAAGAGAAGAGCTGGGGAGGGGGAACGCAAACCAGGTCACTCTTTCTTCAGCACCTGGAGTAGAGTAGGCAGAAGGCCCACAGTGAAACTTCTGCCCACTTGTCATGTCCACCTGTTCACAACTTACCTACAGATCGTGCCACTCTCAAACCACATACAATCAGGACTGGGACTCACCTGCGTCTGAAATCCTTTGAGGTCACTGGCTGCAAGGTCACTGGCTGTGAGGAGCTGAAAAAAACAAAGGAGTCTTTCTTAGTATTCAGCATCCCGGAGACAACCACACAGCATTACTGAAGGCCAGATCAGCCCTCTATATGCACAGTCACAAAACATGAGGAAGCCAGCCTCTCTGAGATCCTGTGTGTCCACAGCCCCTCTGGCTTTCTCCCATCCTTTTTCTGCCTTCTCCTATCTACATTCTATGTGTTCCCATTTATCCACGGGGGCTTAAATTAGGGATCAGAGGCTACGGTTCAGGGACATTGGAGTTGTGAGATACAATGTGAGTGACTCCACAGATAAGTGCATTTCTTTAGGGAGACATTCCCTGGGTTTCTTCCTACTCTCAAAGTATCCCATGATAAACCAAACTAGAAGCTGTTATTTCATATACCGTTAAAGGCGCTGCTCTTCTCACATGGCTTTGTCTCTTTCTTTCTGTTTCTTTGTTTTGTTCTTTCTTGAAATCAAGCCAGTAAACTTGACTCTTAATTCTGCCCACTTACATGATTCGGTTTCCCTTTGCTGTATGTTGCTTGTAATTTTATATTCTAGTTAAGTGTACATAGCTTAAGTTTCAAACAATTGGGCACAGAACTAGAGGATAAGATTCAATTACATGCTCGTGCCTCCGTGCTCTCACACACACCTCAGCTTAATCAATATTGTAGGGTCACGGAACAGAATTGGGAACAGAATTGCTCTGGTCCCAGGACACTGATTACTGATTACTGTTTTATATATAGTTTTTATTTTTTTATTCATTTTGAAAGTTAATATCTAAAATGCCAGGTTTTATTACTGAATTTTCACATATACGTGCTGTTATACTTTGCTTTAATGTAGCCTTCTTTCTAATACCCACCAATCCTCATATAGAAAGTATATACATTTTACTCATGATAAAACTAATTGAAGTTAAGCAATATTTTCTAGGCATTACTGGGGACATATTTTGGGTTTAAATTATACATTCCCAATGATCAGCCTTTTTCTTCTATAGTATGTATGTGAATGTGAGTTGCAACACACTGGAGAGGTTCGGTAGAGTTGAGGTGGGCACAGGAAAAAGACTGAGTATAAGAATATTAGTCCAAGGAATCCCACGGAGTCATATAATGCTTCTGTCATGATCAATGACCCTTCTCTAGCCCTTTCTTCAAGATACTCTTATTTTTTGGTAATGACCATCTACTCTTTAAGACTTACCAGGACAATGTAAGCCTTTAACAGAACTGGGCAAAGGAAAGAAGTCACAGGGGCATCATGCAAACATAAAGCCACCACGCTTCAGCACCTAGGATTCATGTCATAACTGCTCACGGTCCTTCAAGTTTTGATTCACCAGGTGGAAGAGACAAGGGACTAAAATATCCATTTATTAGCTCTGCAATTCTGACAGTGAGGGTAAATTGCAAGTGTATTCACAGCATCTTCAAATGCATGGCATTTCTTCATATCCATGGTGGAAGATTGAGAACAGAGCAAACCCACTTTTATAGAAACCCAGCAGGCTTAATTATGGTTTGTTATATCCTTTTTTTTTTGGTATTCAACAAAGTTATAATGTCCCCCACCCCCAGGAAATCTTAAATCTTATCTTCTATTCTCTCAGAAAGGAATCAGATGTGTGCGTTTTAGTTCTTAACTCCTTAAATTTCTATTTTGTGTTGCTGCACATACTTTTGTTTTTTGTTTTTCAGACTAACAACAACATGTCCAACGAGACTATGTCTAACAAGAGTGACGCATTATTTTATGTAAATTCTGCACTTTTCAATGTGCTAGCAAGTGTCTGAGCATGCAGTTAGTCACTTAATAACCCACTGAACAACAGGCCTGGGAGGAAAGTGGGAGAGATTGTCAACTTAGAGGTGAGGACAAGAGTGACTCAATTGCTGGCTGTGGAGAAGTGTGAGGGACAACTGAAGATATCCTTCAAGCTGACAAAAGGAAATAGTACTCAGCACACAGACAATCTCTGTGTGAAGAGCATCTCAAGGTTAGAATGCACTAACGAGCTCTTGTGCTAGGAACCAGCTCTTTTATCTGTTCTTGGTGACGGGAGAGAATATTGGCTTTAAATTCAGTGTAGGAGTCACATGTTAAGTTTAAGGATGAGCAACACACAAGGAAGCAGGTTAAAAAACACATAGATCCACCACCAGCCAGGAATGGCGTTCTTGGTTTTTTGCCCATGCAATGGTGGCCTGTTTAGTGGCTAGATGAGATTTGTCTGTCTGTCTGTCTGTCTGTCTGTGCTGAGTGGGAAGACGAAGGAATGTGACGTCAGGGATAGTGAAGTTTAAGTAAAATCTAATGCCTCAGTTGTTTTTCCTTGGAGAGGCCAAGCATTTCACTCACAGTTTAGTGATCACGGAAGCTGTTGCCTGGCCTGAAACATCCAGTGGGAGGTATTGTGACCACTCTTAGAAATGAGCCCGGATGTTCAGGGCAGTGTGCTGGAGCCTGGCTTATGTTCCGTCACACTGACTGTCCTCTGGGCTCCCTGGTTCTAGCCATGCTATCACCAGACACGGAAAATTTCAGGTAGAGAGCATGAACCCATGATATGAATGCTCCCCAGATAGATGCCCACTCTGCACTTTTACAGGCAAAAGTGCTGGTTGTTGGGTATTTAAAGTGTGCTGCTCAGGTGTCAATCAGAGTTTCCGGGGCAGAAAAAGTCTTCTTGTATTTCAAAATCACAGGCCAACAGAACAGATTCCCAAAGAGTTTCAATACTAATGGCGGAACCAGAATGAAGCACTCGAAAGATTCTGGGAGGTGCTCAGAAGCCACCTCTTCTGGGGACCTGGGATGAGGGAATGCAGCATAAAAGAGGGGTCTCTCTGGGTCCCAGTTCCTGGCTCATCCACAGTGGTTCCACCTTCCTCAATTGTTAGATGCTGGTTCACTAGAAACCAGATAGTTTGTCACTAAAACAAACACAAAATGAGTATTATTTATGGTGGGGAGCTGACAGTGAGATTAAGATGGTCCCCCTGAGTCATCTTCTGAACCTCAGCTCCTCAGCACAAACATTTGCTTGTGTCTCTCTGCTGTCCACAGGACCTTACTGCCTACATAGTACTGCCTACTGGCTTCCAAGGATGAGACAGAAACTCTCAGAGATTCAGTTGGAACTGAAGCGTAGGAAAGATGCACACAGATTCAGGGGCTAGAGAGATGATGGCTTGGTGGTGAAAGAAAAAAAAATAGTGTTTGCACTGCAATCCTGACAACCTGAGTTTATCCCTTGGAACTCATTGTGTAATGACAGAGTAGACATCCGAAAGATGTAAGAATACACACACACACATACACACACACACAAAATCAAAATCGCGCGCGCACACGCACTCACGTACGCACACACATAGTAATAATGATAATAACAACAATAATAACTTTAAAACAAACAAAGAAAAATGAAAATACAGACCCTGGGCCTTCTCCACTATCCTTTGCTACTTTGGCCTGTATCCTTTTGGTGCCACTGGGAATCAGTTCAATGCCCATGACAGCCTCGCTGTATGGGGAGTATCCATGATAGACAGAGAATGAGAAGAGGAAAATGAAATCCACCTGAGCTCTAGGGACTTCAATCAGGCTAAAGTTAATGAAAAGGATCCCGGCTTTTCCCAGGATGGTTAAATGTCTGCAGCACTCTCAGCTAGAGGGCTGAGCAGGTGCAGTGAGGAGGGCAGACAGAATTTCATTTAAAAGGCAAAAGAAAGAAAATGTTCTCAATTCCCAGTGAAGGAGGGAGCTTTCCTGGGGCCCTGCTCGGACCAGTGTCATTCCTAACACATCCTGCCGCTCTCCAGAAGAGTTCACACTCAAATGCTAGAAGATGACCCTGCCTTTCATTTTTAAAGAGCTGCAGTCTCTCTCTTGGCATAAATTCAGGGTATGTTTTTGTCTCACTAAACTCCAAAGGAGAGTTGGAGAAAGATGAAGGGAAGATCCAGCTTTTTGCAGAAGAGAGGAGAAAAGGCTCGCTCAGCTTCCAAAGCAGAGACTGTCTGTCCTCTTATTATTGCATTCCTTCTGAATGGGATTGTCCCTTTGGCTCCCTCACCAAGTCACTGCCATCAACGAGCCTCTAAAACTGTCCCTTCAAAGAGTAAGCCTTCTACCTCACAACTCCATAGTGTCTAAAGTTTGCGAGCGGAGGGAAGGGTGCAGCACACCTCTTCTCTTACTCTTCTCCTGCTCCATTCCTCACCCTCGCTTAGTGAAAGCAGACACCCACCAGGGTAGATGGAGGAGGCCATATTGCCACATAGTTATTGGCTGACAACAGACCCTGTTCTGGGAAAGGATTTACCAATACAGAAAAGGGTAAGGATGCAGATCATTTTGAACATCAGTCCAGAAGAGTTTAAGTTCAGATACAACAGTGGAAAAATTAAACCCCAGGGGGTCCCTCCTAGGACCCTGTAATTCATTCATTCTTCCCAGAAAATTCAACGCTGTTGGGTAGGAATAGAGATGCTGATGTGTAGCATGAATCTATAATGGATAGATGTAGAGATAGGCAAGCAAAGGAATCCAGTAGGATGGCTCCAGGGAGAAGAAAGGGCCCCCGTCTAAATTTACTCTCAAAGACATTGTCCTTTCCTTAAATGAGCCTTCTAGGTACCCTTACCTCCCACCTCCTGCCATTCATTCATCCTTCTTTTTTTTCATGTTGTGGAAAAATGAACTTTTTCTCTCTCTTTATTCTATTAAGTGCCATCGGATTCTTACTTTAGCTGCAGGAGGGAAGCTAAATCGTGTTTTACTAGTGATTTCACCCACAGAAAAAGCTAGGGCAACTTATGTTCAGGCAATGAACTGTGCCAGCAAACCAAGACAACTATCCAATTACATACCTGGCTGGGGTCCTAGAGATGGGGACCCACCCTCCCCTTTGCAAAGGGTAAAAAAAGTTCAGAAAGATTCATGGACATAACCGAAGGGAAACACTGTGCATTATATTTTATATATGCATCTTAATATTGATGTTATTCCCCGAAATTAAGTCCTAGATGCTCGGAAATCTGTGGGTGGAGGGCTGGGGCACAGAAAGGAACAAGAAGAATGGAAGGTTTGCTAGGACTCAGGATGGAAAAGGAAAGAGGTCGCAGCAGTGGACTCTGTCAATAAACGATGGAGGACTTCACTGTCTGCCAGCACAGAGGGTACAAAGGCAAACATTAGAGTGAGGGATCCACAATTAAACCAACTGGCTGCTCCTCTTCATAGGTATGATAAGCGAAACAGGGTTATGCACAAGGCATAAAACACAGTGGAGGAAACGAGATCAAATTTAGGATCAGGTAACCCCCTTGCATCCTGGTTTTCTACTAACTGAATGAAAGTCTTTGTTCCCACTGACCCTACTCCTCCAACATCCTAGCACCCCAAATGGCCGCCATATTAGAGATTTCAGGGAGATAAAGGAGATACCATGTATTCTGCTTCTCCCCCTCTTGAAACAGCTCACCCCTAAATCCACACCCCCTCAGAAAGCTTGGCTATACCTCTGAATATCAGAGGATAGGACACTGAAATTATCTCGTACTACGGCTTCATTGTCAGCCTGTGAATCAGATTGTGCACAGATGACTACGTAAAGCGTTACATGAGTTTGAAATCCCGTTGAGGCAGAAGTCAAATATTCATTCAAGTTAATTGTAAGCCACCTTCTAAATAAGCAGGTATCAATTGTAACTACCAAGGCATTTGATGTGTGTAGTGCAGAGTCCAAGGAAGGCCTCTTACCATCCTCAGAAGCAAGTGACACACTTGTCATTGTCATCCCAGTTGGGTTGTGCCCTTTTGCTAAATCTCCTCATCCTCCTGGAACTCCAATGGTCAAAACCTGAAACCACTGACATCACCAGCTTTTCATCCAGGCTGTTGACACAAAGATTTGCAAGGGTCTGCAAATATAGCAATCACTATATAACTGCGAGCTGGCTTGGACTCTGTTGCTTGTGTTTGCCTTGTGTTGTATTTTAAAAGATGTGGTTATAATGCTTACAGGTAACTTCTGTGGCAAAGCCTTCTTACTTTCTCTAGAGACGTAGACAAAAGAGTTTTCACAATTTTTGCTTTAATATTTCATGCACAGCTCTGCAGATATGCACACCTGGCCTTAACAGTAGTGTGCCTACACATCTGGATGTTGTGGCTAGCCTAGAACCTATTTAGATGATAAGTCTTGCTCATGTTATTTGGACCTGGCATTCTGAAATTTAGCAAGACACACACTTAAGCGAGTGTAGCTCATCTTCTAAGAAATAGATAAAGAAACACCACATCTACGCAACATATTCCTAGTTCTACACGCACCCATGATGTCCATTTTAAACTTACCCCTGTAATTCTTTCCAAATGTTTGTTCCTCGGATTGAGAAAGTTGTGAGTGGTACCGTACAGGAAGTTTACTAGGGAGATATGGTGTACACTGGTGACGTGGAGGCTAATTGTAATCATTTATTAAACATGTCAGTAAAAACATGTTTAAGAGGGTTAGGTCATCTCTGTGGCTCATTAGCCATAGATATCAGAGTGCCGTGGTCTGGCTTGGCTAATGCACATTCCTCTTCAGTATATCATAATAACCACTCAGACCCCGCCACTGCTTGGAACATGTATTGTGGGAGGTCTTTTCGGGTTCTCCATGATATACCTCACATTTTGTGATGAACCAAGTAGAAGGCCTATAGAACAATGCCCTAAAGGGCTCTAGGTTACACAAATTCCTTGACTACTGAGCAGTGTGTGAGAACAGGGGCATTCCAGGTCCTGACCCCACCTCATCCTAACAGTATAATTTTTACTAGTATTTTATATGTTTGATTTGAACTTTTAACTTGAAAATGTTTTCCTTAAGAAGAAAACCCCTTGTACAGAATTTACCTTGGAAAGGGATTTAGCCAGCCAGTCACATATGAGATACTAATGTAAGCATCTCTGTCAAGAAGTAGATTATGTGTGTGAACAGACCTCATTTGAGAACATCCTTTACTACCTGCCATTAGCCACTGACAGGAAAATCCGCACTCTTTCTTCCCTCACTGCTTTGCTGACTGAGATGTCCTCTTGGTTCATTTTGAAGTTCAACATACTGCGTGTTTAAGGAAGTGCATCTCAGTCGGGCACAGTGGCACAAGCGTGTAACCTCAGCACTTGAGGATGCAGAGAGGCATGTGGGTCTCTGTGAGCTTGAGGCCAGCCTGGTCTCAAAGCCAATCTAAGATAGCCAAGGCTATACAGAGAAACCCTGTGTTGGAAAACCAAACAAAAACTGAGAGAGAGAGAGAGAGAGAGAGAGAGAGAGAGAGAGAGAGAGAGAGAAGGAGGAGGAGGAGGAGGAGGAGGAGGAGGAGGAGAAGAAGAAGAAGAAGCAGAGAAGAAGAAGAAGAAGAAGAAGAAGAAGAAGAAGAAGAAGAAGAAAAGAAAAGAAAAGAAAAGAAAAGAAAAGAAAAGAAAAGAAAGAAGAAGAAAGACATCTCCTGCTCCAGGAAGAGAAAGAGCTAAGACATGCTACATCTCCAGGGGACAATCCAGGCCATAAGTCTTTCATTTTAACAAAATTAAAAAGTCATATCACAAGCATCTGTGGGCAGTTTGCAGTGTTAGTAGAACACCAATAGAGCAGCTTTCTGTCATCACACACATGCAAACCAAAGCCTCGTTCTTGGAGATCATCCACACTTACCGACTTCTTATCTCTCACTCAACTCTACTTACAACTGACCAGATGATCGGCTTATGTAGCTCTAAAACACGCATCAAGGTTTTCTAATTGTCATTTCCTTGGTGAACCTCTACATTCACTTCGTGGTAGGGAATGCATAAGATAACAGAAAGGACCTGAGGTCTGGAAGCAAATGTTTTGCTTGGTGTAGCAGTTTGGCAGAGAATCTCGGTTCCTAGAGCCAAATCTGGCGCAATCAATCACAGTTACAGGTGGATATGTAAAGCAAATAAAGCCAAGGTGGGATCAGTAATAGCTGAACCTTGTAGTTACAGGCAATTTTGCTTTTATAAGCCTCGGATAAAACAGGAAAATCTTAGCCAGAAACCTACCAAGAACTCAGAGCAACTGTCACAGCCTACAGCCATCCCCACGCAGGAGCCTTGTTATTGTCTATCCCAACTTTTCTCCCGGGCCTGTGGGGTAGTCCTGGTCGCCACTATCAAGGCAGAAGTCAGAATTCCCCTCTGCATCCTAACACTGGGGGGCAATGGCTCTGCCTCTTGAACTTGTTTTTAGCAAATTTTTTTTTCCTGAACTTGAGTTGATTTTGCCCAAAGAACTATGCTTTTGGGTCTTGCAGATACAAAAACCACTGATGCCTGGTGTACATCGCTGTGAATACTGCTAGGGATTGCATGCCTCTTCTCTTCCTGGCCAAGCTTAATCCACTTCTTCGTGCAGCCCTCTGTGTCTAGCCGCCACCTCATTTTCTTCTTTCTTCTTTCTTCTTTCCCTCTCCCCTTCCTCCCTTCCCTCCCTCCCTGTTCTCCTTGTCTTCTTCTCCTCGTCCCCATCTCATTCCTCTTTGAGCAAATGAAGTTGTGCCAAGTCACAGACATTGTAAGAGAATCTGGGAATCCCTACAAATTTCCAAAGGCTAATAATATTAAATCCTCTCAAAAGACCTCATAAAATGCTACTATAATTATACTGTTTTGCAAAGGAGAAAACAGAAACCTAGCAACACGAAATCACTTATTCAAAGGCACACAGTTGTAAATGACAGATCTATAGAGGACACTCAATTTCATTTAAAGCTGAAGACTACATTAATTTGCAGCCATTCTTTGTATGTGGCATGGCCAGTAATCTCAACGCTGTCATGGGTCACCACACATCCCACCTAGGAAAGTCTTAATATTTTAGAGACACCTACCAAGATAAACAGTAGAAAGGTGTTTCAGAAAGAAAGAAAGAAAGAAGAAAAGAATAATCCAATTGAAAGACATTGGCTAAAATATTTGCTAGACAAACATGAGAATCTAACTTTGGATTACTACGATGCTTGTAAAATGCCAAGCATGAAAACAAACTCCTGTGGTCCCAGCACTGGGAGGAAGAGACAGGAAGATTCCATTCAGTCTAGTCCATCACTGGATTCCAGGTTCAGGGGCAGACATTGCCTCTACAAAATGGGGAGCTATAAATAAAGACATCTGATGTCAGTATCTGGCCCTCATAAGTACACATACACCCTCACTTGACCCCCACATGTCCCCACAAAAATACATAAAGTAGGCATTAAGGGGAAAGAGATAGCTCATATTTTAAAAATCCAATAGCATAATAATCACTTTTAACAATAGAGGGAAATGGGAAACACACTCTACCTTCAAACATTCATTACTACAGGTGTGAAGCATGCTAACTCATATATATATATATATATATATATATATATATATATATATATATATATATATATATATATACCACGATCTTTATGTTGCATAAGCAGCAAGAACAAGTTTACTCCTAAGAAAATGAAGTACCAGCCAGACACCATGGCATCCACCAGCACTCAGGGAGGCAGAGGCAGCTGGATCTCTGAGTCCAGGACAGCCAGGGCTACACAGAGAAACCCTGTCTCAAAAATGGAGAGAGAGAGAGAGAGAGAGAGAGAGAGAGAGAGAGGATATGAAGGACCTAAATACAAGAAAACTTCACAGAAAAATGCAATTACTTTAATCAAATAAGAGAAAGAAGATGGGGTCTCCTCTGCTTTGAAAGGAACAACCCTCATAAGACAAATATTTACCTATGTATTTATTATTTATTTTGTGTGTGTTTGTGTGTGGAGGGGTATGAGTTCAGTAGTATGTGTGCCATGATGAGCAAACACGTCATATGATGCCTACCTACCTTTTGGGAGTCAGCTACCCTTATGCTATATATTATAAAAACCAACCTTGGGTGTCAGGATTGTATCACCAGCCCTTTGCTACTGAGAGATCTTGTCAGCCCTGAAACTTTAAAAGGACAGTCTTAATCTAACAAATACCACCACTTAGGCTTTCCTCTCCTTTTATTCATGTTTCAAGAATTTCATGCATTAGTACAACGTCTTTTGATCATATCAACCCCAATCTCCACATTGAATTGTTTCCAGAATCTGCACGATGACATTTTAACCTTATATATTTTATTCATAAGCTATTGAGTCCAGTCACTGTATATGCATAAGTCCACATGTACACTAGACTGTGGGCACCCTGCCATGGGCAGCTGGTCTAAAGAAAACAGAATGCCCCTGCTCCAGTACTCTTCAACTGCCAGTGCTCCTTAGCTAGGGCCAGTGTTTTATGAGACCCTCTCCCACCTATGCTGAAATTTTGACTCGCTTGATCTATAGTCTTGTCCAAGCAGCCACAGCACCAAGACCTCACCAGAGGCAGTTTCCTAGTGCTCCTTTCCAGTCTCTGGCTCTTATAAAATTAATATTCCCTCTTCCCCGAGCCATGTAGGGAGGGAGTGTGACATGGATGTTCAACATGAGGCTGCACACTGCAGTTACTAATTCCATGAACCCTGACCAGCTGCAAGCCTCTATATTAATCATCATCTACTGCAAAACAAAAGACGCTAGTCTGATGAGGGCTGAGAGTCACCCCAGTCTATAGATCTCCAGATAAGTACCTAGAAGGCAGCTTGATACTATGGCAAGGTAATAATGGTAAGTCTTCTCCTGAGGGGATTTAATTCCTTATCCATGGGTTCTTGGCTAGGTACTTTAAATCTGCTTAGGGTTTTCATCAGAAGTATTACAAAATATTTTTTAGAGAAGTTACAATAGGTTACTTTACTTCGATCTCTCTCTCTCTCTCTCTCTCTCTCTCTCTCTCTCTCTCTCTCTCCCCCCCTCCGTCTGTGTGTTGTATGCTGATGTAAAGATGGATATTCTTGCCTATGTGTGCATGTGAAAGCCATCAGGTGTCCTTGTCTCTTACTTTCCATCCTATTCTGATCCCAGTGAGCCAGGGTCTCACTCTTAGTTTGAATACTTTAATTAACTAACCTGTTCTGCTAATCTGCTGTTGCTGTTATTAGCATGAGGCATTGAACCTATGGACTTGCATAAGCTAATTTCTATTGACTGAAATGAAAAATCTCTTTGAATTACTGCACAGCCCACTTACTACCCCTTCCGAAGGAGTCCCTCTATTTCCTAGGGATACAAGGATCATCTGTCCTGGGGCCAGCTCAAAAATTCAAGGATCAGGACATCGGGCTGTTTTCTACACAGGTTTGTCATCAGTGGGGACATGTTGCCGGCCCGGATGAAGCTGCACAAGGCATTCCCAGTAGAGTGAGGAAACAGAATGTCCTTGTAAAATAGGCTTGATTTCAATGAAGCAGGCTTGGCGCCTTAGGAAATATGTGCCCCTGGTGTTTTGCTAAAAATTACCTCTTTTGTATCTCATAGGAACTTCTGGAAACAGCTGGTTCGCCGGTGATTCCTCTTGGCTGGGATATGAAGCACATATGTGTGTCTGTATGTCATACAATGGTGTCTCAATGAAACAAAGTTTGCTGAAAATGCTTTATGATTTTGCTTCTAAGCACTCTGTGATAATCTCACCAAGCAATCAAGAATAGGGGCTCTGTTCCCATGACAAGAATCCAGTCACCTTGGACTGTATCTCTATAAACGTCTAACTCAGTTAAGGTACCCTGTGTCCTTATCACTGAAATGACATACGTGCTTGACTTCCAGTCCACCCCACTTCTGAACACGTGCACTCGGAATTTCTGACTCACTTCATCGGAAGGTGTCTGTCTGCTCTTTGTCCAGTAACGGGTGGAACAATGAAAATGGCGCCCGCTAACTCAGTCTAAGACTTTAGTAATTAGATGCCCGAGTTCTTTTAGTATAGCATAAGCACAGAGATTAGCACATACAATTACCATTGTCACCACAGAGTGATATATGTTTTGCACTCACACTAGACAAGTCCCTTCTGACTCTGGGAAAGTTACACCCTTTACTGACCCTTCATACACTCAATGCACACCTGAGACACTCTGCCAGGTACCCTCTTAGCACACTTCAAGCCCACAATAAGGAACTCTGCAAGGTATGCATTCTTGGACAGCCTCTGAATTTGAAGTGATGACGGACATCCCTGATGCTCACACAGATCATTTCCAGACTCCATGCTCATGCTCTGTCACTAAAGATGGACGTTATCTAGAGCCCAGCTGGCACTTGAGGGCAACATATCATAACATGGCAGAGACATGTTGAGGCTCTGGGCACAGCTCAGGAGCCAGCAAATCCTGTAGCACTCACTGGCCTTTCAGGGAAGGAGACCTATGTTTTCTTTCTGTGTTTCTTGCTATTTAAAGCCTGGTTTGGGGAAGTAGTCACTTACAATCAGTTATTCCATAATCACTGTGAACTTGTTCCTGGAGTCAGCCTTTGCTGTGCCTCACTTGTAACTAGGCAAGGAACTCCAGAGTGTGCCTAGCCTTTGAGAAAAAAAAATATCTAGTTTCAAAACAAGAGAGTGGAAGGCATCCATAGTGTGAGGGACAGAGGATTTACTGCTACATGGCAGTGGTGGTGGGGTAGGAGAGTGTACATTGAATGAATTAAGGTTTGGTTTAAGTTAGAAGGAGCTGTAGAAATGGGAAGGCAGGTCTGACTGTATAGACCCACTCACCTTTGATATATCTAAAAGGAAAAAAAAATGTGCATGTCAATAATGACCATTCTCTTTAGTTAACCCTCGGCCTCATGGGACATTGAATAACCCAATTCTAAGACGCGGGAGCTCTCTTGGAAGGCTCCCTTTTAATTAAGTACCATCCCTTTACTGTATTGGATGCAAAATAAAAAGGGTGCTTGATAATCAAGTCACAAAGAATATTGTCCTATTTCAAGGTATTAAAGTGTCTTTGTTATAACAAGAACGGTGTAGAGTATGAGGCTGATAAAAATAGCTTTGCTTTCATAGACCTGGAAAGGTTCATACAATGGCCTCTTGTACCAACTCAGCAACAATGAAAAACACAGAATAGCGACTATGTCACTTATTTGACAGAATTGTGTGTCATATATATATATGTATATATATATATATATATATATATATTGGTGAGATACTTGCCCAGGACACAGTCTTGATTTGAAAGTCTTTGCATAGAGGGGAAGGTCCAGATCAAAGCCCTTCCCCCAAGCAGGAATCCCCTTCTCCAACTTCTGTGACAGATGGAGAGCCAGCTTGAGGACTTCCTGTAAACGTGTTGCTACTGGCATAGTAATCATCTTTAAAAGTTCCACCTGTATTCATTTGAAACCCCTGCCCCCACCACCTAGTTCTAAGGAACAGAGACCAGTTCCACTTTTTGACCTTATGGTCTTCCTACGAAGTAGGGAATGCAAGCCCCATTTTACTCGAGAAACAGGCAGGCTGGGGGCTGAGAAAGTTGCAGGGTGGGGTTCAGAACGCCCCTGCCCCTGCCCCTCCCCCATCCCCAGGAGCTTCCCTCCTATTCTCAAACAATGTTCAGAAGTCGTGCACACAGCTGTGCATCATTACCCTCCTGGTCCCTG
This sequence comes from Acomys russatus, assembly GCF_903995435.1. Taxonomy (NCBI): domain Eukaryota; kingdom Metazoa; phylum Chordata; class Mammalia; order Rodentia; family Muridae; genus Acomys; species Acomys russatus. The sequence continues at coordinate 64,664,266 of NC_067156.1, forward strand.
TGACACTGCCCAGCCACTGATATATTTGAGAAGGTGCCACCTCTACATAGGCCAGGCAGAATTTTCTGAGTTCCTCCAATTCACCCCACCCCCATGCTTTCTAACATCATTAGCTTATAAAAAGCGTCCTTCAAAATGTGCCTACCAAAACTGACCATATAGTATCAGTGGCAAGGAAGAATAAGTATGTATTCCTAACATTCAGATGTTAGAAATCTTTGGTAAAAATGTTTTTAATTATAACCTACCGACCCTAAGCCACCACTGTAGAGAGGGGAAGAGTTGTACCCACTGGCTCTTGCCATTGGCCTGGAGCTGGCCTCAGTATACAACTGCTGTGTCCTTAAGGACCAACTCAACTCAACCAACCAACTCACTTACAGGAGACAACAGGCAGAGTACTCCATACCAACATCCAAGATGACTGTCGCTACATTTTGCATGCTTTCTTCTCTCTTGTCTGTATTCAAAGCCCGTGAGCCTCTACACTCTGAGATGATAGGTTGTTGTAGCCAATCGAGAGGGTCTAGACCACAGCTCTGTTTTTAAGTGGCAACCTTAGCATAGATCTGACAACTTACCTCTGGGAACAGAGGAACAGGCAGGCAGGAGATAGCTATAATAGCAGCCTTTCTGCAGAAGCTTTGATTAGAAACAGGGAATTCCCCACTGCTTTCTAAACTCCTCTCACTAAACATGGAATACCCCAAGGTCAAATTTGTTAGGACACTCATCAAGTGAACTCCAAGCTTTGGTGCTGACTCCCTCTTGTCTTTGGTCCCTCCCTTAAGCCGTGTGATCCAGCCAAGGCAGCTGCTTATATCCCAACCAAACCCTGAGGGGTTCATTGTGTATACAAAAATATATGCACAAGGCAGTCACTACTGTAATGGCCCCATCTTTAAAAACTAGGCATTCTCCAATTGGGAGAAAAGGAAGAGTGTAGATGGCAAAATAACAGAGCTTAGGTTGGTTCAAAAGCACTAGAAAGAGTACCAAAAGGCACACAAGATTTGTTTTAACCTGTCCCATAGTCAGCTTGCCCATTTTTCAAGAAGATCTTGATATCCTGGCAGTCCCCCCAGATTGGGACATAAATAAAATCGTAGGGGATGATGAATGATCTTTACACCTACACACTGACCTTACAGAGAACACATCTTGTTTGTCTCTTGTAAACCAAATGACCTCACAGAAGCATGGCCATCAACGTCCCTGTGGATTGCTCTTAAGCTGGATTTGAGATTCATCTCTGCTGATCAGCTGTTGTGTAATCACAACTCTATGCCTTGCTTCCCAGGAATGTGGAAGGGGCAAGCTGCATTTCATACAGCAGTGGCTTAGAGGAAGGTGGGGGCAAGCTGCAAAGATCACCCTGTTCTTAAGCCATAGGCACACATGGAATAAAGTGGAGGGTACCAAAGCTACTTAGCTCAGAGCCCATGGGATTTGTCTCAGTTCCTCCTGTGCCTCTCAGCAGTGCTCATCATCTGGAGGAGTCCCCAGAAGAAGTATGAGAAGATCTTGAAGAGACTAATGGTCACAGCCTCCTGGCCTGTGTCTCTGTATCATATTGTTGAGTGAGATTGAGTCAAAGCAACTCTATGCAGCCGCTGTGCTGTTTAATCCAATCCTAATCTAAATGCATGATGTATTTGTCCTAAGATGGCTGTGTTCATGATCAAAGCCCATGCATCCCAGAACAGCCTGTACCTGGGAGAACCTAGAAGCCCAGGAACCAGAGACATGAAACAGGCAGCCAATGCAACTGGAAGGAGTCAGCTCACTGAGCGGATCTCCAGAACAACCTATGTCACTTCCCTTCTGTGAAGATCCTTGGCCTTGGAGAGGACCCTGGGAAGATCACAAGAATGGTTCTCTTCATTGACTGGCATTTTTCTTTGCCCAGGGAAAGGGGTTGGCAGCTGGAGGGACAGACTGAGCGCAAGCCAGACTTATTCAATGTTAGAAGCACCAAAGGCTCTTAAACATGTCTTATAGATGAGGACATTTGGGTTCAGAAAAGAAGCACCAGAAGTATATGGCCATCACTTGTGTATAGGAGAAAGGAGCAGGGAAATGAAGACATAGTAGTGTGGAGTAGGGGAGCAGACAGAGGATGCTACCAGAAATGAAGCGCAGCTGATAGACTGATACTTCATAAGCCCTTCCACGTTCCATTCTAGGAGCTTTCTGAGTCACAGCTCCCTCAGAAAGCAAGACCCAACTAGCTCTCATCTCGTACTTATGCATTCTGCCTGAGTGGAGTTTGATACCTCACTTCTCTCTGCCATACTGATTATGAACATAATTATGGTCCTAACAAAGATTTGACCTTTTCAAAACCTTTGCCGGACTCTCCTTCTCTGAACTTTTCTGTTTTGTGTTTCCCATTCATTTGGCACGTGGCATACAGTGTTTTCTAATAGCTCTAATGATATCAGAGTAATTCCATTAATCCATCCAGGATGATGATCATGATTATATTGGTGGTGGTGGTGATGATGGTGGTGGTGATGGTGATAGCATGTGAGCCTTTCACCAGCTAGCTGATCCATCTTGCTCATCAGGTTACTCTCTGCATTCAATCATGAGTCTTCTGTTGGTAATGGGATTCTTTGAAGGAAAGCAGGGGTTGCCTGAGTTTGCATCTGCTTCAGAGACCTATCATGGTCCTCAGTATTGTATACATGTAGCAAATGGCTGCTCACTAGTGGATGAAGATACAAAGACGTTGGAGTTTCTGAGTTTCATACATTTGTCTTTAGATCACTAGGGGTGCCTAAAATGAAAATTCCTTGAATGACATGATATTTAGTGCTTTATGTGTATAGGAGCATTTCGGACCTAATCTGTGGGGCCCACACACCACTTGTTAAGGAAGTGCATGTAAAGGAACAGGCAGCAGAAAGAAGGATTTGGGAGTAATTTAGAAGGATTTGCAGTAGGACCTGCTGTGGAGGAGGTAGTCTTTCTCTTGCCAAATGATATTGTAAGGTAACCCCAAACTTGAATATATGAATAATAAATAGTTGCCTGATGTCAAGTAAGTTTAAGTAATAGTGGACTCTGGAAATGCTCTTACAAGTAACTGTGCTACACCCAAACCTCAAGTGTGGCTAACAACAGTTGTTCTGAGTCAGCACAGTAAGGAGACCTCCAGGACAAGGATCGGGGCTGAGGAGGAGCTGTAGTGCTATGGATGCCTTTCACCCTTTTCCAGCTCAGCCATGCATCAAGAAGGGCTTAACCAAGGCCTCGCCTGCACTGACCACAGACAAAACGATTGCAGCACCACAGTGTCTGCTGCACCCTTCTTCACACTTGGCCAGCCCACACTAGCGCTACCTCCGAATGCGAGAAGGAGCATTATACATTGTGGCCATTAAACACCAGATTCCCTCCTTTAAAGAGCAGTGAATGGAAAATTAAAGGTTAACCACCTGTTGTGGAGTGCAATGCTTGGTATGTGGCAGGCCCAGGGTTAAAACTCAAGTGTCACGCTCCTGGTTCAGCACTCGTTCCGTCGAACTCTGGGACATGGGAGTCTACCAAAGGCTGTAATATGAGTGTACGGTAGGTGTGTCTGTCTCTCCAGCATTGTTCTTACATGGACAATACTCTACTAAAACTGCTCAGAGGTATTTTCCAGACATAGCATGGGAGTATTTCTGTGGCTTTAAGTAACTGCAGCACCAGAGACTTAGAATGAATACAAGAGCTCGGGGCAAACTGGTGGATATTTTCTCCCTTGATCTTGAGGATCCACAATTTCATTTTAGTTTGTAAAAGACAGTAAGTATACAAAAGTTGACAAAGACACTGGCTATTCTGTTAGTAATACTTGAGGCAACAGCCTTTCAATTTGACTACACCCAGCTGCACAAAGCACAAAATGATCTCTGTCCCTATCCTTGGAGAAACATAATTCTCTCTATGCCTCTTTCTGTCCATAGGGAGTTTAGAAACCAGAGCTGTCAGGATAATGACACGCACAAATAATCGGAGATTTTGCACCCTCAGAAACAGAATCTGTAACTCCGCTCTTTCATTATGTTGCCATTTCCAAGTTATCTTTTCAGGAAGAAATGGGACAACTGGAGCCCCCACCCCCATACTTGCACCTACACATTTCATTTGAGAGGTTGGGAGAAATTTGAGTGTGTTGAGATCAGAGACATTCTCCTTTTGTGACTTCTAGCACACCTTGTTTGTTCACATGTCTCTTCTAGACACATAAAAATCAAAAGGATCAATTGTCTTCCATATTACCAAAGGCAGCTTCCCTACCCACATGCTTTCTCTGCCTTTAGATCTGCTTTTGCAGAGAGGATATTCCCTTGTGCAGATCTGCTTATGTCATCCATGCCTCTAATCTATCCAGTGGTTTCCCACCATTTAATATAATACCTATAATACTTACTATGGACTGCAGGCCACCATGAAGTGGCTGAATCCTACTCTCTACACTGACTCTGCTGCACCTTGGATCACTGCCCACTTTGCTCTAGGCATAATAGCTTCCTTGATGTCATTTTAATACAGCAGATTGTCATGTTATTTACTTATGTTATTGAATCACTCGTTACTTTATACAGACAGATAGGCAGCCAGGCAGACAGACAGACAGATGCATGTGTGTGCGCGCACGCACACACACGCACACACACACACACACACACACACACACACACACACACACACACACACACACGGAGAAGGTACTCTGGCACTACTAAAGAATTGTAATTTGATGAGCTAGGATGTGGTTCAACCTTAGAGAGATTTTAGGCACTGCTAGAGTGAGTATTATAATGGGCCAGAATGGACATTAAGTCTAGCCTTCACATTCTGCCTGCAGTGCTCTTTGCTGGAATGTCTGGCTTTCTCACTAACCATGTGTGCCTCAGCATATGGGTCAAGCCTCCCCTTGCTAGATTGTTCACATGACTATGTGGCTTTGAGTATTTCATGAACCTTATTTATCATTTTTACACCATAGTGTCTATTTAGCATTGGTTGATCTGTGAACTCATACTGTTCATCTTTTCTCCTTCACACCTGCCCCATACCACTTTAATATAAACCCCAGAAACATGAGATTTTTTTATGTGTTGTATGCTGATATACACAAACAAATATTGTTGGATTCAAATGGAACTGGTGAACAATACATGAGTGGGAGATGCACATTCAATATGGCTGTTTCTTGGCACTTGAAACATGCTGAGATATGTTTGTATCATCCACACTTCCTCACAAAATTTCTGACCAATCTAGACATTCATTTGATGGTCCTGTGCTTTCTGAGAGTTCTTTCTTCTGAACTCTGGACTCCTTAACCTATCCGAGGAGACACAGAACACAGGATAAAGACACGTGTGTAATAAATCCAGATGGCACACAGAAGTGTGTGAGGTGCAGGTCAGATAAGCACAGTCTGAGTGGCCTGTGGCTGGGAGTGGGTCCCTTGGGTAGAGGATGGCTGGGAAGTGGTAGAGCAGATTCTACTGAGCCTATGCATCGCATATGGATTGACTTTAAATGATGTCTTTCCAGTCACTGAAGCATTACATGCAGTCTTGGTCTCCTCTCCCACAGTACCACAGCTATATTATTATTATAATCTCTATCCAATACCCATGAACTCAGTCCTCATTTCCTCATTTATCTCCAATCTGGCCATGCAAATGTAGTTCCTCTGAGTGATCACGACTACCCTGTCATGATGGAGTTCTCTGGAAAGAGCAGCACCTTTATGCACTCACAGCTATCACATGTCAAGGAAGATCTCTCTGCCAGTTGGACTGTCAGCAACCCGTCTGTGAAACTCATTCAAATTATTGATTTAAACAAAGATATACCAGAATAGACTTTTACTGACATTTCCATAAAGTATTGATTAGAAAGCTAATTAGAGAAGTTAGGGATAATCAGTATCCGGGGAGTGGTCATCATAATCACATGACATTTTGAGAAAGTTTAGCAGAATGAGGAGTGGTCAGTCAGCATTTCCTTAGCTCAGGGCTTACTTGAGTGAATAATGTACCTTTGTGCAGAGTACATTTCTACTTCTAGCATAGGATTGAAAAACCTTTCTGGGCTTAATCACTTCAGGATATATATATATATATATGTGTGTGTGTGTGTGTGTGTGTGTGTGTGTGTGTATACATATACATATAAATACACATGTATAGTTAAGTAATTTACAGTAGAGCTGAGCATATATTATATGAATCAATTCATAGAAAATATTCAGGATTAGCAAATCTATATAGAGAAAGAGCAGTAGAAAGCTAGGGCTGGAAAGAGGAAAAATAAGGAAAGACTGGTTATTTTTATCTTATTCAGTTAGATAGATAGTTGCATAATTTGCCATGTACTTTAAAAAGAACCCACTAGGGACTAGAGCAATGATGGTACAGCAATTAAAATCACTGGCTGCCTTTCAAAACTTCAGTTTCGATTATTGATATGGAGGCTCCCAACTATCCTCAACTCCAGCTCCAGGTGAATCAACACCCTCTTCTGCCCTCCATGGGCACCAGGATCCCAAGTGGTGTACAGAAATACATGCAGACATAATCAAAAAAAATTTTAAAGCAAAAGAGAAAAGAAAAAACCATGGAATTGCATACTTTAAAAAACTAGAGAGCAATTTTAGAAAATAAAAACGTCCATATCAGGAATAGGCTGCCTTTATTTGAGCTATTGACCAGTGGGTTCTCACTGAAATGCAAACATTACAGGCTATTGCCAATGCCCTTGGTTACCTGTATGAATGTGACAGTACTACCCTACAGCTAGAGACTTCATATCATATACTCCAGTCACAAAACGTGGAGAAATGAAGCTGGTACTGACCTGGACGCTTTATCAAAACTGGCTAGCTTTCATAGTGCAGGAAAATGTTGTACATGCTACCAGAGGAGAAAACTAATCATCAGCTTTGCCTAGTTGATATCTCTGATAAGCATCCTGGCAAAAAATGCCCACTAGTGTAATAGTGGCATGAGTCTCACGAGAGTAACCAACAGCTTTTCAATCAGATTTAAAGTCCACTTCACGAACTGAAACCTACACTTGGCGTTATTATTGGTGTCAAGAGCCTATGGTTAGACAGCTAACGGGCACCAGGGAGAATTGACTACTATTGCTCTGCTCGACAGACACAGTATTAAACCAATCTCTAATGGCTAACTACTCTATCCATAGAGTCGTACATCTGCAAGCCTCATCAGAGAAGCTTCTTCTTACAGCAAATGGCAATTAACTCAGGAAGACAAGAATTGTCAAGGCACAGAGTAAAAGGAGACATTGGCGAACTCAACACTAAATGCACCTATAGCACATCCCCTCCCAAATGCTCAGGGATACTCATGTAAGAAAGAGTGGAATGATCTTGGGAGGGACTACAAGGAAAGAGTTGTTTAGATGCACACATGAGCTCACAGCAGTTGTGACAGTGTGAACTAGACCTACACAAGCTCAAGGCAGCAGAACTCCAACAAGGAACAACAAAAGTGCGTGTGTGATCCTACCCTTAGCTGAGGCCCCATCAGCACTTGGTAGATGCTGGGAGAAGGCAAGTCAGTTTTCTTTAAGGGTTTGAATCCCAGTAGGTCTACCATCTTAAGGACAAGTCCCATGTCTAAGAGTACTTTGGTAACAAAAATTAGACTTAATGGGGGATGGGGAGAGAGAGAGAGAGAGAGAGAGAGAGAGAGAGAGAGAGAGAGAGAGAGAGAGAGAGAAAGGGAGAGAGAGAGAGAGAGAGAGAGAGAGAGAGAGAATAAATATAAGCTTGGGTAGATTGCAAGGCAAAGGTTGGTCTGGCAGGAATTAGAAAAGAGCAAATGAATGTGATCAAAAACATTGTATGAAATCCTCAACTAACTAATAAAATGACTTTTAATTTAAATATTACTATATAAATATTGCTATCTAAACATATCTGTAATGTTACAGTACTATTACACCTTGATATGTGAATAAAGTTGGAGACTTGCTTTTTTGAGACTTCAACATGTGATTGAGAAGAAAGAGTAGCCCATGTTGAGAATGAGCTCACCACATCTGGAACCACCACTTGACCTCTCTGAGACGCAGCAATCGCAGCTTCTTAAGGGGCCAACTCTGGGCAGCAGGTGCAAAGGCAGTTTCTACAAACCTTGATCATAAAGAGTTCTGGTTTCCAGAGGGTCAGGCACAGGGTGAGGCCCCAGTCTTACCCTGCACCTTGCACAAGCTTTGCAAGAAGCTGAGCACATCCTCCTTTTTCCCCAGGAAAAAGCACTGCTGCCAACAACAGGTCTCGTGCTCTGAAGCTCTTGAGTGAATTTCTCCACGTTCACCCTCACAAGCGGGTTTCCCCCTTGAGTATGGAATCTATGGTAATTAATTAGAACTGGGCTCACTGGAGAATTTCCGTTCGAGAAAACAGCACTTGTGTGTGGGCTGCTGTTGGCTGAAACAAGCACTCAAGAGAGCAATGAGGGAACCGCACTAGGAAGTTTTCCCCAGAGCAATGGGGCAGAGACCACTATGGTTGGAACACTTTGAGTATGTGGAAATGGGCCACCTCTCTGGGAGCCTACTGCACTAGGGGCACCTAGAAGTAGTCTTTCTCCTAACTCAGTGTCTGGTGCAAAACGTTAGGGAAGTCAGTCACCAAGAGACCAGAGGCCGACTGTTGCAGAGCATCAAGCAGAACATCTGTGTACCCTGCGTGGAAATTCACCTCACTGCTGCCACACCAGCTAATGAGATGAAGGGCAAAGCCTCCTACTTTCAGATCCATTATCTGTGTGAATGATTGTAATCAGCTCTTCTTAAGAGCTTGGGGTAAAATGGGGCTGTCAAAGACACCTAGTTTTGGCCTTTAAAGGGACATGCGCCAGAAAGGCTACTTAATTGCAGCTACTCAACTAAATCTCTCCTGTGTGGGGCTAAGGAGAGAGTTTAGTGAGTAAACTGCTTGCTGTCCAAGCCTAAGGACATGCGTTCAAATGCTCAAAACCCATGTAAATCTGGGCACAGTAGTGCATGGTATGCAATGCAGTTGCAGCATTCCTACTGTGAGGTGATTGGCAGCCACAGTAGATGCCCTGGGAGATGACAGGCAAGCTGGCCCTAAGTACACAGAAGTGCGCAACAGGAAGACTCTGTTTCAAGGTACAGGAAAAGCCAGATACCCAGGGTTGTTGCTTCACCTCTGTACATGGGCTGGAGCATAAGTGCACATGTCCTCACACACAGGAATGTGTATGTATGAGCAAACACACTCACAAACATACATATACACGCTAAAACACACACACACACACACACACACACACACACGAAAGGGTCTATTTGTTTCTTCTCTAACCTCCAACCACACTTTCTGGCCACAGTGTATAGGAAAAGAGACAGACTGGTGAATCCTTTCCATGTCATCCAGAAGTGGTAGTTATTCTTCATATTATCAGCTCTTATCTGTAACTGATTCCTTTTGAGTCACTGGCAGCAATGTCTTCCCCAGCCATGTGTAGCCATCTTCTTTGTTATAGTTAAATGCTTCTATGGATTCAATAAAGCCTCTTTGGCCATCAATACCTTCTAGCAACGCCTTCCTCAGAACTTGGAATTCCACCTCCCGATAAGCTGTGGATAAACACTAACCTATACAGCCTTGCTGAATTCTTGTCTTGGTCTTTGTCCTATGCTGCCCTCCTGCTGGATGCAAAGAGGCTACAGGAGAGACTCTCCCTCATAGCCCAGTGTGTGAAGGACTTCAGGAAGAGTGGGACCTGGCCCAAGCCCTGGTGCTAGTCTTTTTAGTCATTTGATGAGGCTGTGAGATGTCCCCGCCATGATTAGATTCTAACCATCATCATGCATGAAGCACCTTCCAGCATACAAGGTGTTGCATTGAAAATGGAGCAACAGGAGCCAGGCATGGTGGCGCACACTTGTAATCCCAGCACTCTGGAGGCAGAGAGGCAGGCGGATCGATGTGCGTTCAAGGTCAGCCTGGTCTACAAAGTGGTTTTAGTACAGCCTATGCTACACAGAGAAACCCTGTCTCAGAAAAAAGAAAAGAAAAGAAAAGAAAAGGTGGAAGGGAGAGTGTCTGATTCACAATATAACAACATAATAGTGGCCATGTATGTTTTCTTTTGTCTTTAAGGATACATGTGTGAGTGCACTCACCTGTGTACATGTGTGAAAGAGAAGGACAGGCAGACAGACAGAAGGAAAAATGAAAAGGAGAGAATGGCAGAAATTTAGTTGAGAGACAGAATACCAAAAGGGGGGAGTGCTAAAAGGCTTGGCAGCTGATTCCTGACAGCCCCGTGACAAGCTATAAATCAAATAGCACACAGCTGCCGATACCCAACACACCCTTCTTTTACAGTACAGCAGAGAGTTAATTAACCACCAATTCATCTAAGGAAGAAAATGGATCCCCTTGTGCCAAATAAGCATATTACAAAGCAACAAGTGAAGAACGCCACCCCCAATGGCTCCCCAGAAAGACATAATAAATAGAAATTTTAAAAATGGACAAGAAGAAATTGAGCTCTTGGAGAAAGGATAAATAAAAGTCTGTGTCTGAGAAGAAAGTGGCTTGTGAACTTGAGAATAGCACAGGATGAAGACGAGGCTAGAGAGCATCGTCTCTCTCTGCCATGGAGACACTCTGCTGAAGGTGCTCCTGGCGACTGCAAGGTCTCGGCCCTCAACCCCTGGGTAACAGTCAGTGCACATGGCCTGAGACCCCAGGCTACTCATGAGCCTGTTCTCCTGTGGCTAACGGTGAGGATGAGCAGGGGTCTCCTTCCCTAGCCCCATCTCACCCAGTGAGCCCACAGATACCACCTGCCTGGCCTTGGAGGGCATCAGCTTTGGCTGGGAAGATGCATCATCCAGAGAAAGCGCCCTAGGAACTGCACATGGCCTCTAGGGGTGTGGCAGTGAGGTCTGTGGATCGATGCACAGGACATGATAGGTTCTCAAACAAGACCTTAAAAAGTGGATCCTAACCTCACTCCTGTCTGTTTGGATAGAATTCTCTATCCTTCTGAGACATAGCTTAGTGTCTGCACATGGGAGCTACATAAGTCCACTGTGTCAGCTTTGGGGCTGTGGGGACCATTCCATCCTATTATGACTGGAAGCCAAACGTCTACCATTTTGTTGGGCCTGTGTGAGAGGGAAATCTCATTTTAACACCCTGGAAGACTGTGGGGTAAAATATGGCCAAATAGAAAAAATGAGCATGGAGCCTGGAGAGATGGCTCAGAGGTTAAGGGCACAGACTGCTCCTCCAGAGGTCCTGAGTTCAATTCCCAGCAACCGTATGGTGGTTCCCAACCATATATAATGAGATCTATTGCCCTCTTCTAGCCTGAATGTGTACAGGCAGAGCACTGTATTCATAATAAATAAATAAATCCTTTAAAAAAAAAAAAAAGAAAGAAAGAAAAATAAGCATGATGATGTCTATGGGGGAAAATGTGGCAGACGACCGGGCTTCCAATATGAGGGTCTGAGGAAGATAATGTCATGTGGGCCTCCCATCTCTCACACTAGATAGCCTAGTGCCCGGTCCATGCATCTTTGTCCTGGTCAAGTTCCTCACATACACATGTCAGTTCTCAATTGCTAATTCACCCGTGAGATATGAGATGGCTGTTGGCTAAGCCATCTGACCACATCCAGCTTCCTGCTGAACAGCTCAGTGGCCCTGAATTTGTGGTTCACAGAAAAAAGTAGCAGGAGTTCTAGGAGTCCTCCAGGGTCTCCACCAGACCATCATTCACAGCTGATCACTCCAGAATCTTCTATTGGTTTTGATTAAACAGCCAGTGGGTGGCTATGAGAAAGATTGAGTCTACACTTACAAGATCTTTATCCAGAAGGGACACCAAGGGAACAAATAAGTGACTCCGTCTATTAATGCTCACTCTGAACTAGAGAAGCGTCTGTTACACTCTTTCTTGCTTGCTTCTGTCCACACCCCTCCAAAATCTACCGCCTGTGGGTCTAACTCCCCACAGTACACCTGTTAATGGGTGACTGAAGACAATTTGACTTCCAGAATCTGCAGCCTGTGTTAAGGCCATCCAACAAAAGGCAGCTGGATCATGGTGCTCCAAGTATCAGGGACGCTGGGCGTCACTGGGAAATACTGGTGGCAAAGGCCCAGGTTGGTGCCCTCAGATTCAACAATAGGGTAGTCACCTGCTCTGTGGCGCAGGAAAACTATCCCCAGAGGCCTGTGTTGTGAGGAGTGAAGCTACTACAGGGCTTTCCTGCCCAATAAAAATCAACAATCTACCATAATTTGGTTGTGATTTAACAATGCTTTTAAAAGAGGAAGCAAATGGCCCATAAAGTATGTGACCTCTTCGCTCCTGTGTGAATCCCTTGGTCCCCCTTTTGAGCTGCTGCCCTTCAAATACCCCAGCCATCCCAGGGAAGGGCTAGAGATGAGCAAGTGTTTGAGCTTACTTCCCTCAACAAGGACATGCAGCCTGCAACATTTCTCATGCCCTCCCCAGGCCTTTCACCCTCCTGGCCTCTCTCTCTTTTTCTCTTCCATCTTTTTGCTCTTTTCCTGTGCTTTCCTCTCTCTTGAACAATGACAGTTGAATGGTAATGCAAATCTCTCTTTTCCTCAGAACCCCCATCCAGGGAGGCCGAGTGTCACCCATATTTATGAGCTCTAAATGGCTTTTATCAAAGTGAGGTCACACTAAATCACACTCAAGCTGTCATAAATACAAATGACTCGACATGGGCGGCAACAAGCCTTCGGGGGGAATTATGTGATGTGCTGTTGCAGTTATGGTGTATCACACAGGGAGCTCCTCGAATATTTCCACTGGCAAGGAAATCCAATCCTTCAGGGGACTCTAATAAGTAAAAAAGAGGAAGCCAAGCCCAGGCAAATCATAAAGAGATGCCCACCCACTAGTCTAATGAGAGACCCTCTCAGGATGCAGAGGAACCGATGTGTTTTAAGGAAAGGAGTAATTGATGAGACCCTGAATATTTTATCAGGATTTCCTTACTTAGAATCCATCAATTAATGATGAGACTAGTTGACAGGCACTGAACTAGCAGACAGGAAATTTGTAGCTTTCGCGTGACATGTAGTTACATGCTGTTGGCCAAGTGTGGCTTTAAGATGTGTCTACAAGTTAGTACTTGGTATATCTCCTCTTAAAAGGAGCCCACACTATTCTCCAGTGTGGGCCAGCTTCAGTGCTCCCTCATGATGGGCAGACTGTGACAGAAACAAGGCATGTGATTTCTCAAGTCTAGGTCATAAAGGCACCGTGGTGTCCTCCTCTGCATCCTGCTTTCTAAGAAAACCCAACTATCAAATTTTAAAACCTCAGCAACTCTGGGAGAAAATCACACATAAAGAACCAAAGCATCTTTCCAAAGGCCAGTATGTGAATAAGTACCTGCATCCTCAAGAACGGTCCATCTATCCCATCACGAGACTAGAGTCTATAAAACTGTGAGCCTAGGAGCCACAGCAACCCACCCAGGCTGTCCTGGATTCTTCCCTCAACATGGGAGAGGTCAATGACTTAGAATTATAAAGCACTACGTTTGGAGGTAAGTTTAATGCAATAATAAAGAGCTAAAACAGAGAAATTATGTGAATTCCCCAGGTAGCCATTTCTTTCTTTGTATATCAAGGATGAGCTAATCATAGGTTCCTAAACCTGGCTGCATAGGAGACTCATATCATTTAGTGCATGGGGGCTATTTTAGCTCAATTGGAAGTAAGTCCCTGAGAATAATGGGGCCACAGCACCAGCAGTTTTAGAAACTTTTCTGGGTAAACCTGTATTTTGTGTTTACCACCAGAATTGAGGACCATGAAATTTGATGAATTTTGTGGTCTAAGACATGTTTGTTTGTTTGTTTGTTTTGAGACAGGATCATGATGTGTATACAGTACAGTCTGGCCTGAACTCACCCTGTAGCCCAGGTTGTACTAAATTGTTTAATTCTCTTGATTCCACTTTCTGAGTGTTGGAGCTCTAAGCTCAGCCACTCTGGCCTATTTTACAAATCTCTTTCCAGGTTTGTGAAATAGGAATATGGGGTTTGAGTTATTTCTTCATTCTCACCTCTTCCTCTCATCATTCCAGATGCCCAGACACTATCCATACAAACAAAACCCTGCTCAAGAAAAACAAATACATTTTAAGATGAAAAAAAGTCATTATAATAAAGATGAGTCTTGGGATCTGGAGCCAAAGTGAACTGGCATTATCAATTCCCTTAATCTGCTGTGGGAATGGCAGGTTATTTATTCAGCTTTCCAGGGTCCTTCTGCAGAAGAAGTACGCTGCCCAAGACAGGACACTCGTGGAAGAACACCTTGTTACTGCCCACGTTTGGTCAGATAATCATGGTACAATGTGCCACAGCTGGATGTGAGCCAAACGACATTTTGCTCATTGGCTATGGAAAGTTGGGCAGGTCACTTCAAGGTTCTAACTCCGGGTCCACATTTACAAGATTAGAATGTATCTACTTGCCAAGTTGACCATGTCCTAAGAATTAAGAAGACCACAGAGGCTGAAAAGAAAACCTTTGAAGGAATCGTGGGTGCAAGTAGGGTGGCTACATTCCTGACTCAGACGCCTGATGGGAGAGCACCCACAACCAACACAGGGATTGCCTGTGGAAGACTAGTCCTCAAATACATATGTAAGATCAAAGCAATCTGGATCTGCAAGGCAACTCATCTCTAACATTTTCCTACTCTGATCCTTCCAAAAGCCAGGTGACACTGACTGTTCTCCACATGCTCTTCCATGTGTTTCTAGATACAGGAAATGTTGACCATGAGTTGCCCCTCATTCATTCATCAGCAGCAGCAGCAGCAGGAGAACTTTCCCTCCTTCCAAAGCCACTTCCTTATCTGCATGTTAGTCCACTCACTGCCTGTGGTTAATGGAAGTGGACAGAGGGATTCCATTGGCAATCTCACCAGAATGACTGCTTCCCACTGGATTCCCCACTTCAGGGAGCCCTGTTTCTAAGAATCACTGGCATGCATGAGTTGCTGGAGACTGTGCACTAGGCAGCTGCCATTTTCAGTCCCCCCCTCCCCTACTTCCCCATCCTGGTTCCCTGGAAAACATCAACGAACAGGCAGGGGTTTTGTTCTTCTCTTTCTTCTCTCTCTTTTTTAAGGTATTAAGAGAACCATTCACCACTGAGAAGTCACTTCGTGGTCTCATCCCTCAAGTCGACAGTGGAGCATGCACCAGCCTGAGACAGAGCCTGCTTATTAGGTTTAAAGAGCTGAATTCGTTCTCTTAAAAATGGGATCAGTTCATCTTCGTCTCATCTGTTTCTGTGTGGCTCCTATCTGCCGCAGCAATCATCAGCTGCAGGCTTTATGCCACGCAGATGCAGTGTGTGCTGTATGGGGAGGGAGGTCCAGTCAGCTTGGGTGTGCATGTTTGCCACAGGAGCTAACGATAAGACTTAGAGCATGGATAATTAGTGGGGTTGATTTACTCATTTGCATTCAGGAAGGGTTGGAGAGAGAGTTCACACCCAGCCCATCTTATACTTCACTTGCTGAAGGAGCGAACAGCCACAACTTAGGAGCCTTTTCTTCTTCCTCTAAGTAACAATAAGCAAGGCCCTCAAGGAAATCACCTCACTGAAGGATGCTACCTCAAAAACTACTTATTTGTCCAGGTTACTTATAGGTAAATGTAGTCTGGTCCCCACATTTATCAATGCCTGGGTCCAATGCTGCTAAAGATGCTGGTTTGCAGTTCCCAGATGTCTTTGCATTTCTTACAAATGAAAGTTAGTGCTGAGCTGAAGTATTGGATAAAGGAAAGTGTTTAATCTTCTATTTTTCCATGTGTATCAATGGGATGGCACTGCCCAGATCCTGGGGTAAGTGGGGCATGAGGTTCTGTGTCAGTAAGAAGAGATAAGCAGTCAGAGTCTTATACACTGAATTAGAATAGATAATACAGATCAGATAATTCTCAGTGAAACTGTATGTACCTGGGTGCCAAATATGTCTTCCTAAATATGGCTTAGGGATGAGTGAGGAAAGAAAGGGCCAGAGAACATACACATGGGATTGTTCTGGTGGGTGGAACCTCAGTGACACCTTTTAAGTGGACCATTTTCATAACTAAAGGCAGAAGTTGGGTCTGCTACGCATGATCCAGCAAGAATAAGAAGCAACAGAAGGAAATGAACTTGCAAATTCTGGAAACAGTGCATATATGCTGTGAGACTGAGAACCGTGTGCCTGGAGAGAAGTGAGCGCACTCACTTCTCAGTGTGTACCCATGATTCTGGGACAGGTAATCTGAAATGACAGATAATCAAAACATCACTTAGCATGTGCCCGTGTCTTGGAATCAATGCGGATGGGTCAGAGGACATTTGACTTGCCCAGTTCTTCAAGAAAGAGCACAACACTGCTAAAAGCCTGAATCAGGAAGAGTTGGACAGCTGTCACAACTGATCTTAGGAATGTATCAGTCCTTCTCAATCCCTGACACAAGAAACAGGTGGTATCCTCAGCAGGCTGAGGTAAAAAACCTACACTATACTTTTGAAAATAAAGCTTGTTCTGTCCCTACAACAGTGCAAGAAAGGCACTCACTCATTCCTGTGGACAACATGTAATGATCTTAGGTACATAACAAATAAATGACTTGGATGAAAACAGATTCAAATTGGATAATTTCATCACAGAAAACCATTGGGTTGTGGTGCACGGGGAGAGCTGTACTACTCCCTAAAAACCTTCATGGCCTGTCTTCACAGAAATAATGCCACAGTTGTAAAGATTTTTCAGCGCACGCTCTGTAGAAGAGAAGAGAGAGAGAGGAGGGATCCTAAGACACAGAGAAGCCCATACGCTCACCATTCCGTAACTCCAGCCTTGGCACAGCCTCATGGGGCAGAGGGCACAACGAGCTCTTCCCCCCACAGTTGAAAGAATAGGACAGCACGTCATGGACAACAGGAGCGCTAAAATAGATGTGTGCCAGGTGTAACTGAGCTGGAAGGGCATGGGGTCCTTTTAAGATGGAGAACAGGGGGTTTAAGAACAAAATTTTACTGAACTATATCTATAAATTACTGATAAGTAATCAGTGTGTGTGTGTGTGTGTGTGTGTGTGTGTGTGTGTGTGTGTGTGTGTGTGTGTGTTTAAATGCCCTGATTTGGTTATTACAAAAGAAAAGGGGAAATGTTTAAAGTATGAAAGGATCACTTAAAATGGAAAAAAAGAACATCTATGAAGATTAAGGCAGGTGAGTTATACTTTAGGAGAAGAATGTAGGCCTAACATGCACAGGGCGCTGCATTCCTTACTCACTTGCTCAATACAACAAAGAAAAAAGAGGAAGAGAAGAAGCATGTGGGGGAGGGGAAGAAAAAGAGGAAAAGGAGGAAGAAAAGAAGAAGACAGTGGGGTGGAGAGTGGGGTGGGTGAGAATGGCCCCCAGAGTCATATATTTCAATGCCTACTTCCCAGTGGATGGACAGTTTCAGAAACATTAGAAGGAAGAGCGTTGTTGAAGAACTTGTGTCACTCTAGGGTGGGCTTTGGGGTTTCAAATAGTCTGTGCCAGGCCCAGACTTTCTCTCTGCCTCCCACCTGGAGATCAGGTCGAAGCTGTTAACTGTTGTTCCAGTACCATGCCTGCTTGGCTGCTAACCCTCTGTCCACAAGGTGGTCATGGACTTGCTCTCTGAAACTGTAAGCAAGGCCCCAGTTAGGTGCTTTCTTTAATAAATTGTCGTGATCACAGTGTCTCTGGCCAGCAATAGAAAAGGAGCTAAGACAGAGGGTGAAAGGAACCCTGTTATGGTTTGGACATGAGGTGTCTTCTCAAAAGGCTCAAGTATTGAAAAGTTCACACAAAACTGCTGGGTTGTTTTGAAAGGCTTATAAACATCAGGAGGGAGGACCAGTTAGAGAAAATATAATGCTAGGAGGAAGCCTTGGGAGTGTCTTAGCCTTAGCCCCTCCCTGCTACCTCTCCCTTGCCACCATGAAACAAGCTGCTCTCAGTGTCTTCCTTGCTACAATGGACTACACTAAAATAGAAGAGTCCAAGAGTCCATGTCCTCTGGAACAAATGAACATTGATTGGCAAAGGTGACTCCTTGATTGTAACTGAAGGCCTGGGAGTGAGTGACCCAACTGCTCAGCCCATGACAGCAAAAGGAATCTTCTTAGTATCTCTCAAGCATCTGGGGGTTCATTCAATAAGTGGGACATTCTTTCTAAAGCTCTATTTGGAGTCCCTGATGGCCATCACTTGAACAGGTCTTCTCAAAACAGGTGGCATACACCTTCTTAAAACTGCATCTTGAGTCATTGTGGATGTTTCTGGCCCTTGGGCTCTGCAAGAACACCCTCCTGGGAATCAGGATCATGGACCTCTTGTCTCAACACGGGGCTCACTGCTTGTACCATTTCATTCTCACCTCCAGGGTATGGCCTAGAACAGAGCTAAGTCTGAACCTCACACCCTGAAAAGGGAATGTTTTCTGTTTCTTCAACATCAAATCTCTCCGCACAACACTGAAGGACTGTTCAGTAGCTCCGTCTGCTCTACTGGAACTAACAGGCTTACATTTTAACCTTAACTCTCAATACCATAATTTGACCTTTCTGACTTCCCTGGGCGCCTCCCACCATTTCAGTAAAACTCCTTCTAACATGTAGGATTTCTAATGTGTATCTAGTTAAGAATTTGTTGACTTAATGCAGTTAGGGTCTATGTTCCTTCAGTTTCTCGCTAGAGTGGGCATGATTGTTTGTGTGCCATTGGTCTGGTAGTTCAGCTGTCACCATATGTCCAGGACTTGATATTTTGTCCCCTGATGTTTAATGTGTGAGACTAGAATACAGATGTTTTTAATCTCTCAGCTTAACTAATGGCTTATTTCTTATTGGTGCTGCTTTTACGGAGAAAACCAGTTTTTCTAGATTGCTATCTCAAACCCATTCTAGCTAAAATACAGACATGGGGGAGTTGATTATCCCTCTCTCTAAGGATAAATATGAAAGAGAAACATTTTTTAATTCTAGCACGGTGAGATTTACTTGCAACAACCACAAAAGGTCTCAGAGTTCAGTCAATAAACAGGTGATCTTGCCTTATTTAATACTGCTATAAATTTAAATTCACACATCTTTTAAATTGTGAACTTTTAAAAATATATTATGCTTTGTACCTGAATTTAAGGTGAAATTTCTATACCTTGGCTTATCAATATATGTGCTTCTGCATGCTAAATTAAATTCATGTAATGTGGTCCATTTACATGATGACTTCCACTCTTAGACACTAATAGGCTTTTAACTTAAAATGGTCTTTAAATAAGCAAACATAAATTTAGACCAAGTTCTTTTTAATTCATAAAATGTAAACAAAGCTAAAAAATAGTTATTTGAAACTATTTGGTAAGAAAGAAAATAAACATATCTTCAGAACTATTGATAAGTTGTGCCATGGTATCAATTATTAGATATTTCATACAATAGCCCTGGTTTTTTGAGTTCAAAGAAAATTTAGCTGCTCCTCACTAAAGTGTTATTATTTTATTTGGTAAAATGATTTTTTAAAAATATACTTTAAAGAATTATAAAAAGACTATGGAAAAGAAACCATCAAGTAAAAAATTGCTGTGATAGCCAGGCGTGGTGGGGCACGCCTTTAATCCCAGCACTTGGGAGGCAGAGGCAGGCGAATCACTGTGAGTTCGAGGCCAGCCTGGTCTACAAAGGGAGTCTAGGACAGCCAAGGCTACACAGAGAAACCCTGTCTCAAAACAAAACAAAAACAAAACAACAACAAAAACAGAGATATAGGCTGTTGAGACAGCTCTGTGGAGATAGTTGCTGTTGTCGAAGTACAAAGGTATAAATTGAATATTTCAACTGCATAGAAAGGTGGAAAAGTAGAACAGACTCAGCTTAGTTGTGAATTACATGCACACACACTCATCTTACATAGACACACACACACACACACACACACACATGTTACATAGACACACTTATAATGAAGAAAAAATACAATCTTTAAACTATATAGAGCCATAGATATATTTTTTTCTGGTTAAAAAAAAAAAGATGAGAGGATTAAGAAAAAAGAAAATGTTTTAGAGAAGGGAAATTTTGCACTGTAAGATATCATTTTGTCTAAAATATAAAAGATTGTTCCAGTAAGGAAATATACAGATAAGGATAAAATTAAAGTTAAAATGTGTGATTTAAAAGTCCATAAAATATATGACTCAAAGACGATATATCTATTATGCCATCCATTGTGGTTAAAGTTAGTAAAATTCCTAAAGGCAAACACCATACACTTAGATGAAACTAAAAGCCAGTTCTCCATTTGAAGTGTTGACCTGATCCTGCATTTGTAAGAATTGGTTTAAAGAAAAGGCATTTTATGTAATTACACTTGTGCTTTCAGCTAATTTTGTTGGGCTTTAATTACTTGAGTAACAGAGTCAAGATCCACTTTCAAACCTATTTTGTATAACAACTAAATTTTAAGTCATCTTTCATTCTTCAAGCCTGCTGTCACTTATAGTCTGTTTAACAGCCACAGTTGGAGAGAAAATACAGTTGTGATTGAGGGAAGGAAGAACTGGACAGTGTCCTCCTTCAGGTGAACCACATCCCAATGAATGAAAAAAACAAAATTGCATGGAGAACCTAAAGGTCGGACTCTGATGGGTGTGTGTTCAGGAAAGAGATGAGTCATTGCAGACAGACACTTCCTCACACTTTCAAAAACAATGTCCCCAAATCCTAACAGGTGATATGGACGGCAGAGAAAATTGAAGGGCCCTATGGGTAACTCTTAAAGAGCATCAACTGACTTACAATTAAAAAGGAAGTGGTTGACTAACCTTGACTTCTTGTGTAGTCTTAAACTCCCAGCAAGAGAGTGTAACCACAGAGTGAAGAGACTAGTGACAATAGAAAGAGACTCTGTTTCTCCCCTCTCTGCTCACCATCAAGCTGATTAGTTGCGCCAGGAGACCTAGTGCTTCCAAAGACACACAAAGGCAGTCATCACCCAGGCGAGCATCCCCACTCCACTTAGAAGACCCCATCATCAGGCCTTATTGGTGCTCTAGTCGATATCAGACTCCAGGAAATGTACTAACTGGGTTTCCTTATGCAAGATAAAACCCTGAGACACAAAGAAAGCCCTGTTAGAGCAGTGAACAAATAAAGGACTTATACTTTCTCTTCAAAAGGAATACCAAGGGCCATGATCATATACGAGCGATGATACAAAGGTCTATGCCACAGAGCTCCTGATGTCGACAACACTAACGCTTACAGTTACCTGGGTCCCCAAAGACAAATTCTTTCTAGACTGCCACCAACTCTCTTTTAACATGTCTGTCTGCCCTATGAAAAGCATGCCTGCCTTTGAATGAATAAAATCCATCCCTGTTTCCTGTTGCCTGGGCTATTTCTGAAGAAAAGTCCTCTTCACAGCTGCGTTTGTATCATCCATCCTTGAGTTCAGCCTCCAGTATCTGTCTTCTCTCCCAGTCTGCAAATGTTTCCTTTCACTCATGGGAGTCTTAAACCACTGAGGACCCTCAAGCCATCACCAGGCAACAGACCTACTAATTGGTCACAGCTAAGTTTGTCTCTTATCGTAAGTCTCTCCTGCCTCGAGGGAACTTAAGAAATAAAGCTCAGAAATCTGCCTGCATGTGGCACAACAGACTTTTGGCTTCCTGTGACATTCTCTGATGGGTAAAACATTTTCTTCCTGCCAGGACACATGCTCCTCACAGTCAATTTCTGGTCACGCTTTAGAGAGGTACGGCCATCGCAGGCCCCTTGCATCTATCTCGCCCTGTAAAATATCTTACTACACCACATTTTCAGTCTCTTATTCTTCAAATGACTAAAGAGTTCAATTCCTGTAAAGTTAAACTGAACCAACTTCAAATAGTTAAGAAAATAAAAAACAGAAACAAAACTGTTCAGTGGTCCTGTGGACGTGAACAACAAAACCTCCAAAATATCACTGGGACCAGCAACTCTCAAGAAGTTTGCAGGAAGTGTGTTGAGCAATGGTAGCATTAAATCCTGCTCACCTGGGCTCACCGGCCTCCTGCAGGGAGTCTTCACTCCCTGAAGGAATGCCATCACCTCTGCTCCTTAGTACACTGTTGGGAGCATAGCACACAGCACAAGCTTCCCTGCCTGCTCTGCCAAACCCAGGCTCCTTTCGGCCTCCCAACCAACCAAGAGGCAGGAAAAAGTACTGTGACAAGTGCCCTTCCCCCAAAAACATAAGGTGAAGAATATATATCATTATCTTTAAATTTATCTCTGGGCCTATTAAAAAAGTCAAGTCTGTTTCATTTTGTGTAACTCAAAGAAGTCCATTTCTTCTTCTTCTTCTTCTTCTTCTTCTTCTTTTTTTTTTTTTTTTTTTTTTTTTTTTTGAGGCAGGAGGAGAGAATAAAAAAAAATTTAGCTAGCACATGAAGTTTCAATAGGACAGGAGCAGTTATATTCATTTAGTGCAGATGCATTTCAACACTGTTAGGACCTAGATTTACAGACTGTTACTTAAAGGGAGGTCCAAACCAAACGAAAGAAAAAGCAAAACTTCTCTATCAACAAACCTGAGCATCTAGAAACAAGCTTTCAAATCGGTCAGTTTCACCAACAACTTTCAGAAACAAGGAACAGCAGCAACAAAAGTGTTGAGTGGCAGGATTTTAATCCCTATCTGGTCATGGTTATCTGGCTTCTTTCCTTTCTGGGGTTACCTTCTGCTATCTGCTTCTGTCACTTGGTCCCTCTATTTTTAACTTACTTGCTCACTCTGTTTCTTCTAGTACTCAACAGTTCCACCTTCAAATGATGCTTTGACAAGACTTTCAACCCCTGTCATTGAAAGCGCCACTTTCTCTCAGCCCCATGGCCCAGGCCAAACATACCATCTATCAAACCCAGCTCTAAGTGTGGTTGTTATTTGTGAAACCCCACAGAGCCACTGTCACTGTCCTAAACAATAGGCAGGTCCTGCATGTCCCCCAAGCTCCATTCAAAGACACCATTAAGGAAGAAATGCCCAAGTTCTCAGGGTTGGGTTTGTAGGTCTGTCAATGGGAAAGAGAACCATGGTTGAAAATCCAGAAAGGGACAAACCAGGCCTCTTTTAGGGAATTGCCACAACGCAACCTTACTCCAGAAAGCATCTCCAAAAAGAGGGGGTGGGGGTGGGGAAGCACTTACATTCTAGGCAAATCGTGAGTGGCAGTATGGCACAATCGAAAGTACCTGACAAATACCACAAAGTTTCTGCCCTCTAAATGCACCTCTGCTTAGAATCGAACAGGATTTGATCAGCACTGCCCTCCCTTGACTAGTGGGAATGAGATGGCTGTTGGGTACCGGTCGCTCCAACCAACAAGTGGCTCCGGAATAAGCCTCCATAACCCAACCTGCTGTCTCATGCAAGTGGCTCTTCTGTTTCTGCCCAGACTACTGCACCCTTGCAATCCACCAAATAAATTGTCTCTCTGTCCTCTGGTCCAGATAGTGAATTCTTCCACTGCCAAGTAATCTTCACCTGTAGCTCCTTAGCACAGTGGTGCTCAACCTGTGGGTTGCAGCCCCTCTGGGGGTGGGGGGCGGGGGTCACATGCCAGATGTCCTGCACATCAGATATTTAGATTATGATTCATAACAGAAGCAAAGTTACAGTTTTGAAGCAGCAACAAAATAATCTTATGGTTGGGGGTCAGTTACCACAACAGGAGGAACTAACTGTGTTAAAAGGTCGTAGTAGTAGGAAGGTTGAGAGCCACTGCCTTAGCGCTTTTCTCAAGTGCAGAGTCCATGCTAGGGTTAGGATCTAAGAAATCAGGCCTCAGGCCTCTGGGAGCTTTGACGTACAGGGGAAAACTGACGGCAAAAACATTCCGTTATGATGGACTAACTGCTAACCTCGGAGAACTAGACACAAGTGCCTCTCACTTTACTGTAAAGTCCTACAAAACAGTTCGCTAGTCGAAAACACTGGAAAGCAAAACAGCATTCAATACGTTTAACTGGAAAAGCCCCACAACGTAGCAGAAGGGCACACTGTGGGAGAGCAGGTGTGTCCCCCTGTGATATGACTAGATGCTGTGGCTTGCTGACAGTCCC
Organism: Acomys russatus; assembly: GCF_903995435.1. Lineage (NCBI taxonomy): Eukaryota > Metazoa > Chordata > Mammalia > Rodentia > Muridae > Acomys > Acomys russatus. Next base: position 64,688,499 of record NC_067156.1, read on the forward strand.
AGCATCCTTAAAAATGCATCGCTGTGTTACGCTGTGTTAGGGTGGAGCAGAGTCCAAAATTCTAACTACGGTTTCTGCTGAATTCCTACAGAGTTTGTAGCGTTGGAGCTGGAGTCACCCTAAGTCACAGGCTGAGCACACAAGGGACGCATCCTCGTGGCCTCCTTGAGGTCTAGTGTAAAATAAGCAGTGTGTGTATTCTGAATTAGCCATCAGTTGTTATGATTTTAAAAGAAGGTGTCACACTGTAGCCCAGGGTGGACCTCACTGTGTTGCCCAGGGTGGAATTAGCCTCCAAAGTTCAGGAGCGACAGGTACAAGCCACAACCCCAGTTTTTATCTCTTTCTCTTTTTTACATGGGATTGGGGGGACGGTGGTGGTGCTGATGTAACCATGGACACAGAAGCATGTGTGAAGACAGAAGAGGATGGAAGGGTCCTTCTCTGTCACTTTCTGCTCTACTGCAGTGAGATGAGATCTCTGGCTCAACTTGGGCCTAGGGTAGCTGCAATCCTTTCTCTGCCTCTGAAGGATCAAAAAGGTGAGCCCAGCTTTGTTCCTGGGTGCCAGAGGTTCAAATTCAGTTGTTGCTACCCATTAAGAGTCTCCCCAGCCTCCTCCCCTAGTCTTACATTTGATTTTTCTATTCTGATGGAAATCAAGATCTTCCCTTTTCCATAGTCTTTTTTTTTTTTTTTTTAATTATGTTGTTTTATTTTACTTAAATTTTTCATACAATACACTTGGGCCATGTGTTTCCCCTCCCCGGCTCCCCTCCTCACCCAACTTTATGTTACCTCTCTTTCTCTCTCAAAACAAACAAACCACAAAAGTCAAAACAAACAAACATCCAAATAAGACAAAAATTACCAAAACAAAACAAAAATTATCATCCCCACCTCCCCCCCACAATGGAGTGCCTTGACTTGCAGGACATTTTCTGCTCATTTCTTATGTAAAATAATTTGTTTTCTTTTGTGTCTTGCCTTACAGACTTTGCCTGTTATACTCTTCATTTGCCAAATGAATTATTTGTTTAACAAGAGACTACACCTAGTTCGATGGGCAAAGTCAGAGGGGAATCTGATCAGTGCCCTAACTGACCTGACTATTACGGAGTATGAGCTACTACTGGCACAGAGTGTGAGCTGTGAGGGAGGGGTCCTGCAATGTTGTTGTGTAAGATTCCCAGGTAAGCTGGGCTTGGCCCTTTGAGCACATGGAACCCCAGCTCCAAGTTCAGGAAGAGACCCTGTCCCACTGCAGTAAAGCAGACAGTGACACAGCAGGACATATGGCACTGCCCTCTGTACTTCACACACACACACACATACACACACACACATACACACACACACATACACGGTGGCCAAGGCAATATCTGTAGCCCACAGACAGACAGACAGACAGACAGATAGACTGGCTGGCTTGTGCCTGTACCTCCAAGGTTGCAGAAGCAGGAAGATGAGAACCAATTACTTCTGTGCCCGTCTGGGCAACAGGGGTTGTGGAATAATGTGTGGCCTTTGCACACTCTTATGCACAGAAACCCCTAGTCTTCTTCCCTAAAACACGGACAGCTCACTTGTTCCTTGAGCTCTAAATATTGAGCAGCATTTTTACTGCCATTCCTGGCCCAGCTTCCAGGTACATGAGATAAAGAATAACCAAATATTGGTCATGGACCTCGGTGTCCTCCAGACTCTAGCACCCTCACAGCTCCCCAGGGGCTCTCCTCCTCCATACCTCCTGACCATAGCAAAATACCACACCCTCACTTCCCCTGAACACTGGGGAAACCCGCTTTGTGAGGCCTCAGAAGTTTGCTCTTCTTAGGAAAGATGTTTCCCACCCAAATTTAACTGCTGCTAACATCAAACCCTTCCAAAATAAAGACTGCAAGAGCTAGGTGAGCGTGAGAAACACTTGAAGGAGTAACCTCTGTGCCTGGCATGATTCAGAGGGTCCAGCTGAGTGCCGGGAGGCTGCATTTTTCAGTGTCCCAGTATCCATCATAGTGATGCCTAACTAAGTTCCCATCTTGGTTCTGGCTTCCGCTATGGCCAGTGACTGGACTCTCACGCGTATTACTGGGTGCCCTGGACCCCAGTCAGGATAGATCTTTCACTTCTGATGCACAGGTACATGCCACCAAGGTACAGTGGGGTCTTGGCCCCAAAAACCATAGGCTTGGAGTAAAACTGTGATCTGGCAGTCCCCTGGACTACTCCAGATGTCTGCCTGGTGAGATTAAAACACAAATATAAAATGCTTCGGGGGGCCGAGTCACAGTGATAACCGAGACTGTGCTTGCAGAATAGCATGAGTTTTGTTTAACACTCTAGATGGAGCAGGGGAGGGCTGGGCAGGCAGCTGTTTCTCATTCAAGGGCCAGAGAGGCCCAGGGAAGGAGAAGCTGAATACAGTGCTGTTGGCCAGGTTCCAATAATCAGGACTCAGAGGGCACATCAACTCAGAGGGCAGAAGCAGAGACGGAGGCTTAGCAGGGAGGTGCAAAGGCCTCTGGGTCTGGAGAAACAGGCAAGACTGAGTAAATAGCTATTGAGTGTTAACGCTCATCAGCACTAATGTGGATTTTGAGGATGGAACCTTCTAAAAGAAAAGCCCAGAGAAGGCTGGTCAGATGGTTGTGTTCCTCGGACATGGTGTCTCTAGGAGAGTGGTCATAGAATCAGGGCAATTAGGATTCCTAGGGTGCGATCTGAAGCTCTGTAAGCACCACAAGTTGGGGTTAGAAATCACCATGTGATTTGCCAAAGACTTGATAGACTCCCTGATATTTGACCGAGGCAAGAGGGGCTTGTGTTTCTCCTACACAGTAGAAAGAAGCCTAGGCATTATCTCACCCCTCGCTCTTCATCTCTAAATGGTGTCTGGTCTCACCTGGCTAGTTCAGCAACTAATGGCCCTCTGGCCTTAAGAAAAAAAGAGTCTTTCATATCACATAGACCAATGATCATGTGAGTTTTTCATACCATGGAAACCACTTTGTTTTTCCTCTTCTGCACTCTCTAAACCAATCTACTGAATAATCAACAAATGCCTACTAAATAACAACTATTTCACTATCAACTACTTGCTCAACAAACATGGTTTCTTAGAGATGGGATCCAAGCATCTAATCTTTTCTTTATGCCTGATTCCAATATTCCATTTACTTCAAGAGTTGTCCTTGTGTTTGAGGATCATGAGTAATCACAGACTAATTTAATGTCAAAACTGGACAATATGACTAAAGATTATCTGGTATCCAGAGGGGGGGTAGAGAAAAGAGAGATGAAATGAGGTTTCTTTCCACAATGGAAAATGCTGGTAACTCAGGTGTTAGGAATAGACTAGATTCAGGGTAGAGGACTTTGCGAGAGATACTCCGAAACTTCTTCACAGGAGAATCCCCTTGATCATGTGGGCGGAGGCGCTATTGGACTCGTTGGGGAGATGTTTAGGACTAAAATGATCCTTAAAATAAATCGAATTGAGCTCATACCCTCTCCACTTGGGTGAAGGCCAAGATGAGAGCAGTTCATCAACAGAGGTGTACATACAGGCCTCCAACAGACTCACAAAATACACAATGAGATTTATGCATTGTCGTCCCTTTCTCTGTCTCTGTCTCTGTCTCTGTCTCTCTCTCTCTCTCTCTCTCTCTCTCTCTCTCTCTCTCTCTCTCTCTCTCTCTCAAGAGAGTTGGGAATAAAAGCAAGAGTAAATTGATAGCACTCCTCTCCTCTTGGCCTTATCAATTGAGTGGTCTGGAAAGTCACTGAGCAGAAAAATGAATTAAGTTTCTGCAAAGGATCCGTATTCCCCATCCTCCCCGATGCTTTGCACAGATCCACTCCCTCTGTAGGGAAGTCATGAAATGCTTCAAGCTAGAGAAAACACAGTGTGCCCTTGTATAAACCCAGACTTTTGGAATCAGTTCAAGTCCCCAGTGCATAGGGTCCTACCCTCCCAACCCTCCCCTCCACAGTCTACAGGAAACTTCCATCTTCTTCCGGCAGTTATGTTTTACATTGTACGTGTGGTTTTCCCATGTTCGCTGTTTATAGAAATTGAAAATAAAAATGTATTCTGGCCAATAACCAGTAACTATGCTCTCTGAGTGCTGGCCCACCCAGCTTCCATCTGATCAAACCCCCAAAAGTTTCCACTGTTCAAGATCAACAGAGACATCAGGGGACTGCTGAGTGTGGTTGGAGCAACTGCAGGCACCTCCCTAAGCCACATCTTTTTCTTCATTCTTCTACTAGAGAAATTTCTATAGTCTATGTTTCTATAGCATTACAATGGAAAAGGGATGGAGGGCATTATATCCAGGGCACAGATTTCATAGCTATCTATGTTGGCTGAGCATGGTGGTGGCACACTCTTAATCCCAGCACTCAGGAAGCAGACACAGCTGCGTTTCAGGACAGCCTGGTCTACATCGTGAGTTCCAGAACAGCCAGGGCTACACAGGGAAACTCTGTCTCATAAAACAAAAACTGTCTATGTTATGTTGCAACCATCTGTAAATGATTTAGAATTAAATCTGCAGCAGCAAGTCCCGAAGTCTATTTGCCCTGCCACAATGACATCTCTTCATGACCACAGTCAAAGTAGTTTTGAAAATACTATTCAGGTTCTAGCACTTACTGTCTTCTCTCATTGATATCCACAGTGCAGATTTCAGTAGTGATTTTAAAAATCCTGGAAGTTCTAGCATTACGAAGTTGACCATTAAAAAAAAAAAAAAGTTGATCATTGCCTCACATAGTGAGTATTCTTTTTAACTATATAGTTTCTAACATACAGAGGAATGGTGCCTTTTGTAACCATTTGAAACATACTGCATAACATCATAGCAAGCTTTCTGATTTAGAACAACAAATACTTCTTACTGCACGATCTTATACTAAATCACATTTGGTTACTTATCAAGTAACAGTTTCCCTTGGGGGGGCGGGACTTACAGGACGGTAAAGAAGTCAGACATATAGAAGGATCTATGGCATGCAACACAAAAGTAGATAACAATTTGGCCTTGGAGATGCCTGTATAGGTGGAACTGTGCCAGGCTGAAGGAATTAGAGGCAAAGGCTCAGCCAATAGAACCCTTTATCCCTCAGTCACAGAATAATCTGGCTGGATCTTTGTAGCTTTATTTCTTTCATAAGCGTAGAATTTTCTCTTACATTACTCCCTACTATGACCAAGTGATTTTTACACATCTTTGGTACTCTCTAAGCATAAACATACTTGATGTCTGATGACGACTTGAGGTTGTAAATGTCATTTTGCCAGTGGGTCATAATGATGCACACTTCTCGCTCAGACATCAGGAGGGCAAGGCTGTAAAATTCTGGGTTTGAGAACAGCTCAGTCTTATCACAAAGAAGTACACTCAGTGCTTTAGAGTTCAATTAATACTTAGGGTAAAGCCCTGATTTTTTTATTAGACAACCAAAATGCCGCATGTTGCTAAAACACAAATCTGACCATGCATGTCATCCTTGGATCAATATGGTAGGAAGACAAGTGTGGCTGTCCTGGGCTTCCATTTTATTTATGTTTTTAAGATGTTAAAATATTATCAGTTAATTGCCTTAATATGTTGAAATAAACTCATCTAGACCCATTTCATCATTGAGTTTAGTCTGATCAATAGACATAAGGGCTAGAGGAGAAATCATTAAGGGGACTGATATGATTTAGAAAATCAGTAGCATGTGATATTCTGAGCTCACAATTCTTTAACAGCCAGACAGTTCACTGGAAACCCAGGCCAGAACAACAGTTCATCCTGAGCTTTGGTAGCACAAATGGACCCACACAGGCCTTTTTCAAGAAAAATCTGTGTCATCATTAAATGAACATTGGCCTTATTGAAGGAGTTAGGAGAGAGAGAGAGTCCTATTGTTTTTAACTCTGTTCTAATGTATGCTACACACATAAAACAGGAATCTCACACAGTTACCTCAGGTCATTAGATAGCAGAAAACTTGTTTTCTTATCATTTGAAAAAGTGCTAAGTTCAAGATCCAAGCCACACAGAGCATCCCCAATCCAAATTTCTCAAGTCCAAAATGCTCCAAAATCAGAAACAATTTAAATTCCAACATGGTGCCATGAGTGGATAATGTTGTACACTTGAGCTCAGGGACTAATTGAATAGGTTATCTAAAATCACTGTATATATAATCACCATTATGTATGAACATAAATGAATGTTGTATTTATACTTCTGTTTTACCTGTAATATGTTTTTAAGTTCACTACAAGTTCAGGAATATAACTGAAATCCAAAACATCCAAGGCATTTCAGATAAGGAATATTGAACCTGTGGCAGGGTCCAGTTACTGATGGAGGCTATATTCTGTTTCCTGTGCTCAGAAGGCAAAGATAGAGAACAATTGAGCATTTGGCACCTCTTCCTGTAAGAAGCCTGGTCCTATATGTTCAGGGATATACCAGGAGCTCACTTAACTCACTCATTCTTTGCTTCAAGTACAATCACAGGGGAGTTTAGGGCTCTGGAATATGAGTTGAACGTGTGTGCAAATCGTGTGGAGGAAACAAGATGCAAATGCACAAGACAGTGTAGGCATCTTCTTTCGGTTTCCCCTATCCTCTCATCTCAGCCTTTTTTTAGTCAAACCTATCACATTACACAAAATTGGATAAAAAGCCACCACTCAAGAAATAACCTTTAAATGACATAGGACAAATTAGAATGGAACAAAACTATCTCTGTTTCCCCAGCTGCTCCTGAAATCACCACAGTCAAGGTGACCTCTGGCTCTTTGGTATCTGACTTTCCATCTACTACATTCAAGGGTAACTGAGTCATTGCTAGCTTTGACAAGTCAGGACATGTGGCAGCTCAGAGGTCTTAATCCCCATTGTCCTCACTGCTGTGAGAAGAGCCAGAGGGAGTCCGCTCCACCACTGTCAACACAAGAGTTTCCTAATTGAAGACCCCTCAGGGTCTACTGGAGCAACTGGTGACACATTAGTTTCTTTATTTTATTTTATCAAGAACTAAAATAAACAAGAGATATTTTAATCACATCCTGAACAATGGCAATATTGTATGCACAGTTTGGGGAAGACACTTTGAGAAGGGAATATTTATTGTCCTGTAGAAGTAATGAAGTCAAGTGCATGTTCTCAAGTTCACCAGTTGTCCTCCATGCTTAGAAGGCAGGGTGTCCACACTGTTCATCAGGCCATTGTTTATGGGTCTGCGCACTGTCTTGTCCTTCTTGTTTGTTCTCATTTGCTCTCACCTACCAGACTACAGAGGGAGAATGTGCACCTCTGGAAGAGCTGGGCAGGTCAGAAGGACAAGGAAGCGTTGTGATCAGAAGGCACACAGCGTTTAACCCCAGGATGCGCCACACTTAGCAATTACATTTTAGCTTACATAATCGGTTTCCTCTTTGGCTTTATGGGTTGTTCCTTCTCATATGAACTTACAATGAAAGAAAAAAATTTCATGCTTAGATGAAAATTTTGATCATTTAATCTTTGATTAGACACGATCAACTAAAATATATCTTTCTTCTAAAGCCCTGTATAAGACAAAGACACAAGACATCTTTAGTGTACTTCTATTCATATACATATATGTGTATATTACAACAACAAAAAATTAATCTGAGTTTTCGTGAGTGTTCCGAAGCACCTATCCATCCAGCATCCGATCTATCAGTATCTAATTCAATCACTTCACCCAGCAAGTCTGTCTATGTTGGCATAATCCAATGAGAAGTCCGTGTTAAGAATCCAGCCAGCAGCCATCGTTACAAGGTTTGGTTTGGATTCTCTCGTCTCAAAAAGTATGTTAGTAGGCTTATTAACTAGAAGTTACCTTGGGAAGCACCCAGAACCTCCAATGTCTTTCTTTTACACAAGGTCTTTTAATCATCAGATAGAACTTAATTCAATAAGCCCTGAATTCAGGTTCAAGTTATCTTCACCTACGCCATGAACTGCAGCTCTCCAGTCAGCCTCTTTGTGCTGCGGGCAAGGACAGCAGCATACGTAGGCTACACTGGAAATAAGAAGACTCAAGAAATCCCAGTGAGTCTCTGTGATCCCTTTGTGGGCCTAAAGCAGCTATCAGGGAGACTGGGTAGTCCGGGATGATGTGCTACGCACAAATCGCCATGTGAACCACACAGGGCCAGGAGGGCTGGGCTACAGGGGCCTCTTTTGTTTGGACTTTGGAATCAATCCTAGGTTCCTTTTCACTCTTCCCCACTCCCAGACCTTTCCCCTTTCCCACTTCATCCTTTAAGAATGTGTCCTGCTGCTTCTTTAACACAGCATGTGTCTGGGCAGATGTCCAAGAAAGCTCTCCCTCAACAAGGGCAGCAACAAGTAGGGGGGGGGGGGTGGGGGGTAGTGGGGGATGGCGAGGGGAAGATCCTCCACTTCAATCCAGTCCTCCTCACTCTCGCTAGCTCTCCCTTCCCTCTCCTGGCTTTTAGCAGCCCATGATTGATAATGTCCTCCTCGTTCTCACCCTGGGACTCCACATGCCTTTCTATTGAACAACTCGCCCTCTGCGAAGCAACTTGGGACACAGTTGCTGGGCCCTGGACTTCCTTTGGGGTCTTTTGAGAGAGAGAGAGAGAGAAAAAAAAGAATGGCCAAAAGGGGGCCTGTGATGGGGCAAGTCCAACAGGTCCGAAGCAACCAGAGGGCCAAATGCAATAAGCCTTTGTGACACAGCCAGTGGTAGCGGAAAGACTGAGGCAGGCAGGGGAGGCCACGAAGGGGCAAGGGCTTGGCGTGTCTTTCCATAGCCCCTTACCACCCATTTCCTTGCCCTAGTGAGAAAACCAGACAAGACTCCAAAGGACCAAGTATGCTTTGAACCAATGAAAAGGCATTATTCCAGTTCTTTGCCTGGATGGAGTGCGTTAGCTTCCCCTAGCGTGCCGGTGACATGATGTCAATAACCAGTAGTTACAAAAAACTCAGCAACATTCAGCTAAGATACACCAGCACCTCAGAAGTTTCAGACTATTGGCTTAAGCAGGATTTTAAACACTCCTCAAAATATCAGAGCAGTTATTATTTATTACCAGGTAACAAAACCAAAATGCTGCAACCTTATCTAGCCTAGGAGGGAATCTCGCAGCAGTGCTATGACCTGGGTTCTAGACAGTGGATTCTGCTTGACTGAACTTTTGCAAATTACAGAATGAATGAGCAAAAGTAAGAATATTGTTTCTATTAGGATTATTTATCTCATCTACTAAATAAATCTCTATTAAGAATCTACATCATCCAAGAATTACCACCCCCATCCTTCATGAGTATCTTGGGATAAATTAGTTAGATGAGGTCTTTCACAAAGTGGAGCGAACCACTTGTTGTCTTTTTCTATTCCATATATTTGGGTACCAAATGTCCTTTGTGTCCTTAAAATTCTAAAGGTTTGATTTGAAACTGCCTTTTAGAATGAGAGTTTATTTGTGTTTTCTGAGAAATCCACTTGCAAAGATAATTCTTTACTAGGAAAATTCATTAAGCATTATTTTTGTAGCTCTAACTTTGTGCAGGGGCTGGATTAGTGATCACAGCATAAAAACCAGCAATAGCTATTCAGGAATTGAGCATGGTCCTGCATGCCTCTAACCTGAGCACTTGGAAGATGGAAGCAGGATGAACGCTGAGAGTTTAATGCCAGCCTGAGTTACCCAGTGAACACTAGGCCAGTTAGGCTACACATGAAGACTCTGCCTCAATAAATACATACATTGATTTTTTTAACGTGATACCTCAAAGAAGACATGATTAAGCAAGACATGCACATGCCGCAGTCATTCAAGAAAATCACTCAAGAGCTCATGTGTGATGGTGAGTGCAATAAATGAGGGAAACATGAGATGTCCCAGTGTTCTAGAAGCTGTGAGATGGGTCAAAGGGATGAGGTCTGAGGAAGGTCTTGAAAGATGGGCACACTCAGTGCCTGGAGGCAGAGGAAAGGTGCAACCTTAGGGTCATTCTCTGCCCTTCTTACGTCTTTGTGGTTACCTATGAAGTGACTTCACCTGGTCTTCAGATTCAAGTAGGTTGATGGAAATGGGATCCAAGTGGAAGTCTGTGGTAAGAATAGATATGCCACCTGCCTGGTCTCTGGTGAGCAGGTGGCTCAGTCTCATAGGGTTACAGCCATGACTTCCATGAAGCCAAGGTGACCACAGAGTTTGGATGCATCAGCTACTGATCTCACTTAACTTCAGTAGTTCCACAGTGAATGGTTTTAACCTCATGGCTTAATTCAAGAACTTACAGTGGAGTGGAGCTATGTGGGTGAGGAGAGCGGTGGAATCAGTTCTCATTATTTGTGAAGTAAAGGCACTGATCTCAAACCCTCCTTGTCATCATCTTCACTCCTGATACTGTTTGGCACAGTACCTGATGAAAACAACTCCCATTTTAGTTTTTCAAAAAATCCCCACCCTTAAAGGAAAGAGGTTCGCTTTGCAGCAAAGTCTGCATTCTTTTGACTTCAGCATAGCTCCTAAGCTGTGCACCAGTGGCATGTTCTAGAACGTCTTGAATGTACAGGGACGCTAAGCTTCAACTCATCATCCTGAATAGACAAAAGTCTTTATTATGAGGGCAAATGCTTTCAGTAACAAGTGATAAATGTTATGTAGGCCCCACTGAATAGCAGATGTATTTCTCATTGATCTACTCTCTTAAAATATAAGAGCTTATCTTGGTACAGAAGGAACTGCAAGCAGAATGGGTTTGGTTTTGTTGGCTATTTTGCTTTAGTTGGATAGACTCATGTGTCTTTTTAATTAATATCACCTGTAAGAAAACATGCCTGGGGAGATCTATTTGTTTTTAACCTGTTAAAGTGCTAACAGCTTCCAAGTAAACAATGCCCACTGTAAGATTAAGAGCTTGCTTTAAGTTTTGCGCAGGCAGAAAGCTATTCTAATAAATAATTAATGAAGAGCCAGGCAGAGATAAAGTTTCTTTTAGTTCTACTTGCAAACTTTTGACTACAAATTCAGGTACATCTGTGCACAGAAGTTGGCTGGATACGGATAAATCAGAGGTCTGGGTCTCTCACGATGGTCTGGCCATCGCCATGTGCACCCTGGAAAGGCTCTAACTCCTTCTCCAGGTAGCCTTGATGCGCAGCAAATGTGAGTGCAGTTGAAATACCTATAAAAGTCTTGATGGAGGGAGACAGATAGTGAGAGAGGCTAGGATGTAAAGGTGATGGGGAGGATTGCCAAGATTTCCCCTAGCTTTCCAACCTAACTGCAAAGGACAGATCATATGTCCTAAAAGGAATTTTAGAGTAAATTTTGTGGCTTTTTCCCCCCAAGACAGTGTTTCTTTATGTAGCCTTGGCTGTCCTGGACTTGCTTTATAGACCAGGCTGACCTTGAACTCACAGTGATCCGCCTGCCTTTGTCCCCCAAGTGCTGGGATTAAAAGGGTGCACCACCACACCTGGCTCTACTCTGTGGCATTTTAAATGGAAGTTCATGCTAATCACAAGTTAAACACCAATATGATGGGTTGAATATCAAACGTGCTCCTCAAGGGTGTGTGTTTGAACACTTGGTCTCCTGCTCCTGGAGACAGCTTGAGGAGACTCTGAAACATTTAGGAGGTGGGACCTAGTTAGAAGAAGTAGGTCACAGGGACTAAGGGCAGAGAGCTTGATAATTATGACGTAGCCCATTTCTGGCCCCATTATCTCTGTTTCCTGACTGCCTACTAGCTAGAGCAAACATGCTCTTGTAGCTATAGCTGCAAGCTACTACAGTCATTCGGCTTTTCTTTGCCACTCTACACTGAATGCTCAGGCTGTGAACCCAAAATCCATCATCATATCAGCGGTCTCTTCTCAGATATTTTAATCAGAAATGTAGTTATCATTGTAATTGTAATCCAAGACATTCGTAGATGGTATGGGTGACTGAGGAGAGGTGGACAGGTTCCTCTGAGGAAGTGAAAACTTCCCAAGCACTCCAAGGACCCCCTGACTAGGAAGAGGCCAAGCAAGTAGCACAGAAGTGAAAGAACTCTCACCCAACAGCCAACAAGGTTGCTTGGAGAAACTAAAGAGCTATAGGTAGGGTAATAAGTTTTCTCCATAAATCATTTTTGTAATTCATGTTTCAGACTAGATTATTTTATTCTACTGAGCTTAAGTAACTCTTCTACTAAGTGTGGTCACTCAATCAATAAATAATAAATACTGATGAGAAAAATCAAAGAAATAAAGGGCGAGCCAAATGGATACTTAGTTAGTAGAGAGGCTCCTGGAGGATGTAGGCACCATAGAACTCTGGTCTCTTTTACCTCTGTACTTCCATGGAGTCACTGCAGAGTGAGCTACACTGTCACAGAAGTGACTGCTGCACTGCAAAGCAGGTGTCCATAGCTACAAATGGTGCATGTCTCCAGATTTCATGCAGGAAACCTGGGGGCTTTACTGACTAGTTGACCCTGAACGGGCCCTTTTGAATATTCAAGTACAATCTACAGTGTTTCCTTCTTCACTTTTAAGTCTTTTCTGCCACCACCATGACAGAGATTGAGGAATCACTGCATTCTCTCTCTCTCTCTCTCTCTCTCTCTCTCTCTCTCTCTCTCTCTCTCTCTCTCTCTCTCTCTCTCTCTCTCTCTCTCTCTCTCTCTCTCTCTCTCCCTCCATCCCTCCCTCCCTCTCTCCCCCACCCACAAGCACTTCTGTAATACCCATGTGCCAGAAGAAGAGGAAGAAAAAGAAAAAGAAGAAGAGGAAGAAGAAGAAGAAGAAGAAGAAGAAGAAGAAGAAGAAGAAGAAGAAGAAGAAGAGGATAAGCCATTAGAGAGGAGACAGTAAGCCTCTAACAAGGTAAAGAGGAAGAAAAACAGATGCATAGACAAGAAAAATGAAATGGAATAAATGCTCTATTAGAGGGGGTTTTCAAGCCATGTGGAGACCACCAGCAAGGTGTTAACTTCATTCTTTAAAAAAAAGTGAAGGTCATTTGTGCGTGGGAAATCTCAAACAAGATGAAAGGCCCTGTAGGCAGAAGTGGTGTACTGCACAGATGTTAGGGAGCACAGAAAGGTAAAAAAGAATGCGGAAAAGTTGGGGCATATGAGGCTATTCTATCAGGTACAATGGAAGGAGGTGGTATGGGGTGGAGTTAACGCTGACAGAGTCCAGATCTGTCTTTCTGACTTTGAATTTTATTCTATGTGTGAAAGGGAACGAGTGCAGCTTCTTAAAATAGTGCCTCTGTAAAAATTAAAAGAGCTGCTTTCAATGCCACGGTCTCATCTGTGAAACAAATGGACACATAGATAGTTTGTCCACAGTCATTGAAAACCTCAGGTCTGGACTCCGGCCTCACAGACCTAACCTGCTTCCTGCAGAGTAGCATCCAAGTGTGTCCATACAGCCTTGTGCAAAGTGAGTGTCTCTGCACATTCTGTAGGGAGCAGCATTTTCACTGTCAGTAAACTGCTATAATTTGTACTTGAAGGAAAAGACATGCTACACTCAGGATTCCCAAGTTGCCGGGCATATATTTCCATCAAGTCACTGGCCACAGCATCGTACTGCTTGCTTATTCATTAGCCTTGTCCACCTAAGTGTGAACTTCTTGCGAGCAAAGTTCTACCTTCAAGTCATTTGTTAAAACAAAGGTAAACAGACCAATCCCTCTGTGGCACTGTGTCAGGCATGAAGCCTTCTATTCTAACTGGATTAGACCATTCTGGAGTTGGTGTGGTTTTATCTCCGCATTCCCAAGACAGATGCAGGTGTGTGTATATTGTTTACAAAGGGGGAGAGACACACAGTTCAAACCCCTGGCCCAACCACACTGCCCCCCACCATTTAGAAACACCAGATTTAGGACCAAAGCATTGTACAGTTTCAGGCAAGCTAGAAGAGAGCAAACATGTGCCAGATCTCTAACGGTTTCGAATCCAGAAAATCATCTAGATGGATTTTATAAAGGCTTAGGAACTGAGGAGAATTCATTCTAGTGCCTCCCCTTTCAAAATTCACAACTCTCAACTACATTTTGTGAGGACTGGAAGGACACCAGGCCTCTGAAACCGAGAAGCCACTACATTGTACTTTCCACATGAGGCTTTGGAACCCATGTTTCAGCCACCCCATTGCTGTCTGCCTGACAAGTGGCCCTCACTGAGTGGATCCCAGCCCAGCTCAGTCTGCCTTGGTGAGGAATGCCCTCCCGCTGAACTGAGCCCTCCTAAGAGCAGCCAGCAAGGGCTGCCACCCCAGCAGGAAGCAGCCAGTCTTTGTAAGCCATCAGGGCAGGCAGGGATGCTCCAGCTTCCATCTGCCTGCTCTTGTCACTATGACCAGTGAGTGGATTGTACTGCAGGTGCTATTTCTTATCTTACATTTTTAAAAAATTAAATACAATTGCATCGTTTTTCCTTCCCTTTTCTCCCTTCAACCCCTCCCAAGAACTTCCACTTGCTTTTCTTTTTATTGCTGTTGTGTAAATATGTGTGTATAAAACAATCTATATATTATATGTTATCATATTATATTATAATGTTCACACACATATATGTGAAACATATAAATACAATCATCCAAGTCTGTATAATGTTACTTGTATTTTTAAAAATTTATTTATTTATTGTATGAGTGCTTTATCTGCAGAAGAGGGCATCACATCACAATATAGAGGTTGTAAGCCATCATGTGGTTGCTGGGAATTGATCTCAGGACCTCTGGAAGGGCAGGCAGTGGTGCTATTAATCACTGAGCCATCTTTCCAGCCCATTACTTGTATTTTCAATGATGACCACTTGATATCAGACAACCAATTTGGAAACTCTACCCTAAGGAAGAATTTTTTCTTTTGTAAAAGAATTACCTGTGTTTCTTCACTGCGGGTCCCTGCTGATTGTGTGTGCCAATATACCTCAGACCTTAAGAGGTCATTGTCAATAGAAGTCTTTGCTCCTGCAGGTTGCAGTAAGAGCTTATGGAGAGCTGATCACAGCGTAAGGACAGCATTCTCAGCCAAGACAAAACAGACTTAAAAAGTCACCGCATGTGTGACTCCAAATGGTTTCCAAACATGCTTCATTAGGATGCTGTGGGAAAATACTGGGTCCCAGGTCAAAGGTTCTAGGTGTGCTTCTCCCCATGTGTGCTACCCTCTGGAGATGCTCAGTAGGGTGTTTTCCTCTGGGGCGTCTCCTCTATTCCGTAGCACTGGCTTAACCTCCCCTACCCAGAAGAGGTTATAAAAATTAGAAGAGAGATAAGATTTCTGTCATGGTTTGCACCTGTATCTACTTCCATTATGTATTTGTAATTAAAGAAATAATACACTAAGACTTAAAAAGAAAACGGTCAGGGAAGAGTGAGAAGGAAAAAATTGTAGCCACACACTTAGATGACAGAGTGGCAGGCAGCTGCTTAGGAGCCCTAAAGTGAGAGGAGACAGATCTGCTGCTGGGCTTCCATGCCTGCTCTGACTAGACCTGGAATGTCATTCCCAGGGACACTGGAACCTGAAGCTAGAAACTCCTTAGACAAATGGAACAGTATTTACATACGACCTACCCATACCCTTCCCTATGCCTGAAGTCTTCTTCAGACTCTTTATAATACTCCAATACTATTTAAATCCTATGTAATAGTGAAATCACAGTGTTAAGGAATTGACACTTTAAAAAAAAAAAGTCAGGACATGTTCAGAAATGTTTCTTCACATTGTTTCAACCTGCAGTTCTTTACCTCCACAGATGTGGAGTCCATGGACACATAGTGCTGGCTGTGCACACACACACACACACACACACACGCACGCACGCACGCACGCACGCACGCACGCACACACACACACACACACACACACACACACACACGCACACACGCACATACTTGATGAAATGTAATGCAGTAGTTAAAACGACTAAGAAAACAAAGAGAAATGTTTGCGACTTCGTTCGGTTAAAGTAAATATGGAAGGGCATATGATTTCCACAGAGCTAGCTGGTGGAAATGTACTATCCAACACAGAACATAATCCTGTAGGCTGATGAGATTACGGGTGCGAGAACACATCTTTATTTCATAAAAAGAAACTTGAAATTATTTTCACAAACATCTTCATGAAGGTAAATACTAGAGATAGTATTTCATAGCCCTGAGCTGTCAGGAGCCACCTTGAACTTGGCATGAGGTAGGGAGGTATGCTTTCAATTTTCTTAATGGTGTCACTGGGACATGGAAAACGGTCATGAGATGCTAAACAAAGCTCCCAGAGCATACTGGTGACATTTTTCCAGCTTTAGACATTAGTCAGATGACCAGAGTCAGTAGGTATCAACTTAAGGAGTCCTCCAATCAGAGAGGAGCTTTTACTCCGCTGGGGACCAGGTTCAGTGCTGACCTCAGCCAAAGTAACCTGCCTGCCAGAAGACTCCAACTCCTCATGTACTGAACATGGTGCTGGAATTCCACGGATGCCGAAGGTATTGCTTTACAGTTCAATGATTTTTATGACTCTCTAAATCACCATTAAAGAACTCTTTTTTTGTATGTGAAAAACTATATAATGAAACATCTCTAAAATAAAAATGCTGTTGCCTCTCCAAAGGCAGGATAGCCTAGCAGAAGAGTCGGCCCTGCTCATCCCAAAGGAATCAATCCATCATACTATCTTGGAAAAATAAGTGAGCGTGTTAATATAAAGCTCATTACTGATGCACAGTGATTAAACCACATGGTAAAGACTGAATTCAAACCACACAGCATATAAGCAGCAAAACAAAAAAGTCATGACCAGCCTCTTGATAGTTGTTCTGAAAACACACTAAAAGTCTATATACCTCAAAAATAAAAAATAAACCACCACCACCACCACCCCACCCCCCACCCCACCACCCCACCCCCGAGAGCCAGAAGATGTGAGAAACAGAGCAGTTTCTTAGCTCCTGCATTCTGACTGCCCATTGCACCCTGCACTCATGGTAAGGAGCCTGCTTTCCTAAGGGATTTTGTTTTTCTCTAAGGGCAGATTGGGGGTGTCAGCCTCTTGGTTGAATCTCAGAGGAGCAGCTGGGCTGTAGCAGTGCAGACCCATCTTTCCATGGGGGAGGGAACGCACAGGGCAGATGTTGGGGGATACTGTTCTGCTTGGCTTTAACCCAAGGGAGCACTATCATCTGGCACCGACCAGAACAAGCCTCCAAGGATTACCTATGTCCCCTAATCCGCGGCTGGATACATTCATAAAGCATTTTTTGTTTTTGGGGCTTTTTTTGGTTTTTTTTTTTTTGGGGGGGGGGGTTTTGGTTTGTTTTTGTTTTTGTTTTGCTTTTTGTCCATTCAGAGTAAGGCACAATGAATGGACCCATAGGGGGATGAAGGTACAAAAAAGGGTTAAAGTTTTACAAACCCTAATACTCCTTTGTTAAAACTGAATTCAGCAAATTAAAAATGCAGGGAGGTGATGATGAGCTGGCTTTCAGGGGTGAGAGGGGGTCGCTACTCCCCAACACCTGCCTCTGACAGACTTTTAACGCAGGCTTTGCTTCAGGGGCAGTTGAGGGTTCCTTCACAGGAAAAGCCACACCCTAGTCTTTTCTGATTCTCTGGTGTATGGAGAAAAGGTATCTGTCTCCAAGTAACTGGATATAGGTTGGAAATAGTCATACTAAAGGCAAACAGAGACCCAAGAGGAGCAGAACTACCACTTGCCTTTCTCAGAGTCTGGCCAGCCCTCCCCCCTGCACCTCCTCCTCCCCTCGGTCAGCTGCCAGGCTGTGTCTTTCCCAAGATGTGCTTTACAACTGGCCCTCTAGCTTGGCCCCTGATCCCCCCTGAGTGTCTGCTTTGCAGCCTTGGCTTGCACCTGCTTCCCAGCCCCTCCCCCAACTAGCCTCCTCAGGCTCTGCCCTCACCCCTCCCATCCATTAGTGGATTCATTCCCGGGCAGATGAGGACCCTATACCTCAGAATGAAAAGGGGGCAGTGGAAGCTGCCTTCCCCCTGCCCACCTGCTCTGCTCTCTGGGAGCCTTCTCTCCCCTCCCCACCCCCAAGCCTCCTCCCTTCATTTGTCCTTCTTGGGTCCAGGGTCTCCCTACTGTTGCTCTAATTTGTTTATTGATTGGGAATCAAACCACTTTTGTTCAACAGAAGAAAGAGCTTGGTATTGCGGAGGCTGCACTCACTTGACATGAGGAAACAGTATTAGAGACAGCGCTGGAGTGTCTTTTCCCGTCTGCCACTTCACATGTGAAACAGACTGAGAGGCAGAGGCAGCAGTCTTTCTGTCACTGGGCATCTGTCTGGGCGCCTGAAGGCTGTCATTTTGCTTAGCTCTAACTTTCTTTATCTACCTGGCAACAAAACCAATGTGTCTTAGCAACTTAAACCGGGACTGTGTTGAGTGATGGCAAGGAGGAGGGAGACTGAACTTTCTGGCTGTGTTTTCCTCCTTCACACCTCTCCTCAGACACACTCCAGGGTTCTCCTCACACAGGAGAGGCACACAAGCTCGCACACAGGCACTGTATGTAAGAGTAGCATGTGTGCGTTAAGCATGGATATTAGCAGCAGCACCAGGACAACAACAACCCAGAGACAGCCCCCAGCAGGGTGCCTCAGCAGCTAAAAGCAACTTGTCACTGAAAGGTCTCTCCCTGGGTCTCACATGGTGGAAGATGAGAACTGACTTCTACATGTGTGCTGTGACTTGCTCCTCACACAAAAACAATAAACAGGCAAACAAAACAACATTGTACATATGACACAAAAGCAAAGGAAAGCCACTTGGGAGAGAAGAGCAAGGGGCAGGGCTGGAGAGATGGAGGGGCCACAGATTAACCAAGGGCACTACTCCAGAGGCACAGGCAGAGGCAGAGGCAGAGGCAGGTGGATCTCTGTAAGTTTGAGACTAGCCTGGTCTACAAAGTGAGTCCAGGACAGACAAGGATACACAGAGAAAACCCTGCCTCAAAAAAACAAAAACAAACAAACAAACAAAAAGACATGAGAATATGAATGATGATAAATAAGAACATGTTATAACAAAATGCATCATTTTATACACGAGAGAGAGAGAGAGAGAGAGAGAGAGAGAGACAGAGACAGAGACAGAGACAGAGAGAGACAGAGAGAAGAAAAGAAAAACAAACAAACAAAAAGACACCAATACCCGGTAGTCTCAGATATTTGGAAAGCTAATATCCCCAGTAGAGGCCATTGAAAGCATGTGCCTTAATTCATAATCCAAATGTCTGTTACCCATCTTCCCTTTTCTACCCCTGTAGCTAGCTAGATACAGGCACCCCTGGCAGCCAGCCCCATGCATGTCTGACGCACACTTGAAGGTGTAATTCAGAAAGCTGCGGGACAGTTTCTTATCTGAGTTCTAAGGTCCTGAAGGCGGTTACACATGCTAACAGTAATGATTGGAAGTGTGTGGTCTTATTTAACTCCCTCACAAGAGGAGAGAGAGTCTGTATGGGTGGGAGCACTGTCTGCTGTTACCTATCGTACCCAACCGGCAGTGGGCTCATAGGAAGAGTTACCAGTGAACAGCAGCTGTTGGATGTTTGAAATCAGGCAATGCAGGATCCGAGTCCATGATGAGGCAAAGAGCATCACATCACCCCGCCCTCAATACAAGAGTTATATTAAAGAGATAGTCCCTATTGCCCTGAAAGTATGGGGTTTTGTTTTTGTTTGTTTTATGAGATTTGAGCTGATACTAAAGGTAGTTAAGCAGGATTTGAGGACCCTGAAATCCACCTTCATTTTCAGATTTGCTTCTACATACCTGCATTCAAATGACTTCCATCCTTCAGGGAAAAAAATCCCCTCACTAAACCCAATTATCAAATGGGAGCCAGTTTTAAAAGCCTGCACGGATTCTGGCCGTCTGGAACACCATGAACAGCTGCCCTAGTTGCATTCTGTGCAACACAGGAGGTCACAGCTCACAGTTCAGCAAGCCTGCATCTGTCTCCTCCCCAAAGCCTCAGGCTATCTGCTCAAATTCGAAAGAACGTACCATATGGATCTTCTAACCCAAAATTCAATTAAGTAGAGAGAGGTTTTTTTTTTTTTTTTTTTTTTTCCAGGCTCTATTTACCCATGCAGCTCCTACCTTTTAGCCACCTAAAATGTGTCACCAGTTGTTGTAACAGTCAGTACTCTTATGTGCCAATTCTGGACATGTAGGAAGTCCTACAACTTCTGCACAACTCGTTGCTATAACTTATTCTAAGGCATGATCCTACAAAACCTGCCCTTGAATCTGGTTACGTGTTTCTCCTGTTTCTCTGGCCACATTCTCACTTCTATGCATAAATTCCTGGCCATTCCCCATAAACACCATTGCCCTGCATCTCCTACAGTTTTCCACAAGGACTGTTTTATGCCTTTAAAGAATTTTGGCAAAAATCAAGTGTGTTAGCTAGATCTTCTAGGAGATCCAGTCCTGTTCATGAGCCGATAGTATGTCAGTTTTTCACCCCTCATGCTGTAATCTCCTTAGCTGCCCTTTGCTCCTGTCCTTGCCACTCTTCTGCTTGCCTTTGTCTAGCTCTTACATTATATAGAACATTCTCAGAGACTAAGAGTCTTTCTTCTTATTCATCTTTACATTTCTGTCCTAAAAGACTTGCTAAGAGGGCCAAAGACACAGGACAGTCAATAAAGTGCTTTCTACACAGGCACAAGGTTTGGTATCTTTCCCCCACAGCCATGCTTATAACACACACACACACACACACACACACACACACACACACACACACACTGCTAGGTATTAGTAATTGATCAATGTTTTTGTGTGTGATGGAGTTGTTTATTTTTCCTGAGTAATGAGGACTGACACTAAGCCTAACATGGCAGACCAGGTCTCCAGTATTATACTACCCCTCTCCATTTGCTAGAAAATCCAATGCAGAAAACCTATTCTGGTTCCCAAGTCCAGGAATAACCGTGACTCATGAGTGTGTTAGCCACAGAGGGCACAGAACTAGTGACTTAAGTCTTGCACTGTAAGTGCAGTGTCTGGCTCATCTGGTAGAATTACTTCAATTGGGGCCTAAATTACTTCCAGAATATAAACTGGACCAATCCCATTGCTTTTTCCTTCCTGGAATAAAAATATCTGTGTGTTTCACTGGATAATGAGGGCGGAAGCATGAAGATGTAGAGCCGGAATGGATCTGGGAAGTGATTCCAACTTCTCATTTACAGATGGGAACCCAGAGGTCCAAGATCTCACAGAAGGCATCGTTTTCCTGTCTAGCACACATTCAACTTTGTCACACTCTCCAACTCTGCAGGAAATCCAAGTTCATCAACCTGCTGAGGTCTGTGGCTGAGTGCAAGGCTCTTCTTGGCTTCTATCTTTCAGTCTCTGCCCAGCAATATTATATTTCTATCAGAAAGAACTTCTTTCATGAGAGGGAATGTAAAACTCTTCCATTCCCTGGCAACAGAGAGAAATGCCTATACTCAATGGTGTCATTTCAGACTACCTTCAAAGGAGATGCTTCCATGTTAAACAGCCTGAAAGGACATAGCTGAACACAGTGTGTTCAACAAGAGAATTGCTTGAGTATACACCACCAGCAATAGTGTGCTCAGACTGTGAAGGGACTCCATCAAATTTCTTTATTAAACAAGAGATAGTAAACCAGCATCTTCCTTCTTTCATGAACATATGTCCACTGTCCTACAGTAAGTGTAGTGTTCAAAATGTGCATGACATTGATAAGAATCAGAAGTACTTCCAGAGTGACAGAGCTGTTACTATCACAGATGGTTGGTCAATTTTGACCCTACCACAGTTTCATGGTGCCTTGACACCCTGAAAAACAAAAGGAGAGATGGCCAGACCTGTTGATATAAGGTGTTTTCTGTACTCTAAACCTCCCTGCACCTCACAGCTGCTGAGCAAACTCTGGCCCTTGAGTTGGCATTTTCTTGATCAAGTGTTGTTAGGCAGCCCAGCTCACATCAAGAATTTGCACTACCAAAGTATTGGCATAGGTGTCCTGATAGGCAACAAGGCATTACCTCTTGGTTGCAACCAAAGAGATAACTGCCTTGCCATCAACAGGAGAGTAAAAGTGATGGTTGGCCAGATTGTCCATGCTCCTCTTGGTCCTGCACAAACAGATGACATAAGATACCAAGATAGTGTGCACAGTATTTCTGACACAACAGGAGAGGGAACAAAAGTCATTGTTTATTTAACAAAATAGTTTTGCCCCCAAAGGCTTAAGAGGGTATATTTTTCTTGCTCATTTAAAGGTATTTTATGGCACCTAAACTCTTTCCTTTAGAATCTAAGAGCACTAAAAACCAACCAGAATTGTAGCTAAAGCAAAAATGTTCAAAAGATTATTCCTGTGCAGCACTAAAGCCAGTTATTGAAACAATTTATGGAATTTGGGAGTGAGAGCATTATCTCTATGCTCAGGGTCTAATCTTGAAGGCGTGTGCCTATGAATATGTACATGTGTGTCATGGGCAAAGGAAGAAAGGAACAGGGCCTCAGAGCCATGCTACTAGAAAACGAGACAAGTTCCCCTGTGTGAGACACACACACACACACACACACACACACACACACACACACACACACACACACACACACACACACACGACAGTGCTCCAGCATCTCTACAGCCCCTCAGTATGATGATGGACTTGTTGGTGCAGCCATTAGGCTACCACTTTAAAAAGCCCATTTATAGAGGGAACAAGACTAAGCTATTAGTCTTCAGTGAGCCAAGCAGTTGCCAAGGAACTACCTCACTGTCAAGGCCAGCACTTTGACCAGCCACCTGAAGAATGCCTATCTTTTGGGGATATTCATACAGACAGATCTCATCTTGAGGCCTTTGTGCACACCAGTGTGGGGTATAATGTATGCCCCTTTATTTCTCCTTAATGCAAAGAAAGCGGGGACACCAAGGTCCCAGTTCAAGGTGAACATTGCTTTCGATTCCTGTCTTTCCTCACATCTGATGGTGTCCCCAGGCATTGCTTTCAGTGCTGTAACACAAAAGCACAAGTTCTTCTTGGTAGGTGTATGCCACGTGCAGGCAGGCATGGGGTGGGGGGGCGCGGTCCTAGTCCTGGTTAAGTGACTGTTGTGGCCAGAGAACAAAGGATGATTAACCCAGTAAGATGAGGATAACATGTCTTCCAGGCTGCAGAATTCACTAACTCATGATAGTTCTCATCTGAGTGTCCTGCCAAGCATGTGGCAGGGACATAAAGAAACAACTGTGTGAGCACATGTTTGTGTGTGTGTGTGTGCGCGCGTGCACGCGCGCGTTTGTTCCTTTAAACATCCCTGAACAAAGAAGTGCTCAGCAAGAGATGGGCCCATTGCCTGCCCATGCTTTGAATTTTTCTGATAAAGCAACTTTTATCTCTTCATAGGTACAGACATAAAACAACTTTTCTGATGCCTTCAAATGTAAGGATTGGTTAATTATCTTACATCAAGTTACCCACAAAAAACCCTCAGCAGAGTAAATAGACTTGGTCTCAGAAAAGTCTGCACTCAAGTGGAATGCACTGAGATCTTTGACACTTCCTTCCAAAATTGAGAGCTTCCTCCTCTGGGAAATGCAAAGGATGGAGCCCTGCTCGTCATGGGTCCCTTCCAGAAACACTTCCTAAGAAGTGTGTATATTTATATTTGAATACAACTATGCATGACATTTAAAGGAATTTATTACCTAAAGCCTGCTCCTGGAGTGGATGGTATAAAATGTCCCTCTGCCTTTAAATTTTCTTTTCCTTTTATTTTTTTTTTCCCAAATCTGAGGAACACAGTCTGTCCTTGGGTATTTTTCCACTTCACCTTCTTTTCTCCTTCCTCATTGCCACAACCCAGTGATCTCTGCACAGTTATATCAGGCTCTGAAGCTCTGAAGTCCTTACAGCTGCATCCTAAGCTCCAACTTGGACATGACTTGCTGAGAACCAAAGAGGTTGCCATTAAGATTTGCTCATTCCCTGAATCAAATGCCGTTCACTTGGTGCACAGTTTGGCTGTTGAATATCCTCCAAAGGGCCCAGGTTGGTGCTATCCAAAAGTGTGGGAAGTCTTTAAGAGGCTCCTTTTCTCAAAGAGATTTTAGGACCCCAGTCCCATTTTTGCCCACCTCCTAGCTAGGCAATATGCATCTCACTCCCCACCTCTGCCTCCCAGCACTCCCAACAAGGATCTGGAGTAATAGCTCTGCTCAGTTTGGTGATGGAAACCCCAGCGTTCTGGGCCAAAATGAACTCTTTATAATTATCTCAAATAACTATAATTAATAAATATAATTGTAATTATCTCAAATATTTTGTTACAGCGATGGAGAACACTCGACGAAAGCAGAAATTCTCTGCAAATTTTGAAGACTGCTCATCATCTACATATCATCAGGAAGCTTCCACTGTCCCAAACATTACTCGAATCTCATAATAAATGGATATCAAGAAACCATGAAGATGGGTATGCCCCTGTTAGCTGATGCTGTAAATGCACCATCCCCTTTTCTATACAAAGGGATTGTAATATGTTTTGCCTTCCTTAAAAACAACATAGTTTAGAGCTCAAGAGGCACCTTCTATATTACCTAGCTCAATACTCCCATTTTACATGAGTGCACAGTAAGGTGGGGGCTCACCGGACAAAATGGGGACTCAGAACCAGCTCTGCTGACTCATAAATCAAGATTGCTTACACCAGGCTGTTGGCTGCCTATTTCAAAGGCCTCACAAGCAAAAACAAAGCTCTTTAAGTAGGTGACGCTAGGAAAGGGAAAGTAAGGATATTTTATGAAAGGAAGAAAAGGGTACCCAGGATAACAGCTTTCCACTGACTTCCTTTCCAACAAATGTGGTAATAAAGTTCATTAAACCCATGGGGACCTGCACAATTAGGGATAAAAAAATTTTTCTTTACCAGGAAGCTATGGAGGCAATTTGCCTTTTGCAGTGCAGGTGGGAGAGTCTGGCCGAAGTGCCAGTCCGACACTGGCCATTCCAAGAAGGTAGAGGGGTTTTTCTTTCTCTACCAGATTCTCTCCAAAGTTGGTCATTCTGATTCTTTCCACTTATAACCTTCATGGCCTCCAACTGCCCTCTGACCTCCAGCCCTGAAACTTCTCACATTCATTTTCGACTGATCTCCTATGAATCATGCCTCAAAAATGCACTTTGTTTTTTTCTGCTGGGTCCGTTCTCTGCTATTTCCTCCACACCTAGGTAGTGAGTTGTGACCAGAGAGAGCCAGAGCTCTTACTGAGAGAGACCATGGTGTGTGTATGGCGAAACTTCACTTAGTGGAAATTTCTTCCCAGAGACTTTTCTCTGGATCCAGAAAAATGCGGAAGAACACAAGCAACTCGGTAACCTGATTTTTATGTGTTGCTCCCTGTGTATTCACAGTGCCAGTTAGTATTTCAGGATTTGAGATTAATTTTTTTTAAAGCATAAGATCAGAACTCAAATAATTATACAATTTTTCACCCCTGGAGACATACACATTCAGCCCAGGATAATAAAGTCAGTGTTTACTGATGAAACTAACTTTTTGAATTTCCAGGGTTTTTTTTTCCCCCAAAAGAGTTAGCTCGTATGAGAATAGAAATCAATCATGTTTCTAAGTTCATCAAACAGCTGTTTGGAATACCATGGTACCAGATTCACCTTTTATCTGTTTCATTTTCTTTTCACACATTCCTCTTTTAGAAAATCTGGTTCCCCAAATCTCTGCTCTAATATTCTTGTCCCTGTCGAATTCCTCAGCAGCCAATAGAAGATGGAGCAAGTGGAAGCATTCATTCAAGGAATGGACACACAGAATCCTTCTTCCCACAACTAAGGCCCAGAAGTATGCTAGCTAACACTGTTACTCGGCACTGTTTAGTAACTCAATTCTACTTTGTAAAAGATGCTAAGTCTATTCAAGCTTAGGATGGGGGCAAATTTGTGGCAACTTTGCAGTGCTAAGTAATGTCTTAATGGTATTATTTTTTTCTTCCTTGCCTAGTCTTTAAAACCCACTTCTCAACTTTACATTCAGAAAAACAAGGTTACACAGTTACAAACTTGAAATAGAGTTTTTCCAGTCTCCTCCATGCTGCTTTTCCTGTGGCCCAGGAGAGTCAATGTTTTCTGGTCAGCAGACTCCTTCTTTTCTCCTTAGAATGGCTGTGGATTCCTCACACAGATCCCAACAATGCAGAACCCTAACAGCCCATTGCAGGTCTCCGCTCTGAAGCCTTTCTGAGCTCCCTGCTTGCTCTGATGCTTCCTGACACTGAGGTCACTCTCTTCCTATACAAAACGGATCCTCAATGGTAAACTGCAGCTGAAAGAGTGAAGACTTGAAAAGACACGACAGACATATAGACAGGCACATGGGTACCCGCAAGCTGATGGAGAGATAACAGAGGAAGCCACGCAATATGGAAGTATAAAGGAAGATGTGTTAGTTCAGATCTTAACAGGAAACACATACCATACTCAGACCAAGATAATCAAGGCAAACTCATTTTCTTGGGTGTAGGGAAAGCACAAGAAACCACTAAAAGAAGCTGCTGTCAACTCTTTGAGTACAGAGAAGGAGCAGTTAATAGAGGTAGGTGGATAGCCTCTTTGTTATTGGAACGTTTTCAATACCATCCTCAAATCACGTCTACTGGTGGCTAGCAGCATCCTCCTGAGTGGTGGAATGGAAGATGGGTTCCGTCTTATTCCCAAGTGTGGATGGCTTCTGCAGACACTGAGAGTGAAGTCCATTCTTGACTTGCGTTTCCAAATTCTTTATTATAGCTACCAGGTCTACATGCTCAGCTTGCTGCTTCCTAAGCTGCCATCATCCGTGCCACCATGTCTTTGTGAATTCCCTCTTGTCCCTTAGCTGGGATGGTGTCCTCACGTAACTGAAGTCCCATCTATCTATCCAGATCCAACCTAGGTATATTTTTCGTGCTGGTCATGGCCAATGCCCCATCGGTTTATCCTGGAGGCCAGGTGTCAGCTGGATGTCTTAGGAGTCTCACAAGGTGAATGGTGAAAAGCATCTGTATTTAAGCTGGAAAGGGACAGTAGACAACTAGAGATCCATTCTGTGGCTTAATCTTGGACTACTTCCACAATACAGTGTGGTCACATCCCAAAGGACCTATTTCTTCTCTTCCAATCTAAAGGTCAAGATCATTCAGGGAAGATTCAGAAAGAGTATTTGTGACTGCCCAGTCAGTCCCACTGATACTAGATGCATGGAAAGCATCATGGTGAGGACTCAACGAGAAGAAAGGCAGATGAGAACAGTAATGGATATTTAGGGACTCCTTCAGAGGTGTTGCTCTAGCCTCGTGCTTTTGTGTGCTATGGTTTCTCTGAGGCTCCAGGGAGAACTAGTTTTCAGCAGCACCACTGTACAGGACACCCCAAATGAGCAATTCTGAGCTATTAGAAGCGAGGGGCTTTATTCGTTTCCTAGTAACAAGAATAATTGAAAAATTAAGTAAAGAGACAGAAAGGGCCTTCAGCAAATAAATCCAATATGATAAGATGTTAACTGCCCAAGAGACTCTGTTATTAGCATTTGGGAGCTTTTTTGGCTGTCAAAGTCAAACTGAAACTGCCAAGTATTCTTGGCCTGAAATATCTCAAAGCAAAAAGGGGGGAAATGTGCCAATTATGAATGGAAATATCTCCACCATGGGGGCTTGGGGTATGGAAGATAGGATAGGAAAAGTTTCCATGATTCTGAAGTGAATAAAGCAAATTCAAATTACCTCTTGGGAGGTTAATCACTAACATTTCAACAGAAACAAACACACACACACACACACACACACACACACACACACACACACACCACACACACTGGTAAAAATAAATAACATTTCAGAACAATAAAATTGGTCATTCATTTTAAACCCACAACTTGAGTATATAACCCAGACAGTAAATCTATGTATCTCCATAATGTGGTTTTCATACATTCTATTACCTGTGCCCTGACCCTCTGACAGTCTATGCTTGCACCACACTGCCAAATTGTGCTATACAAAATGGTTGGACCTGAAAAACTTAAAAATAAAAATAAAAAAAATTAAAAAAAAAAGATTCCTTTTCTCACCTACAAGGCCTGTCATGTAGTGAAGGAATGAAGGTCCACACACCTCAACAAAGTCTGTACCTAGTTCTGTCCCCAGTGTTCAGGGTACACTGCCAGTGACAGTAGAACCTAGAAGTGAAGCTAGCAGCCACATGTAGAAACGTGAAGATCAGGAAAGACCTCACTAAGTGATGAGGGGGATTAAATGCCTGGGCACAGCATGGAGACACCACAAGCAGGAAGCTAAGCACTTGTGGCTCTCAGACAGGCTGACTGCAGCACTGAGACTAAGAGTGTTACTGGTGATCAAATGGGGCGATCAGAGCATACTGGGGTATAGGGTTATAGCTATGCAGCAATCCTTCAGATAATCAGAGAAAGAGATACACACATGAAAGAAGAGTGGATGGTGGAGACATTGAATATTTCTCCCAAAGAGGAGGTGGGGAGGGGGAGGTGATGGTCCACAGGAGACTGGGGCATTTTGCATTGTCATGCTTCTTTATTATTCCTGTAGAAGATTGATCTGTAGGCTTTCAGAAAACAAACAAACAAACAAAAAGAATGGCTCAGAGGTTATTCTTAAAAAAAAAAAAATCAATTTTAAAAATAAACAAGGTTCTCTTGCCTTTCTTACAGATATATCCATTTTCCTTCCATGTTTATATTTTTCTTCTCAGTTTCCTAATGTGGTGTTTTTCTCGTTTCGCAGAATGTGCGTGTATATGTGCCTAACAGCTTAGAATAACGGAAGCATGAAGACATATATACAATAGGAACAAAGAGGAAAGGCGAGCCCAGTGAATGACTTCCAGACTCTCCCAGCACTCCAAATTCCCCAAGCATAGATGGTGTATGATTGCCAACTGTAGCATCTAATTCAAATGCTTAGACTTAAGTGAAGCTATACGAGATGCTATTCCCTTATGCACTACTACGACCTTAACTGCTTGATTGGGGGCCACTGAAGTGCTATTTTACTTGAGAGATGCAGATTATGGGTCCTTACATCTCTCTCCTCAGGTACACAGGGCCAAAGAGCCCAGATCCAAACAATCTCCAGCCTATAGACTATGGAGGAACCCAGAATATGAGAGCTCCTGCCAAAATGGAATATGAAGAGAAAATAGATGCGTGAAATGAAAATGGACAGTTCAGCAGAGCATGTAAACCCATAATCAGGTGGGAAGATGCTAGAACGTTTCAAAGTCAAAAAAAAGGAAATACCCAGGCTGGAAATATCCTTTGAGAAATCTAAAAGGGCTTAATGAAAGGGATGGGATTTGAGCCAGAAATTAGAGAAGTTGTAGTTTGTGAAAATGTAAAGAAAGAAGAGATATGTGCATTTGCACGTATAGAACGTATATGTATACATGAATTCACAGCTATCCCATGAGGCCCAGAGGCTATGAAATACACAGAGCAATTAAGCCTTTGGCTATGTGGCTGAACAGCAATGAGCAACTTGGAGAGTGAATGAAGCACTTCTACTACTGTAGTCCTGAGTATGACTTGAGGTTCTCTGGAGCCCTTCTAGAGTAAAGAGTACAGTCTACAGAGGGCAGATTCCCCTGCATCCCTGCTTCTCAATCTCTCCTCACACTGGGGAAGCGTGCCTACTGCAAGCAGCTGAGTCTTGAGAGATGATAGCCCAGATGGCAACACACACACAACATCTTCTCCGGGAAAGGCCAGGATTCTGGGAGCAGCCTCCTCTCACTGGCGCTCAAAGATGTTTTACTACATCTTCTCAGAAAGACCAGGACTGGGGAGCTGGCAGGACATGGGAAGCTCTGGCCTCTATACAGTTCACAAGAAACCCTGAGCAGAGAGGGCATGTTGCATTCTGCCAAGTCAGTCTTAAGGTTTCTCTTACAGAGCAAAGACTTGAATTAATCCTCCCAAGGTCGCTCCTAATGCTCTACCTTGTGTTTATGTATGTGTTTGAGGTGAGCTGAATTATATTTTGGAGCTTCTGGTAACCACAAAAAAAAAAAAAAATCTCTCCTGTACCCCAGGACGTTTCATACTTCCTTAGGATGCCTTAGTAAAAACATTTGTTTTTAGTGTATCCACTAAAAGCTCAAGGAAATATTCAGACACAGAAGCAAGTCATCATCAAGTTAGCAGCTTGGCAACACTGGACTGCCTTTAGACAGCTCACCCTGCCTCATTTTACATAAAATATTCTGCCAGTATATTCTTTTTTCAGGCTTCCTACAAAATCTATAGTTCAGTTATCAAGCATTCATTTTATATCTCTTAAGAAAAGCATGTGCTTTTTAACAGGATGTAGACCGGATCTGACACCACGTATAATACACCATGATGAGGAGTGCATAGCATGGCAGGTGCTGTTCCATGAGCCAAACCGATTCACTTATGCTTCCTATCATAACTTGAATGGCAATGAATGGTAAACAATGGCTTATAGACCTATGTGGACATGTCCATGCCATGTATCCATTAAATTCTATAACTGGTCCATCTTTTCCTCCAATGCTTCTGTTATCACAATGGAACCTGTCTGAGCCATGCTTAAGGAGAGATGGATGTCTGCAGCCAATCCACTTATTCTAGATTCAACTTGTTTGAAACATTAGTAGCTATGCATAGAAAAATTAGAGTAGGTAGAAAAAGGAGAAAAGCAATTAGTCCAGTAATACAGTTTCCCACAGGCCACTGTTGTCTTTCAACAAACCATGAGATGATGTCACTTTCCTAGGAGATGAGGGGGACATTGTAGAAAGACTCAAGGTGGCTTCCTCCAAAGAATAAATGCCATTCCCGGGAGAGTAAATAGATGAAGAGGTACGGAGAGGAAAAAAAAAAAGATATGAAGAAATTATGGGGTAAAAGATAATGAGAAATGAGGTAAAGAGGAAACATCTCTACAAAGTAGACACGAATGTGACATAATTTCATAATGTTAATTCAAAGTTCTTTGGACACTTGTTTTCATTTCTGAGAAAAATGAGATCTAAACCAAAGGCGAGGGAATAACACAGAAAGAAAGTTGAAAGTGAAAAAAGAATATAATCAAGAAGAAGGGAGGAGTGGAAGGGAGGAGAAGGGAGAAGACAAGAGTGGGGAGAAAAGGAGAAGGGAGGGGAAGAGAGGGAGGAGTGGGGAGAAGAAAGGAAAAGAAAGGAGGAGGAGAGGGGAGGGGAGGGGAGAAGAGGAGAGGAGAGGAGATGGAAGGAGAGGAGAGGGGAGGAGAGTAAAGGAGATGGGAGGAGAGAGGAGGAGAGGGGAGGAGAGGGGAGGAGAGGTGAGGAGAGGAGAGGAGAGAAGAGTAAAGGAGATGGGAGGAGAGAGGAAGAGGGGAGGAGAGAGGAGAGGAGAGGAGATGGGGGGGAGGGGGGGAGGGGAGGAGAGGAGAGGAGAGGGGAGGAGAGAGGAGTAGAGAAGAGGAGAGAAGAGTAAAGGAGATGGGAGGAGAGAGGAAGAGGGGAGGAGAGGAAGAGGGGAGGAGAGGAGAGGGGAGGAGAGTAAAGGAGATGGGAGGAGAGAGGAGGAGAGGGGAGGAGAGGGGAGGAGAGGAGAGGAGAGAAGAGTAAAGGAGATGGGAGGAGAGAGGAAGAGGGGAGGAGAGAGGAGAGGAGAGGGGAGGGGAGGGGAGGGGAGGAGAGGGGAGAAGAGGGAGGAGAGGGGAGGAGAGGAGGAGAGGGGAGGGAGAGGAGTAGAGAGAGGAGAAGAGTAAAGGAGATGGGAGGAGAGAGGAAGAGGGGAGGAGAGGAAGAGGGGAGGAGAGGAGAGGGGAGGGGAAGGGAGGGGAGGGGAGGGGAGGGGAGGGGAGGGGAGGGGAGGAGGGGAGAGATCATACTTCTTAAGTAGCATCCACAGAGAAGATGCTGTCTACAAAAGTCCACAACCCCAGAGCACATTCCGTCCTGGTGATGTGACGAAGCTCCGTGCACAGGGCAGAACTGGCTATATTTAGTTCCACTGCTGTAACTCAAGTCAAGAGTGTTCCCGGGGCAGCTGCTGCAGTCTCAGAGACATTTTACTACCTACCCTGGAATAGCTTGGTAAAGGCCAGGACCTCTGCACTGGAGAGCTCCGCTGTGTTTATATACAACTACACAAAGAGGCAGCATTTTGAACATAACTGATAGGGCTGTGAACACAGTTTAACACTCTGCTGTTTAACAAGACAGGTTTTTTTTTTTCCCCCTTCAGAAAACCCAAGTCATCCTTCTTGGTTTCTAACAGTGTCCCTCCCCCAGTCCTGAAAGCAAATATTAGCTTTTCCCTTATATGGTGTGTTCTCTCCTGAGAATGGTTCTGATTTTCTGGTCTTTACTTCAACTCTACATAGGTCCCTGTTCTTTGAAAACAAAACAAAACACTTTCTGGTGTCTACTCAAGGATTCCCAGGCTCAACTGACCAATAGAAACTGCCAGCAAGTTTTCTTTGTTTTTGGTTTCATTTGCAATGTCAGGGGGCATAGGCTGGTTCCCTTTGTACTGGGGGGGGGGGGGGGCGCTTGCTTAATGGAGGACTGGCAAATGCCCAGTCCTGATACCCTTAAGGCTAGAAATAAACAGCTCTCAACACCGAGAGAAGTGCTAGGTCTGACAACTCTTCAGAAGTGGGACTTGAATTGAAAAATCCCTTAGGTAAGTGTGAGTCCCTATTGTCATAAGCCATCCTGTCAGATTCTGGGACAAAGGCACTCCTTCTTGGTCAAGGAGGCTCAGGTAAGGCTTGTGCTTGGCGGTGATCACTCTAGGTAGAGTGGGGAGAGACCAAAGAGGCGCAAAGACATGATCTAAGAAGAGGGGGAGAGTGTTCAAAGAGGCCTCTTTCTGAAAATAAATAGAGCAGTTGGAAGAGAGAAAATAAAATAAGCCAAGATGATTTTCTTTTATTGAGTGGCACCAGACATTTAAACAACACTAAAGCTGCCAACGCTGATTCTCCTCAGCAGATATAGATCTCTCATAAGTAATCCCTGGAACAAAGGTCACTTGTGCAAAGCGCTTTCCGGGAAGAAACTTCCTTATCTACAAACCAGAAGCTAAATGCCCCTCTTCCAGGGAAGAACAGGAAGAAGGTTGAGCAGAAAGTAGCACAGAGTGAGTCTGAGTGCTCAGAAGCATGGCCGCCTCCTCTGCACAGAGCAGCAAACACTGCACAGACCTTCTCTAGCCAACTAGTGGGGAGATGGCTGAAAATTATCAAGGAACTAGCCAGTCTGCACCTTGGAAAGGAGAACCCCGGGAGGAAGATACACGCCAATCATCCGTGCCTGGCAGAAAAGAGCCACTGAGGAGGCAGGTGCCAGGTGCAGCGAAGGGTATTACTTTACCAGAGTTCACCGACTGGCTGTCCAATCCCTTTAACCCAATCTGGCTGAAGGGCTGGGAGAAGAACATTCTCATTAGGATATGTAATGGATCATTTCCAGTGACCAGATGGTTCCCTATAAATACATTAATGACTTTATAGGCATGTCTGCCTGGAAAAGTAACAACAGTTTAACCACCACAGTATGGAAAACCTACCTTTGGGCTTCTTTATAAACCAAATAAAAGACTGAGGCCTTATAAAATGTTGTATGTGAAATCATCCTCTTTCCTATACCTGATTGTTTTCACATAGTGAACTTAATAAACACAGTTGATATTTTGTTTAAATGAAGAAAAAATAGAATTTATCCACACTCTGAAGGTTATCTGAACATGGACAGTCACAATGCTGAGAAGCACACATATATGTGCATGTTGACGAACATGCTCCCCACTAGCAATGAGGTAAAGGCTGACCAGAGATGTAGGGTGATGCCTGCTTCAAAATCCATCAAGTGGAGATGCCTCCAAAGCAGCTGTGTATCTCCATGCCAAAGAGTTTTTTCCTGTAGGCTCCAAACAGTTCTGTGACCATCTGATTCTACCTTTCTGTCATCAACCATCTCCCAAATACCAGAACAACTTCTTAAGTGTTTTCCTATCCTTTTATCCCCTTCCCACAGATCTTTTGGAATTATACCTTTGCATGCAAATCTACTTTTCTTTCTGTCTCTTAGTGGCTCCCATTGACTTTAAGCAAAGAGCAGGAGTCTCTTTTGCCTGGTCCACAAAGACCAGAACAAGAACCCAACCCCTTCCAGTCTCATCTCCCAATAAACCAAATGTCTTTATATATTCCACACTGCTTTTCAGTTCCCCAAAGGGGATATAGCCACCTGTACTCCTTATGTGTCCCTGTGATGCCTCTCCTCATCCCAAAATGCTCCTCACTTCTGTTGTCACAGGCTAACTTGTCCTTCTCCTCAGGATACATGGGTCAGAAGTACCTCTGCCATCTACAGCACTACGTTCTCTTCACAGCCCTGGTTGGGTCTGGACTGTGCACATCCAGCTTGATTTTTCTGTCTGTGCCACCAGGCTGTGTGTGAAGATCAAGCCTGAGGGTGGGCACAGAAATCATTGACCAATTGTAAGCATTGCTGGTATAAGCAACCATACTACCATCACTGCTCTGAAAGGACTCAAAGCCTTAAACATCAACAAACATCTCTTCCACCAAACATCAAAAGAAATAATTTCTAAAGCACACTCTTTGTTTTGTTGGGTACAGGCATTAGCAGCCACAACTTGGTGAATGATTACCTTCTGGATTTCCTGGCTACCAACACACTCCCCTGTGGTCAGAGAAACCACTGACAACCAGCTGAGTTTCCACAATCTCCCTAAATCAAGCACACGTAGTTCCTTACATCTCAGCAGCCCAAGAGGACTCAATATTAACTGGAGGGTGGGGGTGGGGAATTAGTCAGCTGTAGGTCTCTTTCCACAGTTTCAATGGTACTGACCTGAAAAGGACATGAAGGAAAGAACACTAGAGTAATTCCTCCCCATGGCCTGGCCATCTTCCACTCACTTCTTCTCCCCCTGCCCTTCCCTAACCCAGGGCAGGTACCTTCTGCATACATTGCCTCACCCTCTGCCTTCAGTGTGGAGGCAGCACCATCAAGAGATCACAAAGAGGGAGGGGACTGAGGTCAGGGCAGACTCTTTCCTACTGGGCCTTGTGCTGGCTTTGTCATCAACCACAGAACAGAACTCCTAGCACACTTATGACCCTTGTCAGCACCCATCTCCAACTAACATGAATTTTCTGGAACTGATCTCCCTGACAACCACAATCCTGCTGTGAGCAAGGCTCTGCTAAGCTTTATTATTAATCTGAAGAGACAGGAACCATCTTGCAATCTCTATGCTGCCAGCTCAAACCCAGAGGAGAGACACGTGGTTCAGGAAGGACAAACTGGGGCAGTAGAGTAGAGTACAGACAGAGGTAGGTTTTAGGGAATGAAGGACACATTGCATCATGGCTTTGGGAGGAAAGCTAGAGATGGAGAGGAAGCCACTCAAACATACTTGGACACACATCTTTTGTTCCCTATTTGCCTTTTAAACTATTATACGGGGTGCATTTTGCCTTGTCAAATGCCTACACGGATGCAAGATATTGATAATCAGGAAATCAATAAAATCTTCAAGTTTGGCTTTTACTTTTCCAATACATGAAAGCTTGTTATAACCAGACCCTGGCTGTGCTGTCAAACACAGTGGCAAGGAGAGCTATAGCAGAGTGGAAGCCTCAGAAATACACACAACTACTTCATTGACTAGTTAAAGAGGAAAGTGTAGGGGGAAAAAAAAGCATAGACCCAGCGCTGCCTGGTAGCCACAGTCAGTACACAGAGAGCAGAGCAGTTAAGTTTTCCAGACAGCCTGGGGTTGACCTTGGGCAAATGACAACTATCTCCAGAGAGTATCTGCTCAGGTCGCTGGCCCTAGAATAGAAGATAAGCTGGGGCTATTTTGGTCTCCTGAACACTCAGGACAAGAGATGGGCTGGATGTCCGTGGTGGCTTCTCTCCGTTCCCAAGGCGAACTGCTAAATTCAGCCTGACTGTGGGGCCTCGTGGTTGTAGTATTCCTACAAACATACGCCATCAAAGATTAGAGATTTCCCTACGATCCAAAGAGAGTCTTGATACCCAAGAAATGAAATATTTCCTCTCTAAAGGGGTGGTGGCATTTTCGATTCTGCCATTTTTTTTCCTTGGATATATGTTTGCTTCCTGGCAACCTTCCACAGAGAGTGGTAAAGAATTTAAGAAGGGGCTAGAAATGGCATCCTCCAGGTTAGTGGAAAGTAATGTGTTGTACCAGAAGAAGAGTGTGGAAAAAAGGAAAGTAGCCTCATTTCAGGCCATTTCCGTAGCACACTGCAACACTGCTTCAGAGAAAGGCTCCCCCTTTTCAGGTCTCTTTTGTAAGGTGAATGGCCTTGTGTTCATGATGAACAGGCACTGTGCCACATATACTAGCTTCTCTGAGATTTCTGAAAAGTGGATTGACTCTAAGTTAAATAGGAAACATATAATAACATACTAGAAGTAATGCCATATATGGTAACACATGCATGTGAGAAAACAGGCATAATTTAAAGTGTACAAGTTCTAACTTATATACTAAAAGCTATTATTTAAAAGTTTAAACATATGTGAGAAAAATTCGTAGTACATATGCTGACATCTGGCACTGATGCCAATATGTCGACACTCATAAGTAAGAGAACATCTATAAAATTATATTTAGGTCACAAATTAGACCACTGCTGAGCATCTCTGGTTAAACATTAACACACACCAGAATCTGCCTGGAACCTGTTTCTTAAGGTGCTGTGCCCAAGCTAATGAATGCATCATTGGCAGATTAAGTTCAGGGAGCAACAATTGAACAAGAGGATTTCTGAGGATTTGTTTACCCTCTTGTAGCTAGAAGAAAGTTCAGAGGAAAAGAAAGAGAGAAGAACAAAATAAAGATGGAAGAAAAGAAGGATTTCGTTTGCCCCTGTAGAGCAGCCCAGAATTTATAAAAATGGTGTGTGTATGTATGTGTGTGTGTGGGGGGGGAGGGGGGAGAGATGCTGTGGGTATGTGCTTCCCATGTCTTCAAGTCACGTCACGTGAAAGACAGTGAGAGCGGGAACTGCTTACACAAGAAAGCCTATCACTCACACACAGGCTATCCTACGGAGCTCAGCCATCTCAGGGACTGCCGCAGATGATGGGCACCGACAGAACAATATTGCCTGTCACCTGCATTCTGTGTTTGTTCAGCTGTAACCCAAAAGGCTTGTACAGACCCCTGGTTCTCAGTTCTTGCTGCCATAGAATCACATGAAGGGTGGTAAACAAATATCCTTCCTGGTACAAACCCCACAAGAGAATCTTTTTTTTTGGTGGATAACAGGCATTGACATTTTAATAGCTCTTCTGGTCAGTCTCACATGCATTCAGTGCAAGCTAACAAGCACCAGTCCAGGTATTCCAGAGAGGTCTAGGTTAACCCCGCATCCTCCAGCACTGTCGCATTCGAGGATGCTGCTAACGCCAAGATTTGACCACGTGTAACTCTCTTCC
This sequence comes from Acomys russatus, assembly GCF_903995435.1. Lineage (NCBI taxonomy): Eukaryota > Metazoa > Chordata > Mammalia > Rodentia > Muridae > Acomys > Acomys russatus. Next base: position 64,726,103 of record NC_067156.1, read on the forward strand.
CGCTTCTTTGTACCTCTGGGAGGAATAGCTGGAAGGAAAGTGATGCATAAAATACAGATGGTCAATTTTTACATAATGAAGCTCATCAAGGCTGGACGGTCTGTGAGGGAAGCTTCACTGCAGCACAGCTGCCTGGGCCATTGGCTCTGTTGTTGCTTTCCAAGGAACCCATGGGTTAAGCGGGTCCCCGCCATGGTGCGGCCACCCCAGATCCGACGTGCACCCTCATGTAGGAACAGTTTGTTTTGAATCTCAGCAGCTTGACTACATCATTGCCCATGCACAGCTGATTTTAAAAAGCACGGATTAGAAAGTAAGCTTGGGGAAAATATCTATTGTATTTATTAATAACAATAACCATGATGAATCTGTACCTGTACAGTAGGAAATCTCAATGACAGTCATAGTCTAATTCAGTGGTTCTCAACATGTAGGTCATGACCTCATGGGGGGGGTGTCAAATGACCTCACAGGGGTCATCTAAGACCATTGGAAAAGTAGACTTTTACATTATGATTCATAACAGTAGCAAAATTAGTTATAAAGTAGCAACAATAATAATTTTATGGTTAGGAGTCACCCCAGCATGAGGAACTGTGCTAAAGGGTCCCAGCATTAGGAAGGTCAAGAACTGCTGCTTTAGGGCTATTTCGTGTAGGGGCAGATTACTCCACCCATCTTTAACAACAACAAATATCTATGAGGTATTTCATCAAAATTAGAGAGACAGAAAGTTTATGTTTTGGGAATTCTATTTAATTAATCAAGGCCATGTGCATATGTAGATATAACCCCATTTACTGATTTCCGAGATCAATCTTTCAAAATACTAAGGGTTGACAAGAAGTTTTCCTGTTTTCTTGTTATGTTTTGAAAAGACACCCAATATCTATAGCCTTCACACCCCAAATTAATCATTAGGAATTCATTAATAATTTTCACTCATGTATATGTCAAAAACCCAGAAATCTTTGATAGGCCAAATGTGACCCTAGTCTGAAAAACAATATTCCCTGTCACTTGTAGTTAGGAAACCTGACCCCAAATGGTTTGATAACCCCAGCCATGCTACTTCAATAGTCTATGATGAAGGAAAAGAACTCAAGCCATAAGTGGTTTTAAACATACCAAAGAGGAGTAAAAAAGGAACCCACCTGTGATGGTAAGTGACATTATGGGACCCACAAGGAAAGTAAGGCTGTAGCAGTAAGGGCTACATATGGCATGCTGTGATCATCTGTAATTATGCTTTAGTAAGTCATGGGTTTCTAAGAAGAGAACAAGATTTGAAAGAAGCAATGGCGCTGTTTGACAGTGTACTAAATTTCGGCCCAATGCCATAGTTTTGGCTCCACACCCACTGCACACAGGTAAGAAGAAACCCTCTAGCCAGAACATGGAAACAGCCTAAATGTCCCTCAGTAGAAGAATAGATAAAGAAACTGTGGTCCATATACACTATGGAATACTACTCAGCTATTAAAAACAAGGAATTCCCGAAATTTGTGGAACAAATGGATTGAACTAGGAATGATCATAATGAGTGAGTTAACCCCGAGCAGAAAGAATCAAATGGTATATACTCACTTATATCTGCATACTAGCCCAAGGGGCATGTCCCATGAAAGTCTTCACTAACCAGGAAACTGGGATAGAGGGGAGGACATCCTATTGGGACTCTAGATGAGAGAAGCATGGGAGAATGGCAAAGTCGAATGATCCAGAGGATCCTAAAAACCTACAAGAAGAAAATTATGATAGGCAGTTTTAGGCCCAGGGGTCCCGCTCAAACTATGGCATCAGCCAAGGACAATACAGGCTGTAAACTTCAAACCCCTACCCAGATCTAGCCAATGGACAGGACATTCTCCATAGTTGAGTGGAGAGTGGGGTCTGACTTTCACACGAACTCTGGTGCCTTTTATTTGACCACATCCCCTCAATAGGGAGACTTGGGGGCACTCAGAGGAAGGATAGCAGGCTACCAAGACTTGATACCCTATGACCATATACAGGGGGAGGAAGTCCCCCTCAGTTACAGTCATAAGGGAGGGGAGTAAGGGGAAAATGGGAGGAGGGAGGAATGGGAGGATACAAGGGAGGGGATAACCGTTGAGATGTAATATGATAAATTAATAAAATAAAATTAAAAAAAAAAGAAGAAACCCTCCATCACCACCCTGCTCTATGCAACAAGAACTAGATAATTTGTAATCAGAGTGTAGGGTTCCTATTAAATTAACCAAGTCTAGGATATAACCCCTGTATTTGAGCCTTGCTTTGAACATCTTGTGGCCATGAATGTCTCCTTATTTTGTATCCCAAGGAAAAATTGTGACATATAAGTTAAATCAAAAGACCCACATTCTTAAGACCCATCTTGACCTCAAAAGTCATCTAGGAAGGAATGAGATCAGAATGCCAAGTCAAACCTCTCCTCCATACTATTTACTTGTGAAAGTAGCATATAAAAGAAGGGATGAACATATCCCCCTGTCATTTATTTCAGTGACTTTAGAAAATTATAGGATGCAATAGGTAAGAATGACATCAAAAGCGCAAAGATCCTTCACACCTTCTTTGCCTTCTTACCTCTCAGTCCCCGTCTATGAAGAGATGTTCATCACACTAGAAAACCTTAGGCCTCCTTGCATTAACTCTTTTGATGTGTGCCTCCCAATCTCACTGCTTCTAGTAACCTGTCAAGTACTGTGCGGGTTCAAATCTAGGCCTCTCTACAACTTTACTCAAGCCCAGAGACTTTGAATTAGATGTTAGAGTTCCAAATCTTCTTAGTTGTTAACTATGGCATATAACTCTTTCTTCAACTGAGGGACAACTAGATAAAATTGTCTCTGATTACATCTAAAATTCAGCCCTAGAAGTCACTCCAGATCCTGTTTGGAAGAATGTTTGGAAAACTACTATCGTAACCATCTTACATGGTAGATTTGATGAGATGCTATACAATGGGTCAAGACCCAAACATTTTTATAAAGGGAAAACTTCTGAGTGTGCCAGGAGAAGTGTACTTCTTATACCTTTTGTTAGTTCTGTTTAATAGTAGTGATCCCATTCTTTTTTTTTTTTTTTTAACATTTATTGATTCTTTCTGAATTTCACATCATACACCCCAAGCCAACTGATCTCCCCGTCCTTTTGTACCCTTTGTCCTTGCAACTACCCCCGAAGAAGAAAAAAATCTCTTTGTAGAAGCTGTAGTGTGTAACACAGTATACACTTCTGTCCACATATCTTCACTTGCAAATGCTCTACTTTATGTATGTGATTATTTTGTCCAAATAGGTACCATGTATGTGCCTGGTATGCTCGGAGGCCAGAAGAGAGTGTTGAATTCCTGGAACCAGAGTTGCAGATATTTGTGAGTCAACATGAGGGGTCCTGGAAACTAAACCTGTGTTCTCTGTGAAAGCAGCCAGTGCTCTTCACTGCTGAGCCATCTCTCCAACCCCAACATCCGGAGTTGTAACGAACTCTCCATAGATCAGTGTTCAAAGAAGTTTACACCCATTGGTCTTGTCCAGTCACCTCCCTTTATAGACAATAAGGGGAACAATCAGAGGCTCAAATGACACCTGGCTGATGTCCGGCCATATGGGTAAGCTAAGACACCAGATAATTTCATAGTCCAGCCTTTCACTCTATAATTGTAACCAACTGCCATAATTCCCCAGGGAGAGGGTGGAGCCTGGAGATCATCTACCAGAACTGTGCCAGAATGTTCCCTGACGGATCTGGTATCCTGAGTTCATGAATAGGATAGCCATGTCAGATCCAGAAGATAGCATTTCACAGCACTCCTCCACACCCTCCACCTCCCCTTCCATGTTGTTCCCCGAAGCCTTTCACAGGGGAGGGGGTGCTATAGACATTGGTGTCCCAATTAGGATTGAGTACTCAAGTCTCTCACTCTCAGTACTGTGATGAGTTCTACATCTCTCCACGGACTGTTGCCCTCTGCAGAAAGGAACTTCTTTAACCAAGGTCAAAGAGTAGCCCAGGTCAACAGGTACAACTGTAAATGCTCAGAAGGCCGCCTGATAGCATGACCTTTTAGCAAAATAACAAAACCAAGTTACACCCCTGGTTCTATGCCCTCCCCAGCCATGAGCTATTGACTGAATTACAGTATGCCTTAAAACCAAGCAGAGAGTGACTGGTTACCCCTTGCGGTCATGACACTCATAGATGATGGGCATAGCTTGTCTGACATGTTAGTATTTTAGCATGGAGAGTACAGGGGTAGGTAAGACCCTTGCTGTCCTTTCTCCTCAAGCAGCCTACACAGCACCTTCTGGTGCTATGAAGGCTAACCACCAGGAAGGCAGCCGCCCAGTTGACTTCAGACTGATTTCTTTATGTCCCACAGACAGTGAGAGGTGTCTTCAGCAATAGTGTCAGAGCGTGCTGTTATTGAGGGTAACCAAGGGCACTGGCAAGGGCCTGTGTGGCTTGTTCTGAGGATCTCTAGCTCCTCGGGAGTATGCCATGCTCAGCACTGATTTTTACATAGCAATCCATGTCTTCTGGGAGAGGTAATGTCCCACCAGGCCCGGCAATTCCCTTTGAACTCTTTTATTAAGTTGTATTTTGAGATCACCTTACTAACTAAAAGTTTTCATAGGCTTTTTGAAAGATCCATAGTTTTGTTTAACCGACTCACTACCTCCTACAAGTCCTCACACCCCTCGCCCATTCTTGCTCAATCACCCAATCCTTTAGCTTCCTTTCTTATGAACGAAATTTCACATGTATGCTTCCTTTTTTTTTTTTAATTGAATGTGAGATCAGCTTCCATATGACTTTCCAGGTACTATTCTTCGAGCTATCCCTCCCTGCCACACACCATACACAGTTTTTCCCAAACTCTCCCACCCCACCTCCAGCTCCCATAGTTTGGTTCCTACATAGTAATAAAGGGGAATTTTGTTCATCTGGCCACCCCAACCAAGAAGGAGAATCCAGCAGGGCCACTTATTACTGGAAGGTTCCAACATTCTTGAAGCCCTCCTCTGTGTAATTTCTAAATATAACAGGCCGTTAGACATTTTGAGTGACCCAGGCTGCTTTGGCTTCCTTGGGATAAACTCCTTATTTTCTTTCTCCTAGACTCTGCTGCACCAAGAATAGAGCCCTAAGGGGAGAAATTCTTCTTCAAAGTCAGAGCTAGATAGCACTGTGTGTGGTACTCTGGTAGTTCTCCTTTGTAAGCTGGGTGGGAGAAGGTGGGAAGCATATTTCTAACAGCAACCAGCATCAAAAAGGGTATTCAGACTTTGCAGCCCACAGGATGCATAAAGGGGCTGAGAAGCAAGGGGGGAAGTCAGTTAAAGACAATTAGCACATCCAGGTTGGCAGTGGGAGGAATGTAGGTAAGAGGTTTGGCTTCTCCAGGTAGCAGGGGGCAACATGCAAACTACTTGTGTCAACAGGCACTGACAGCTGCCTAGCACTGGCTCTGCAAGGAGGTAGAGGCCTAGTTCCATCCCTAGGGAGTGGGCTCTGGTACACTTCTGACTCCATTTCTCAGCCAGACAGCAGTGCTCTTGCCTTGCTCTCTGTCTCTTGCTTTCGTTCCAGTGGGAGTGAGTTTCATGTAAACAAACACACAATAACATCAAAAATGTCTGGTACAGAAGCAGACATCTGCATTTGCTCATTAGAGGGGCTGCTTCTTTATTTTACTGCAGCCCCGACCTGTGTCTCTTACAGCCTGAGAAATATTTGAGTTCTGGAGTTAGTGGGGTGCTGAGATCATAAATATTACGTTTTCCTTTTGAAGAGAAAAATACTTGAATGATGTCACTTATTCACCACCCACTATACATCATGTTCTTCACAGAAACGCAACCCAGCTCCTACTCAGCCCTAAAAGCAGCCGAGTTTGCAGATCATAGAAGATGGGGTAGAGAGAAACAGAAAAAGAGGAAATGGTGTGTCTAACATTCCATGGCTAAGAGTATAAGAACTGGGGCTGTAGGAAAATGGTTTAGTGGACAAAAGCATTCACTGTGCAACCCTGAGGATCCAAGTTCAAATCCCCAGCACCCACACACAACCATGCAGACCTGGCTGAAGATGCCTGTAATCCCTGAATTGGGGCAGACACAGAAGCTAGTTCCGGAGAGCTTACTGTCCCTCCCCAGCCTAGCTGAAAGATCAAGGGTCTAATTCAGTGAGATGCCTTCTTGTCTCAAGGCAACAAGGCTGAGAACAACAGGAAAAGACACCTCCATGTCCTGTTTTGGCCTCTGCAAGCTGTAGTCAACGCACCTACCCCCCACTCCAAACAACAACAACAACAACAACAACAACAACAAAATGAAAGAGTATAAGGACAATCGACTTCTGGTCTCTGGCTCCAAACCAATGCCCTCCCAGTGTAAGGAGAGGAAACAGCAATGTTGAGCAGCCATCTGTTTCCTACATCACCTCTACCCTCTTTCTGCTTCAGGGCAACGAACCAGCCAGCTCAGCTAATACTATTCTTCTTTGCTTTGCAAGACTTAAGCAAAACTTTATTAAGACTACTACATAATCAAGGAAGAGTTTGATAGGTATCGCATCCCTGAAGGAAAAGCTAGGCTGTCAGTTTCAACTTAGACAGAAAGTGAGTTAGCTGGGGGACATGGCATGAGGAACCAAGCAGCAATTCTCTTCCATGGGAACGAGGCTTGAAGATGGTCACAGGAACCCTTATTATGCTCGGTCCTCCATCACTGGAAGATGCCACTCTCCCTGAGGGCTGATGTGAAAGCCACAGAACAAATCAGTGGTTTGTCTTCCATTTACCTGGTGTGTGTGTGTGTGTGTGTGTGTGTGTGTGTGTGTGTTTTCTCTGAAGCATCTGAAGATCCATAATCTACATTTTTTCCATTCTAACCCATGGACCAAAGTGTAACATGTGAGAGAATACGGTCATGTTCTCAGGCCTCCAGGATAAGAAAAACTCTGCATTGTTTTACTGTCTGTCTTGTTTTGAAAGCCCTGACGGTTCCTTCCAGTGCCATCTCCAGGATTTCATCTCCCTCTGAGTGCATGCTTGTGAAGTCTATGTCCCTTTAACTGCATGAGATCCATACAGGCCAACTCCTAATAGTGCTGCCTCCTCAGGACCCACAACAGGATCTGTTGCACCATTCGATTTCAGCAAGTCATTCTGAATAAACACGTTTTAATAATTATTTCTTTTTAGAATAATTTAGAAAACAGGATCTGTGAGATGGCTCCAAGAATAAAAGTGCTTGCTCCCAGGCCCGACTCTCTGAGCCCCAAATCCCCAGTACCCAAATGGTTGAAAAAGAAAAACAATTCCTTGAATTTTTTTCTCTGACTTTCACATGTGTGCCTTGGTGGCACACATAGGGGCTCAGTGGGAAACTACACAAAATTTAAAGGGTTGTCCATTTTATGTCACAAGTAAATTGCAAACTTCTCTGAGGTAAGAAGTTTAGTTCAGTGGTCCCTGAGTCCCTGGGACAAGGTTCTCAAGTTGGGTTGAATAACTTAAAAATCTCAAAACCCAAGAAAAGGAGGAGTCTTTTTCTAGGGATGGACTTGATAATTAGTTATCCAACACCTAGTGGTCAGCCCTCAAAACATACACATATAAGCAACACTAAAGTGACATAACAGGTTATATTTGTATATTTCTCATCTATATGCAACAATAATAATTAGGAGACTATGAGTTTGAGAGGGAGTGGGTATGGGAGGAGTTGACAGGAGGAGAGAGAGGGGCTAAGTGATGTCACTATATTTCAATTAAAGAAAATGTCAAGACATGGAGAGGCAACCCACAGAGGTTGGGGGGGGGGGGGCGGGGGAGGAGATGCCCGGGAGGTTAAGCCTGGTGTCCTCTCCCTGCCACATGATTGTGATCTGCAGCCAATGTAGACAAGTTTTGTCCATGAGGTCTGCAAACCAATCCCAGCATTCCTTGGAGAAGAATGGTAGAGTCCCAGGTTTACTGGGGCCCTGATGCCCAGGGTAACTAAACCAGTACGGTTCTTAGGTTAAGCACATTGCCAGCGGCTCTGTGACTGCCCTGGTCTAATCAAAAGTACTAAGTGATTAATTAATAAAAACCTTCTGCTCAAGAAAGAAAGTCTTTAGCAAGCTTGAATAACAGGTTGGCCATGACAGTTTGTTTTGTTTTGCTTGTAACAGAATCTCCCAGCACAGACTGGCCTGGAACTCACTATTTAGCCCAGGTTGGTCTCGTACTTATGGTGATCCTCTTTCAGCTAGAATTGAAGGTATGTAAACAGTAGTTGAGAGCTGTCTGCTTCCTTTCAGAATTCTGGGCAGCGGCAACGAGTGGCCACTTGTGGAGGGACAAACTCGTGTATTAAGTATTTCTTCTTAAAACTGTTACTGTTGTGTTTTTAAAAATCAAGCCCTAAAAACACAAATTTTCCATTTCTGGAGAGGAAAAAAAAAAAAAAAAACCCCAAGTAAACAAAACACCTCCATGCAAAACTGACATGGGGCTATTTTTTCCAGATAAAATCTGTTGTTCTTCTGCAACAGCTACCCAAGATTCAACAGGGAAGCAGGAAAGCCTCAGGGTGGTTGCGGATCCACTGAAAAGAACAGGCTGGTAAATTACATCATTGCTGAGCTGGCGGCCCAACTGAATTGGGATCACACAGCATGCCACACAATGACTTCTGCCTGCCTCTCCCCTCCCAGGGGCCAGCAAAGCAGCCCTGGATAGGCCTTATCAGGAGGAATCGGTGTGGAAAAGTACTTTCTGAAATAGATCTAACATAAACCAGGCATGTCGCAGTTGGGTTTTGGTAGATTTCAGGAATGTGGGAGGAGTTAATTTCCTATGCATCTGGGTGAGTTCAGACTCTGTTTGCTGAAGGCAAAATGTCCATCTACTTCCTTCTTCTCTGTTAGCAGATAACTAGAGTGACAGAGAGAGAGAGACAGAGAGAGAGAGAGAGAGAGAGCGCGCAGAAGATAAGCCCCCCCCCCCCGCCCCGCGCTTTTTGTTTTGTTTAAGACCAGAAGAATCAAAGGAGGTGAGGTGTTGGAATGCCCGCTCAGAGCAGAAAAGTGAATGTACATCATTCTGAAGCAGAGAGGACCCAGCTTGAGAATGACCTCCTCTGTGTCTCAGCTACAGCCTCTCCGGTTCCTCCAACAGACTGCATGAGGTCAGAATGCAGAGGCACCCTGTTCTTCCTGCAGTGCATCAACAAGGAAACCTAATTTCCATAAATCCATTTTAAGCATCTTTACCGTTAGAACTTCGCATACAGCGAGCAAAAAGGTAGACCAGCACACATTGCATCCTTCACTGTACAGAGGGGGAAAACTGACAACTGGGGAAGCTCAGTGATTAATCTAAGGTCCCAAAGCTATTTTGATAAAGCTGAGTCAAATCCCATGATCCCTTTCCCCCCTCATCCACTGTCACTAAACAACATTTACCACGGGTACATAGGATCCAAGGGAAATAAGGCTTTCTTAATCAGCAATTTGTTTTAAAACATGAGGGAAAATAAGTTGCTTTGAGTTTCGAGTCATTCTTACATTTAAACGATCACTTTTATGACTGATAATTTTGCTAATTAAGTAAGTGTGGAACACTTGTCTGCTCCCTTTTCATGTGTGTTTAGGACAGAACAGAGGGCATAGGAGAATTGAAATCCAGCAAAACAAAGCTTAAAGCTCCCTAGAACATTGCATGTGCTGAGGGCAAGTTTCCAGCTGCCTGCTCCCCCCTCTCTAATGTCCTCAGCCATCTGAAATTAACACCAGGCCAATTTCCACAGGGCTCTACTCAAGAAAAAAACAGAGGAAAATTTACATGTGTGGACTTGGTTGGGGCGGGGCTGGGGGGGGGGGGGGGGTGGGGGGGGGGATTGGGGGGGCAGAGAGAATCTAGTGAAGTGTCAACAGGGATCAACACAATGTGTAAGGGAATTGGAAGTTGTACACTGTCCCCTGGAGTCACTGGACAGACCTCTCATGTCAATGGGAAGAAGTCAGCCTCGGTACACATCTGGTAAGTACCTCGCTCCTTCCCATATCATCAGCTCTGTGTCCCAGAAACCAGCCAGAAACTAAAACCCACAATCATAAGAATGGCTGTCTTTCAAAACCTTGAGGGTTTTTTTTCCGTTCAGCATCATCTGGGAAATGACCCCCTGGGGACACATTTTATCTTTGTTCTCCAAAGCACAGTTCTAGTGTTAGCTTAGAACAAAACATTACACTTATTTAGTGTGCTTCTGTGTGTGTGTGTGTGTGTGTGTGTGTGTGTGTGTGTGTGTGTTCTTGTGGAAGCAGGGGACAGCTTTCCAGATTTAGTCTCTTCTGCCATGATATGGATCCCAGAGAGAGAATTGAGGTCATCAGCATTGGCAGTAAAGTTTTTTTTTACTTATTGAGTCATCTCGCCAGACCAGGAAAACAAAACAAAACCAACTAATATTCTTAGCTTTTTGTTTTATATTATCTTTCTAATTCCTTTGTTTATTTGATTGTTATAAACAATCTACTCTGGCCTCACATTTGCCACCATGCAGCCAAGGCTGGCCTTGAATTCTTGATGCTTCTGCCTCCACCTCTTAAGAGCTAGAATTACAGGTGTGCACTTCAGTGCCTGGGTCTGTTCTCTCTAAAGATGTCTTCCCCTACTTTCTTTACACATTCAGCATTTAAAATGATGCTTACTTACTGTAAAACTAAGGATCTCCTTTTTTAAAAAAACACACAGTGTATACCCTTTTAAAAATAATTACCTTGTCTCACACTGCCGCCCTGGTGCCCAGAATTTTTGCTGCTATTACACTTAGCCTGCTGTGTTTGTCTCAGTTTGACTTTGAGGAGCCAACATCTTTCATAGAAAAAAGCAATGCCTGTTTGTGGAGACTTGGAGGTACTTGAAGCTGACAGGTGCTATATAAATGAAATATCCTTCCAATTACTGCTCTTGTACTATATTGAATTAAGCCATATAACCATAACTAAGAAAGCCAGTCTGCCCACGCAGCAGCGCCCTTCTTGTCCTGGTGAGCTTCATGTTTTACCCTCATAAGCACAATCACTCCCCCCCCCCCCACCCCAAAGTGAAATCTAAATCACCTTCCAAAGTATTAGTGTTATTTGGACACAACTCCACACCATCAAGAACTAAACGGACAAGGTTTCAAAGTTCGTAAACTGAATCCTGAGTAACAGCTCAAAATGCCCTCTATTTTTAGTACCTGAAGAATCATTTGTGTGCTCTGCTTGTAGGCAGCAAGTTTGACAGGAAGATCAGAAACTAAGAACTATTGACAGTATGGCAGGGGCATTTCAGCAGGACACAGGATGGAGACCATCATATCTTCCCCCACAAACACAATTGCTTAAATAAATCAAGGAAACATCAACACAGCCACCGGCCTCCCCAGGCCCTGTGCTTGTTTCTTGGGAGAGGTAGTAAAGAAACAAGCCCCACATCTTCAGCGAATGGTCAACTAATGTCAGAAGTATTTTCTTTTTGCCAGGAGTAGCTGCTATTGGCCAACAGAGTTAACCTTGTCTCACAGGGAGCAAGAAGTACATTCTCTCCTCCGTGTGGCCAATAGCAGATCTCTGCCACACCTGTTCCCTCTGTCTTTAGCACAGGTAGATTTGACTCAAAATAAGTTGTGTCTCTTGACTTTGACCAGTAGCTTCTGCTTATGATTTTTGTCACCACACACCGTGATGATGTCAGACAACAGCATGGAAAAAGATACAATTCTCAAGAAAAAGTATTAGAAAGCCTTCACATCATCCCCATGCATTTCTCAGTGTGCAAAAACTTTGAGGGAATAAAGCCACTTTAGGAGCGAATAGTCATTTCAGAAGTCTGGCACTGTTGTGTGTTCTTTATTTGGTTTAGAAAGTTTCTACACAGGAAAAATCCAGGATGGCAATTCTCAACATTGAAAGAACGATCAAATTTCCAGGTATTAAGGAAATACTCTCAGAGAGAGGAAACAAAGCTAATAAAGGGTATGCCAGTGACATCACAGCCAGGGGGGGCCATCAGTGTCCTGTCTGCAGTACCAAGCCTGGAAAAAGTCACAAGTGGTGTACAAGAAGTTCCCTTAAAGAAACAGAGATCAATAGAAGGCACTGGTGGAAAGGGGGAATATGAGGAAGCTCTCCAGAGCCTGAGGAAGAATAAACAAAGCCCCAAATGGTTTTGCTTTGCACATATATAGGCAATACTTTGGTTTGGAGAAGAGGGAAGTAGAAAATAGCACAATCATTTCAGGCAGGAGTGGGTCACACGGACAAAATCCAAGGAGGTAAAACTGGTATGTAGCTAAAAATAGAAGAGAAAGGTCAGTGAGTATGTGAAATCATCCTTAGCTGTAATCTGAAATGCTACGCACTGGTGAGGACAAACCCAGGGACAAAGGAGAAGAGCCCAAACCAACAGGGGAGTGAACATGGTCTCACATGGATTCAGTAATAACATTTGTTCTCCACATGCAAAGTGAAAACTGTGTGGGGAAAGAAGAAAGTCCAAGACGGGGGAAGTCATCCTTGCTCAGAAATAGTCACCCCAGCTGGGTGTGTCAGTTGATGCCTCTAATCTCACCACTTGTACAGATGCCGGAGGAGGACAGATGTGCATCGAGGGGACCCAGGCTGTATTATGAGTTCTAGGCCAACCTGGCCTACAGAGTGATGCTCTCTCAGACAAGATAGAAGAAGGATGAGAAGAAAAAGAGAAGGAATGCGAGTAAGTGCTGGTGGTGGAGAGCCATAGTGGCACAGCCTATAATCTTAGGAATCAGGAGGCAGAGGCAGGAGGATGACTGCAAGTTCAAAGCCACTGTGATGTACATAGAGTTAAAACAAAACAAAACCACAATCCAAAAGTCAGCCAGAGCTACATAGTGAGACAATGTCTTAAAACAAACAGTTAATATTCATCTAGAGCTGTGGTTCCCAACATTGCTGTCGCTGCAACCCTTTAACACAGTTCTTCATGTTGTGGTGATGCCCCAACCATAAAATTTCACTGCTGCTTCACAATTGCAATTTTGCTACTGTTATGAACTGCAATGTACATGTCTGATATGCAGGATATTTGATATGCTATGCGACCCCCCAGAGGGGTTGATACCTGCAGGTTGAGAACCCCTGATATAAGAAGAGAAAGTTTTTAACCTGGTAGTAAAGAAACTATATAATCCAGAGGTGTTCTAGGCATACCTATGGAGCCCGGTGTCCCCCTGACAACGTCTAAGACATTGAAGTTCTCATAATGAGTAAAGACAGCAATGAAGTCCTGTAGAACATTCCTGAAATGTGACTTCTGAGGCTGGTTTTGGAGGGAGTCATCATGTCCCCTGGCAACCATGTACGCTCAGTAACCTCACGCATAAAACCTTTTGGCTTCTGTCAGAGAGAAAATATCTGCAGTTGGAGCAGGAATGTAGCGCACATGTCATTGTTTATATTCTCCTATGAGTGTGTGTGCATGGTGGTGTGTTTATATGTGAAAATCCAAACATCATCAATAAAAAATATAGAAAGTGCTTCTAAAATAAGCTTCCTCTAAAAGCGAGTTAAGCAAATACAGGATGATTGATGGTGAATCCACAAAGCACACAGATTATGAAGTTCTGTTATCACAGACTGAACAGAGTCAGCCTTGGGGACGTCTCACTCCCCTTCAGAAATGCATTTGGTTTTACATAAATGCTTCACAGTCGTTCTAAATTTTATCAGTAGTCATCAGGAACTCCCAGGTATGAATATGAATAAATGTTGGCACCATAATATCAAGTGGAAAGAATAATAAACTAGGAGCTGAGTGATTGAATTACAGCTGGAGCTCAGCTCCTTACTGACTATGTAATCTTGAGAACATGTTATAAATTTCTCAACATGTGTATTTCAGTCACTATATAAGCTCCTACTATGTATACAATCACCATTCTTGGGTTTTGGTATAGGTGACAGAGGAAGAAAAACAGCACCACTGGACTTCAGATCCACCATGCCTTGACGGACAATGACAATGAAACAGTAATCACTGCAATACAAATACTGGTAAATACCTTGTTTAGAAAAAAAGAGAGAGAGGGAAAGAAAAGAAGGAAGAAACAGGTCATCAATAGAGGCCTAGAGATCTCAGCTAAGTGAATACAGGAAGTCCCCTCAGAGGAAGTAACTAGAGTCAAGCACAAATAACCAGAGTGGGCTGGTCATGCCCAGGATGTAAGAGGGCTTTGACATTGATAGCAAATGAAAAACCCCTGAAATGGCACTCCATGAGGCTTGTGGGGAAAAAAAAGAGGCAAAATGGTCTAAGAAATCATAAAGGCCATCCTTTGGCCAACCTCTCTAAAGTGTTGTAAAGGTGAAAGTTTAAAAACAAAAGAAAAAAATAGGTATACTCTACAAAGAAAATGGAATTACTGAAAAGGGGGCACAAAACAACTTCACTTAGGCAAGTCCATGTCAGTGGCCATCCAGCAGCAGTCAGCAGCAGTCTACAGTAGTGTGATGAGTCAGCAGTAGTTAGTAGTTTAGTCTACAGTAGTGTGATGAGTCAGCAGTAGTTAGTAGTTAGTCTACAGTAGTGTGATGAGTCAGCAGTAGTTAGTAGTTAGTCTACAGTAGTGTGATGAGTCAGCAGTAGCTAGTAGTTACGCCACAGTAGTGTGATGAGTCAGCAGTAGTTAGTAGTTAGTCTACAGTAGTGTGATGAGTCAGCAGTAGTTAGTAGTTAGTCTACAGTAGTGTGATGAGTCAGCAGTAGTTAGTAGTTAGTCTACAGTAGTGTGATGAGTCAGCAGTAGTTAGTAGTTTAGTCTACAGTAGTGTGATGAGTCAGCAGTAGTTAGTAGTTAGTCTACAGTAGTGTGATGAGTCAGCAGTAGTTAGTAGTTAGTCTACAGTAGTGTGATGAGTCAGCAGTAGCTAGTAGTTACGCCACAGTAGTGTGATGAGTCAGCAGTAGTTAGTAGTTAGTCTACAGTAGTGTGATGAGTCAGCAGTAGTTAGTAGTTAGTCTACAGTAGTGTGATGAGTCAGCAGTAGTTAGTAGTTAGTCTACAGTAGTGTGATGAGTCAGCAGTAGTTAGTAGTTAGTCTACAGTAGTGTGATGAGTCAGCAGTAGTTAGTAGTTACGCTACAGTAGTGTGATGAGTCAGCAGTAGTTAGTAGTTACGCCACAGTAGTACGATGACTAAGCAGTAGTTCCCATATCAGGCTGCCTGTCAACAAAGTTCTTTTCTGCCAATGACTCATTATCCTACAACAAGTTTGCAACTTGAATGAAACGAACCATTTGTTCAAAGTTCAGTTTAAGGAATCAGCAACATTAGCACCACTGAGATAAGAATTAAAGCCTCAACATCTAGGCCTGACTGTAGACTCACACTTTTAAGGTTTTGTGACCCGGGATAAGTTAACTAACTTCTCCAGACCTAGTGTTCTACCTGTAACAGTATAAGTCAATAAAATTGTTTTCTCTCCTTATGCCATCCAATTGTTGGGAAGATTGCATATTATGCACTACAGTCTGAACAAGGCAAGCTTCCACTCTTTGCCATATATGCCCCCAATATTCTAACACCTCTTGATTATCATTCTGTGAGACAGATTTTGGGGGTCTTGTTCTAGTTTGTAAGTAAACAGGATAACATCACAGGAGCTCCATCACCATCTGTAGACCCCTTGATCTGCCTCACAAACAGTTCTCACTCACTGCTCTCTGCTCTCTCTTTTTTTTCTGATTTCCCACAGTGGAAGAAGCATCTCCACATTCCATAAGAAATGACTCTCTGGGTAGAGACCCAGGAGAAGGGCTCTGCTAAGGACAAGCTGTGGCACCTTGGGCAAGTCTCCAAGCTTTTAGCTACAATTAACATTCCATTCCCATTGTTTCAAAACACTGCTTGCACAGCAAACATGTAGGCTTCATGCACAGCAACACTTCCTGGATTTACAGAACAGCTTCAAGTTGATGCTTTCATTTTAGCATTTTAATAACTCTGAAGAGTCAGAACAGGGTTAGGGCAAGTAAACTTGCATGGGGGAAAACAGAGGCCTCTTGTGGGGATATAACTAGTCTAAATCCCAGAAATCTACCTATTTTGACCCTAAGTCCAGTGAGCTTGGAAGTTTAGTAAGCCTCTTCCAGGATCTACAAACCAAATCCTAGACATGATGACTATCTCAGCCTTCCTATGACCATCATAAGGCTGAGGGAGCTTCCACAGGCTGCCTCCTTTTCTTTGCCTTCTTCCTTGACCAGTAGGGGACCAGTAAAGCTGGTCCAAGAAGTGGCTGTGTTGCACAGGACACTTAGAAAGGCATAGAAGGCCTCTGCTAATCCTTCCCACTGCACTGAGTTTGGCCCAAAAGACCATCTAGTTATTTCTGACGACAATTTGTCCTGGTCGTTGCACAAAGGAGCCCATCTGCAGGGTCCATTGAGGAGACTCAACACAGTCATCCAGTTTTTCAACAGGTACACGGAACATGTGGTTAGGAACCCTCAGCGGGGCTTCAGGCTGCTTCTTCCTGACTCCTCTTTCTGAGGTAAATAAATATGTATTCAAGGAAAGCTGTGAGCCCTCTTATCCAATCTGATCTACACATTGCAACAGGCAGAATGTACTCCCCCCCAGCGTTCGCAAATCCAGTCACCACAGCCAACTAACAAAAAAGCATTATCTTTCTTTTAAAAGTATAGCTTATGTGTTTTAAATCACAGGAAATTCTTATCAGGAAATGAGAGCTCAAGTTGTGTTTCTCTTTTACTCCCTTTCTCTCCATGGGAGCAAAAGAAGAAAAGCAACCTCTCTTCACAATAGACGCTCTCCCTTCTGCTCACGACCTGGGAGACACAGCAGCATGCTCATGGTAGACCCTCTGATGGAGGACCTTCTGTATTCCTGGTAGCTACACTATTCCTATCCTGCAGGGGGTAGGGAATCATGTAAAACCCCACAGTGAAGTAACCCAGGCTTTCTGATGTCTCTCTAGCAAATGACATTTTTATGACAACCTGAGGGTTGCCAAGAACAAAGGCTATGTTCGATGCAAACAAATCATTGTTTATGGCATTGTAAGTCATGGAATCACAAAATCCAAGTGATTAATAGGCATTCCACTGTCCAGCACCTTCATTTTATAATTGAAAAAAAATAGTAGCAAGGGGTCATCTATTCACCTTCTCACAGGCTGAAGTGGGCAAGAACCCAGGTTCCTAGCTTAGATGTTTTGTTTTTTTCCCACCATATTCTCATCCCCTATCACTTATCTTCTAGACATCCGAGAAAAATGTTAATGGGAAAATTCTTTCAAGAAAGGAGTCATGAGGGATTATATATTTCCTCATCAGCTCATCAATTTTCAAACATTAATTGGAAAATGTTTATGCCAGAAACTTTAGTAAGCAATTAAGACAAATATATGAAGATAACATGAACTCTTCTTTTAGTGTGTACATGCCTGTATGTTTATGTGCATATATGTATGTGTATATGCATTTGTTTGTAAGTATGAATCATTGTTCAACATTAAAAATATCACAGCAGCGAAACCTTAGTTAGACTCAGCCGAACAATGACTGGCCTAACTTGAGTCCCACGCCATGAGAGAAAGCCCATCCCTATCACTATTAATAATATTCTGGTATACTTGCAGACAGGAGGCTACCATAACAATTGTCTGAGTGGCTTCACCCAGCAGTTGATGATGCAGAGACCCACAGCCAAACATTAGATGGAGCTCGGAAAAATCTATGGAAGATGGGGGAAGAATTGAAAGAGCCAGAGAGGTCAAGGACACCACAAGAAAACCTACAAAATCAACTAACCTGGGCCCATATGGGCTCACAGAGACTGAACCACCAATCAGAATGCATACATGGGATGGAACTCGGATCCCTCCCACAGATGTACAGCTTGATTGTCATATTGGATCCCTAACAATAGGAGCAGGAGCTGTCCCTGACTCTTGCCTGACTTTGGACCTCTTTCCCCTAACTGGGCTGCCTTGTCTAGCCTCATTAGAAGAGGATGTGCTCAGTCCTACTTAATACATCAAGGTGGATTGATATCCCTTCTCGGAGAAGAGAAGGAGTGGGCATAGGAGGAGAGGAAAGGAGGGGAGAGGAAGGGACTGGGAGGAGAGGAAGGAAGGGAAGCTCTGATTGGGATGTAAAGTAAAAAAATTAATTACTTAATAGAAAAACATCATGACAGAAGGAAGACTGTTGCAACATGGCATGCCAAGTCTTCCCTGTCTATCAAATCTGTTAAATGAGCACACCACAGAACCTTCTTTCATGGCTCTACAACGTATTTTCCTCAGGGGCGCTAAAGCAATTACTGGAGAAATGGCAACCCCTTGCTTAAACTTGCTGTTAAGTGCCCTAGTTAGCTTTGACTGTCAATGTGATGCAGCCTAGAATCACCTGAGGAGGGAGTCTCACTTGAGGGATTACCTGAATCAGATTGGCTCATGTACATTTCCTTAGCAAGCCCAGTCCACTGTGGGCAGCACCATCTCCTACGCAGATATTTCTAGGACATGTAAGAAAGCTGGCTAAGTGTGAACCAGACAGTGAGACAGCAAAGAGCATTCTCACCATTTCTGCTTCAAGTTCTTGCTTGAGTTTCTTCTGCCTTGAGTTCCCTTAGTGATGTACCATGACCCGGAAGAGTCAGCTTAATAAACCATTTTCTTTTCCTTTTCATCAGAGCATTTTATCACAGGGAAGAAAGAAAAGATAACTAGAATAATGTTTTCATTGTCTCTGGGACAAAATGTGATGTTGTTTAGAGAGCTGGGAGACACCTACCACCCATGCCCTTCATACTTCCCACTGACCTCCTTTACGAGCCTAGCAAGCTGCCCTTTCCTTTGACATGGTCAAGACATACTATGTTGGCAATGGTTACTTTCCCAAAGCCCTAGACTTACTTTTGTATTGGGGTCACTGGAGCAAGCCATCCAATTTTTCTGCACCTTCCTCCGCCCACCCAGTCAGATTTCTTATCATTCTCAACAAGCACTCATTGACCTGGTTCACTCTTCCTGCTTCGGCCCTCAGCATGGACACCACCTGTTTAAGGCAGCCTTCATTCTGGGGGAGAATCTCTTCTACACGCTATCGTAGCACCTTTTCTTCTTCTGCTCTACATTCTACAGCTTTGTGTGTGCCCTAATTAAGGCTGTTCTTTCTTCTGCAGACTGAAATCCACAGAGCTCGGCTCTTAACCTGTCTACAGAAAGTCTGGGGTCTACAGAAGTGCCCGACACAGCCAGCTTTCTACTGTAGTCATTGACGTGCTGGGTACACAAATGAATATGTGGAGTATATGCAGACATTGCAAATTAAAAATGCTATGAAACCGCAAGCGGGATGAAAAAGTTCCAATGTGTACTTGATCAATCACTTCTGAAACTCAAGACACAAATGGACACGCCCTAAGGTAGGACAAAGTAGACACTTAGTAAAATTTTAAAATTTGTTTTGAAAGTTATGAAAGTCAGTATAAGCCTTAGATACTCACGGGATGAAGGGAATATAGAGATGATGGTTCAAGAATAAGAAATGTGTAGCTCATGAAGAAGGGAGTGGAGGAAGGGAATAGATGATGATCTCTGGCAACTTGAGAATGGAGCCCAGTCACCTCCTACAAGTGCTGACTTGAGAGAATTGGGAGAAAGAACAGGGCTAGCCTGACTCTTTGTTTCTGAATAATGAGGTGATTGTGCAGCTGGCCACTGGCTGTGAGGAAACAGACAATTCCTGAGCAAGGAGTAGCTAGCTCCCTTTTGTGGTTTCAAGTGGTTAGCAAGAAAGTGGAGAGGCCAGGGGTGGGGGGGGGGGGGATGCCGGGGAGTAGGTGTGTGCATACTGCGCTTGTAATTAAAATCTTACTCTAGTCAAACATTTAAGATAGGGTGAAAGAAAACACAGTATCAGACAAACATAGACGGCAACAGCAGGCGGCCATGTGACCTGTGGGCTTGATGTGGAAAGACAGAGGGGGAAGCAGTGAACTCAGCTGCCCTCACCCTAGGTCATGTAAGTTCACATAGACTTCACGTGTGTTTTCTTTCACAGTCTTCCCGCAGTTAGTAGTGGGCAGCGCTGGGGTCAGGCGGGCCCCCGTTTTCCTTTCCTCCTTCCTACTTTCTGATATACATCCTCTGCTGCAAACTGTTTGCCCCCCAAAGTAACCATCAGTAGGCTACCATTGTAAAAGAAAAAGAGATTGTCTAGCCAGAGAAGAAGCTGCACGTGCTGAGGCACTTCATTTACATCTTAATATCTGAAGCATATAAAAAGTGTATTTCCCACTAAGCCACTGGTGGGCTTCATCACCCCAGTTTTCCAGTATTCTCCCTGTATGTAAGGGTCTGATGAAAAGGACCCTGCGCCTACCACAGGGGAAGGGATGCATTGCATCCCTTGCCTTCCTTACAAGGCTATGATTTGTCTCTGGATTGGAATGTGAAAAGCCAGCCTCCACTAACCTGTCTAGTGACTCTCTGAAGTCACAAAAGCAACATTGTCCAGCCCTGTCTTAAGGAAGATTAAACTGCGTTTAACAGCCCAGACAAGGCAATGATCTCACTACAAAAATCAACAGGCGCTGGTGGCTGGGAGGCTGCACCAGCCATCGCTCAGTGGGCACCCAACACCTCAGGCCTCAACCAGCCGTTCATCCTTCTCCTTCCACTCAGCTGCCCAGCTTAAAGGCATTGACCCAGTGACATCACCCCACACAGGACAGGATCAAATGCTCTGGAGCTAAGTAAGCAGATCTCAGTGGGCAGCTCCAACAGGGCTCCGGTGGAGCAAGTCCAAGTCTGCTCCAAATTGGGGCCAGAATTAGAGACCCCCAATCTCACCCACCACAGAGCCCTCCCCAGGCTTACTCTGAGCTGGCCTGGCATGGCCATAACCATGGGAAAGGAAAGACTACAGAATAAAACATAACTTTAAAGAGGCCAAGACGATGGACCATTCAGTGGAAGTGTATAGAATTTTACCGCTGGGTTGGTCAGTGCAAGCAAAGCAAACCTTGATTGGGGCGGCTAAATAAAACAGGCTTTCTGTTTGCTTGTTTGTAGTCTCAGTGAAATTGAGAATGATATTATGAAAAATCAAACTGTAAAATTAAAGGCTACTTAGGATTCAGTGCCCGCAATCTCCTCTATGGGTATGCCGTACAAGCGCAAAATTAACATAGCCTGAGCTCTTGATAAAGCTCTCAATAGGGAAGCCCAATTGCACTTGGAACAAAGCTTGGGAAAATAGTAAACAGGTGTCCAAGTCTGTGGGCGTCAACTCTCTGCATGCTGCGAGTGGGAGAGGGGCAGAGGGCCCTTGCTTTGTGGGATTTTGTTTGATCGGTTTGGTTTTGGTTTCTCTAGACAAGGTTTCTCCGCTTAGCTCTGGCTGTCCTGGAACTCACTCACTCTGTAGGCCAGGCTGGCCTGGATTTGCCTGCCTCTGCCTTCTGAGTGCTGGGACCAAAGATGTGTGCTGCCGCTGCCATCACCAGCCTGCTTGCTGCGTTCCTTAGAACGTATTATCCTTATAACGGTCAGACACAAGGAATCCATAAGTGGGACTCAGAGGAAGCCAACTCTGAATCCGTTTCTCCAAACTAGAGGCACGCAGAACAGCTCAACTCCTGGCACTGTCTCTTCCAGAGCGAAACAAGGGAGGGGGCCCTGGCAAAGAACACCACCTTAGAAAAGGAGTCAGCCACCCCTTTAGCCCATCTCCACACAAAAGGAGCTTGATTTCCACGCCCCAGGCAATTTGTCAGTGAAATCCCTGAAATTTG
This sequence comes from Acomys russatus, assembly GCF_903995435.1. Classification (NCBI taxonomy): domain Eukaryota; kingdom Metazoa; phylum Chordata; class Mammalia; order Rodentia; family Muridae; genus Acomys; species Acomys russatus. Next base: position 64,747,961 of record NC_067156.1, read on the forward strand.
CTTAGAGTTTGCAAATCTAACACTCAAGTTCAGAAATGAAATGAGAAGCTTGTTCTCCATCCACCGCTTTCACACAGGAAGTGGTGCGGTCCAGACCAGCCAGGCAAAGTGTCAGAGACATCAGGCTTTCATCCCTGGACCAAAACAAACCAATTCCAACTTCTTACGAGCTGTGTGGCCGGATTTGGGATTTGGATGTCTTCTTTAGTCCGCTTTTCTCCGGCGATGTTGACAGTGCCAAGTGTAAACAATACATAGCAAAGTCTGATTTCTACCCCAACTTGTACTTTGACCAGTGACCAGGCTTCCCATTTCTAGGACTTGACTGCCCAGAACCGGCCTGCAAGCCTCCTCTGCTGTAGAGAACAAATTAGAAGTATTGGAGGCAGACCGGTACAGCAAGGCCCAACTGAAGAAAAGATGCCCCTGCCTGAAGCAGCCAACACCTGTGATGTCAAGGACCCTAAGGACAACAGTTACAGGACAGGTAAAGGCCAGACTGAGCTTCAGTTTCCAAGAGACAATGACACTGTCCTTTCACTTTTATGTGCTGGAATGTTTAGCAAATTTTGGCTCTTCAACCCTTGTTTCTCTTCCTGCATTCAGGAAGGCAGAGGAAGAAAAGCTGAGCTTGGTACTGAAGGAGTGACACATCCTTTCCTATGACCACGTGTACACTGACATCACCGCTATTCTCAGTGTGACTGTTAAAGCATGCCTGCTTCCTTCTGATGCCGTCACCTTGGTTTCCTGGGAAACATCCCACTGAAAACAATCTTTCTTCTCAGTGCAGAAACTGAGGCTCAAACAACACCAGACAGAATGCCCAGGACTGAAAGTCCAGTTCTCCTGACCTTACACCAAGTCGCCTCTTTTAACCATCAGGCTAGCATGAGACACACTGCTTTGACACACCAGGCTAGAACACTGCAATCCTTAATTTCCCAGGCAATTATTTCCCCGTGGTATTATTTAGATGTTGACTATTTCTTTTCCTTTTTCCTTTCTTGGATCAAAGTGTAGAAGACAAGGGTAGAGTCAGCCCAATTGGCTTATCTTGCTGATAAACATGGGAAATTCGAAGAAAGTGGAAAACCTCTTAGTGCACAGTTTGCAACCGCCCCGGAGTCCAGAAGCTGAAATATTTGCCATATTTCCTACCTGTGGCTTTGGGGGGTTTCTAGCTTGCTAGATAGTGTTTATCCTGACAGTTCCACCTCACAGTACCACTAAATGAAACCAGAGTAGAATCTGTCTAGTTTTGAAATCGTATTTTTTTAGCCTTTCAGGGAAAATCAATCTGGGCCTGGCTTGAATGGCCATCCACATGGAAAACATGGGCTATGTTGCAAAGAGAGGCAGCGTGAACCTGATGCCAATCAGCCGTGGTTCAATACAAGCCCTGCAGATGGAGAGCCCAATGGAGCCTCAAAGGAGAGAAAGACGAAGAAAATACCAGCAGTGTAAAGTGCTCCAAAAGCTTCCTGCTTGAGTCCATCCAAACACCTTCAAGACTAACTGTCTGTAACACTGTGCCCTCTACCTGACATAGAAGCTTCACACGGATAGCTATTCCTCCCAACATCACAAGCGATATGAGATCCAAGTCAATAGCAATTAAGTTAACACAGCTGGGTTCACTGAACGTCAGGGGGCAAGTCAGGGATAGCAGCCAGATAGGATCATTCCAGAGAGAAGCGCTGATCACAAATTGAACAGTGGAGATAGAGATCTGAGTGCAAAGCACAGCCTGTGTAGGAAGTTGCCCAAAGTCAAGGCTGTGTGCCTAAGACAGGGCACAGCCTTCTCCGGGCACAGATTCATCAGGGGCAGGTGGCACATGGCAACGGGTGAGTGGGCCATCAGTAGGCCTTCCTATTCTTCAAGTCTTTGATGTAATGAACCTAAATACAATCTGTGTGACTCCCTGTGTTCAGATTAAAACAAGGAAGCAAATGCTGAGACCTGGTGCTTTTACAACTTATTAATTCCTTTTTTTTTTTTTTAATCTCTCATTTTTATTTATTTTTTTTCTTCTTTTTTTTTATTAATTTATTCTTGTTACATCTCAATGTTTATCCCATCCCTTTGTATCCTCCCATTCCTCCCCCCCCCCCTATTTTCCCATTATTTCCCTCCCCTATGACTGTTCCTGAGGGGGATTATGTCCCCCTATATATTCTCATAGGGTATCAAGTCTCTTCTTGGCTACTTGCTGTCCTTCCTCTGAGTGCCACCAGGTCTCCCCCTCCAGGGGACATGGTCAAATGTGAGGCACCAGAGTACGTGAGAAAGTCGTATCACACTCTCCACTCAACTGTGGAGAATATTCTGACCATTGGCTAGAAATGATCATAATGAGTGAGTTAACCCAGAAGCAGAAAGAATCAAATGGTATATACTCACTTATATCTGCATACTAGCCCAAGGGGCATGTCCCACGAAAGCCTTCACTTCCCAGGAAACTGGGACAGAGGGGAAGGCATCCTAATGGGACTCTAAATGAGAGACGCATGGGAGAATAGCAAAATAAAAGGATCCAGAGGGTCCTAGAAATCTACAAGTAGAACAATATGATAGGCAGATTTGGGCCCAGGGGTCCCGCTCAAACTAAGGCACCAGCCAAGGACAATACAGGAGGTAAATTTTAAACTTAATAATTCCTTAACTCACCTATATTTGAAAGTCATCTTAATCATTTGGTCGAAATACCTAGGGGGTGAGATAGGAATGCTGCAGGCAGGCATGGCCAGGCAGTAAGACAGCGTAATTTATGTTTATTCATCTGTTACAGCGAAGGCTATGGAAGAAGTGTTAGGATGAAAGCATGGCACTGAAACGCAAGTGTTGAATCTGTACATGTATGTGCACAATTCAGAGGCAGAGGGGGAGAGAGAGTGGGATGGGGGCTGGTGGGGGGAGAGGGAGACAGGGACAGAGACTGGGGAGGGGGCTAGATTCCTCAGTCCTTATGTACCTACATGGAAAACATCTGGTTTCTCAGAATTGGCATTGTTCTACCCACTGGCTGCGTCTACCACACAGAAATGTCCACATCACTCAGGCTGTCTTTCTCACCTAGAAGATGATGAGCACGTGAGGGCTGAGGGCACCGTGTTCAACTGGTAGGTGTAGGACTCTGCACTGAACGTTGTAGGAAACAACTGGCAAGAAATATTTGGAATCAATATGCACTGAAATTACTTCTCCAGGGGATGTGTGAAGGGAAAGATCTGGGCACAGGTTACAGGCATGACCTTGAGTAGTGAGAAAAGGAAGGTAAACCAGCTAGACAATAGCAGAATCTAAGGATGCCATCATTTTCATGGCCATTTCCAAGGAAATTGAAAGGAAAAAAAGTACTAACTTCGTCTTGCCTTTAAATTCTCTAGAAAGCATTATAGCAACTTTAAAGTGATTTGGCTTTGAATGAAACTCAGGTAAAAACACAGACTGCTGTAAATGTGTCACTAACTGTCTGTGTACATGTAACTCACTTAAGTGAGAGATGGCGTCATTTGTTTGCATGCCAGGGTGTCAGAGTGAGCTCTGGGACCAGATGACCCTGGTTCAAATCTCAGCGCACGCTCTTCCCTTCCAGGCTGTATGGCCATTTCTCAACTAAACATGAAGCTTATCTTCCAGTGTGTCTATAGAGGAACTAGAATAGATATTTCCAATTCCAAGTTCCCATAATCCTACACAGGTGCCTACCCTGTCCACAAAAAATCTACCGCCAAGTCACACTATTCACGGCAATCTTTGTCAGTGTCTTCTATGTGTCCTGGTTGACGCCACCATTTACAGTTCTCTAATGTTCAAATCAAAATCGGCCCTCAGAGATACAACACCAGCTTTCTTTGCAGATCCTTACTGGGATGCATAGCCCCCACCCCGCACACACGCTTGCACACTCATGCACATGCACACCCATGCACACACACACACACACACTTGCACGCATAAGCAGTCATGCTTGTGCACACACATGCATATCCATGCATGCACATACACACTCATAAACACACACACACACACACACACACACACACACACTTCCTCTTCTGGTGGGTACAACCTACTAATAGAAGTCAGGAATATATAGCATCATATTCAAGGGGAGGAGGTCCCCCTCAGTCAGTCACAGTCATAGGAAAGGGGAATGGAGTGAAAGTGGGAGGGAGGGAGGAATGGGAGGATGCATGGGATGTGTTAAAAAAAAAAGTCAGGAATATATATTTTAGTAGAGCTCTCCAGACAGAACTATGTGCCACGGCCTCTTTCCATGACCTCCCTTGACTATGCTGAAATACAAACCTACATCTGAAGAGGTAAGTTACGATGGACCATCCTGCCAGCAATAAAATCTCTACCACCATAACTACATCCCAGACCCAACCAAGCACGTGCTAGCAAGGACTGGAATGAAACTCCAGAGACTATCTTCCTCTCTCACGTCACCTTCAATGTTTACGGCCTACCACTGCCTCAGACTTTGTTTTCAATTGGAAACGACAGGAACCTTTAAGCAGCTGCAACTGGAGAATAAGTATATGTTAGATGTCACCTAGGAAGTACGCCTTTAACATGACCAGGCCATGTCAAACATACACACACAGACACACACACACACATACACACACACACACACACACACACACACACACACACAAAGAGGGAGGGATGGCTGAGGAAAAATATTAATACTCACTTGGAATCTGAACTATGAACAAAGTATGAACTTAGCTTAAGATCGCATTCCCTTCACCTAAACTGGTGCTCTCCGAGGCCCAAGCACCTGGACTGAGGTTTTGTTTACTCTTTTGCTTATTTGGCTTTGGGCTTTTCCTCAACTAGAAGCAGGAACTTAGAAGGTGACACTTGAAATGTCATAGCTACCACTTCTCTACACTGTGGAGCAAGAAGAATTTTACTGTTGATGTTGAAAAAAAAAAAAAAAGGGCTGAAAAAAAAACCTTTATGCTGCTTATAGTGAGGAAGGGGCCAGCACCCAGCAGATTCCCAGTTCTTCAAGCCAGCAAAGCACATGGTAGGTTCTGCCTTACTCTCCTCTCTGAGTCTGCTTTGCCAAGTTGCATCTGGAGCATTTCTTCATTTAAGACCCTCTGTTTACGATGAGAACCAAAGAACACCCCATGGATGGAAACCAGCTGAAGGAACGCTGCTCACAGCATAGACAATATTGACTGGACACTCGGGTCACCAATTCCATAGTAATGAGGAGGTCTCAGGAAGCCTTAGCAAATATGCTTTGCCTACAAATCCTTAAGATGTTTTTTTAAGTTGCAATAGTTTCTAGATGATTCTACGTTCAATAAGGCTTCAAAGAAGTAGTGCAATGGAGACACGAATACAGATCTGCCCATTCTGTGGACGGGTCTCACTCAGCACAGTGTCTCTCACCTGGCACAGACAGTAACAAAATGAAAGGGATTTTTAAAAACACAAGCCCTCTCCTCGCAAGCCGTAAACCAAGTACTACATCTCATACTTTCAAAAGCCCAACAGACTTCTGAAAATACCAATATAATGCAAGCTTCTTCCTGGAAAGAGTTTATTAGGGATCCGTCTTTCCATTAAGGTTGAGTATGTCCCGTGGCTTTTCTCTAGGCCAGGTATGATCCCAGGCATTTCTGGGCACAGTGACATATTTATTTACCAAAATATGAACACAAATCCCACAAAAGTGATGAGAAAACTGAGGTGGAGAATACATTCAGTAACATGCCTAACGTCAGGCTACAGGAGTCAGTGAGGCTGAACCCAAACAGCCCTGAAGCTCTAACCTAAAATCACATCTCAGGAGGATGGCCCAAGCAGAAATATCACACTGCCAAAGAGTGGAATTTTCCTTTCACCCCGGGGTTAAACGCTTTTGAAAATAACCCCAGGACCCAATGGCACTCAGAGCCAAGAATGCCTAGCTCCTTCACAAGCACCAACTTTCCCAGGGATGCAGTCCCCAGTCCCAACTGGGCTGGGGCAGGACTCCAACAGGGGAGGCTTGCTTCTACCCTGTGCAGGAGTCCCTGCCCTGTATCACCAGGCAAATGTGGGTCCTCAAGCTGTTTCCCTTTCCTACTCTTATTTAAAGAAAAAACAAAACTCTCCCCTTTCCTCACATGTGAACTGCCGCTTAGTCTGAAGACAAGAAGTTGACAGTCCCACAACGAGCCTTGTGCAAAGAACAAGAGGAACAGCTTGCACTCCACCCAATCTCAAGCTAGAGAATCAGCCTGTGGATAAGCCCAGGTCCTGCAAGATCAAACTCACATGCTAAGGAATGAGGGGAGGTGGAGGAGCCTGGGCCTGGGAGAGGACAAGGAAGGAGGAAGCACAAAGTTTAAAGGCCAAAAAAAATGTCAATCTAACACCAGCACACAGCCTCTCCACTAGACAAATAAATTCTTCCAGGGAGGCAAGTTATCAAGAGGTTTTATTAACTTTCTTCCTGGAATCATACACACAGGACGTCTGTCCCATCCTATCAGCTGCAAAGCACAATATTTACTCCTTGGTGGGGGCGGAGCGGGTTGTTGGGTGTAGCAATCAGAGACCTGACACTGACTCTCCAACACAGGGCCCCCCCCCCCCCGGATCTTTGCAGGCCAGCTTCTGTTCTTGCTCCATCTCTAGGGCCTGGAAGCAGGAAATATCCATGTAGAATTTTACGATAGTGCAAAGGACCATCTGAGGACATAGGGCATAACCCAGCCTCCACCTTCTACTGGCTCCTTTCCAGGCATGGCATAGTCCTCCTGAGCTTAGGGGAAATCTGAGATGAATTTTTAAAAATCCCTATATACCCCTTGGTGTAGGAATCTCTGTCTCTGTAGCCCTACATCTAGGGGTCTTGTCTATGTTTATGGGGCCTCCATGGAATTCAAGGCGATATTTAAAAAGACTTGCTAGATGACAGGTCTGTGATGGCCTACTCTCAGGGTCTTACCATTTTCCTCAGGTTAGCTATCATGGTTTGTGTATGATTGGCATGTGTCCCCTAAAACTTCCTGAACCAGGGGCTGAGTCACCCATGTAGGCCTCACAGTTAGGTCACTGAGGGCACTTATGTCAGGGCTGTAAAAGAGCAAGCCTGGGTTTTAGGTCCCTGGCATCTGGCCTCACCACATAATCTCCTCTGCTTGTACCACCATTGCTGCATCCACCACCAAGACGTCACCAAACTCAGCATATAGAGCTCCCTGACCTTGGACTCTCAAGCCTCCAAAGTCATGAAATGAAAGGCCTCCGTTTTAGCCTAGTTGGAGGAGTAAGCCTGTGATCCCAATAGTGAGGAGGCAGTACCAGGAGGCTCAACACAATTTCAAAGGCCTTCTGGTCCACTTAACACAGTAAAGTTACTGAGTTTCAATAAAGCCAGAGCTACTGCACAGTAAGACAACATAAAAATATAATTAATAAAAATGAAATACCAAGTGAAAAAATTTATTTCATCATAACGTACCTAGATTCAAGTATTTAGTTATGGGCATAAAACACAATCTGGGTCACTTAGGAAGTGTGTGTGTGTGTGAGAGAGAGAGAGAGAGAGAGAGAGAGAGAGAGAGAGACAGAGAGAGACAGAGAGAGACAGAGAGAGACAGAGACAGAGAGAGAGAGAGAGAGACAGAGAGAGAGGAGAGACGGAGAAGGAGAGAGACAGAGAGACAGACAGAGACAGAGAGAGACAGAGACAGAGACAGAGAGAGAGAGACAGAGAGAGAGAGTTAGTTAGTTCAGCTGGCTTGTTTTTGCTTCTGATTTAGGAAAATAGATCTCTGCAATAGATACTAAAAATATACATTTTCCAAAAGTTCACAGCAATTACATTATAGCCAATAATATCAACAATGGTCTGCGAATGAGAGCATAGAAGATTACAACCATATTACTGAAACTCATGGACAGGACAGGCGACCCAGACTGTAGCAGGCCATTGTGATGGTCACCATGGACCACAACAGCCCTGGAACCCTCACTGTAAACACCACTAGCTTCTCTACACTGTGTTCAAATGCGGATGCGTACTTTCATTCTCAGACTTAGCCCCACAGGTGCAAGCCGTTCTCTAACCCACTCTCCCAGTCAACAGCTGCCAATGCTAACGAGGGTTTCCGACAAGCTTTGTCTGTCAGCCGAAGGAAATAGGTGGAAAAAGTTGATAGTACAGTGCAGCTCTCTCTATGTAGGAATGCAAGTCCTTGTAGGATCAGTTAGGCAAGGCTCCCTGTAAGCACACTTATGGGAGGCTCAAATATTCTTAGAAGCGAAAGAACAAAACACCTGGAAATCACCTCAAACCTTGATGACTACTGACTAAATTCTTAGCTAGTCTTGACAGATCCCTAATGGCCAACTTTTGTACTGTAGCTGTCCAAATCCTTCAAACAAAGAAAATAAAATTATGAACAGCTAAACTGAATAAGAAACCTGAAAACATTATACCCCAATTCAAACTCTGTAGCATAAACACACACACACACACACACACACACACACACACACACACACACTCACACACACACTTACTTGCACTGAAAGTATTTCCAAATATCAAACAATTTAGGTATTTCTGGATGCATATTTTTCAAAACATGTTTAAAGAAAACCTCAGGGAGCTATTATGTAAAATACATAACAGACAGAATTTCTGGTGGTGGGGGTATAAAGAATGGAGTCCTACCTTTCTGCCATCTCTTGGAGAACACCAGCTACTCAGAGGCAAGGAAGGCACCAGGGCTAGTTGAGGCCGACCAGCCCAAAGTCTCCAGAATGAGACACTAATTGGCAACAGTTGCTCTTCTCTGTCCTGGATCTGACCTACAGACTCAGCCATTCCTGGGTGCAGTTACTGAAACCATAGTATGCTTCCTGAACAGACATTCTGAGGGGAAAGAAGGTTCCTGATCACAAGGGGCTAACAGTCCACTACGGGACGGACAAGTCCTGAAAAATTCCAAGCATTAGAGGAAGTAACACATGACGTAAGAACTTCTGGGATTCCAGCTTCCATTTTATCGAAAGGTCCCTGCACCTGTTCCAGAGATCTCACTATTCTTCAAGTTAGCAAGTAGAGGGCTTAACTGAACAAATGGTTGTTTTAAAGACTTCTTAAAAATGAATTCTATAAGTTCGTGTTACTTCATCTTACCCTGACTCAATATCCCCCTTGTTCGTAAGTCATAATATTCACTTTTTAAGACCTAAGAATGATCAGTCTATGCATCCAGCCCAGAGCTCTGGTTCTGGGGATGTTGTGAAAGTCTATGATCAGTGCGTACAACAGATTTTATATAGATTCGTAACCCATTAAGGCTCCTTTCTACAAATATATGCTCATTTTTAATGAGGTGAGGTAAGAATTTTAGCTGAATGCCAGTTTGGACTTGGCTGCATTTCTGTGGTAGGTGAGTGAACTAGAAACTGTCAGGCCCAAGTCTAGTTGGTTGCTCCTTCGAGAACGCACTAGCTCCCTCTTGATGCAGCAACTCTGTCTCCTCTCTTGTAACTTACACCGCCCTGAGTCACTCCAGTTACTGCCTTGCTTGTATTTTCTCATTTTCTTTTTGGTAAGGTGGATGTTACAGTTTTGAGAAAGAAGAAAATAGATATGCCACTGAAAGGAGAAACAAGAATGGTTTGCAGGATCCTGGAAAAGAAGTTGAAGGAGAATTAGCCCGCACCCTGCCCATCTCCATGCATGCACAGCCCATGAGAGGGAGCTGGCTCTCTCTGGGAGAAGGCCACTCTGCATTTATAAGGTAGGAAATTTTTTTTTGTGAGAACATATTTATTTATTTTTGTTCCATAAGAGTGGAAAGTTATATAAAATTAAAGGCAAAGTAGAATCAAAGCTAAATTACACATATCTAGGTTTTGATTATATAAATCCAAGGGAAAATACTGTGACCAAGTTGATTCAATCAAAACCAACTGGAGATGACTGAGAAAAAGACTGAAAAGAGACTAGCTCACACAACATTTTTGGACTGTGGTTATATAGATGAAAACCAATTTTGACCAATTTCACCATGATTCTCATCCTGTGCGGAAGAGTGATTATTCCCATGTCCTTTGCATATGAGGATGATGTCTTTCAAGAAAAGGTGGCAGATTTTATTATTACCACTGGGGACTATAAGTGAATATAAAACATTGTGTACCTTATAATGATTTTTCCCAAACTTAAACTTAAATTCAAATAATAAAAGTAATTTTACATAGATTATTTAAAAATAGTGATATTATAAAATAACTCAATAATGAATAAGTAGCAAAAAGGAAATTATAAATAGACTAGTATTTGCTGAAAATATAGTTACATATTTTTTAAAAATATAACCATATATCTTTTTAAAATTTTTTTATTTTATTAATTTATTCATATTACATCTCGATTATTAGCCCTTCCCATGTTTCCTCCCATTCTTCCCTCCCTCCCACTTCCCCCCTTCTCCTCTCCCCTATGTCTGTGATTGAGGGAGACCTCCTCCCCCTATATATGCTCTTAGAATATCGAGTAAGGTAGGAAATTTTTAAGCTGAGCCAGACTTCCAACTATCGCTGGATCCATCTCTACCCTCTGCAGCTACGTACAACAGAAATGCTCCACTTTGCAATGGGGAAGGGGCTCTTGATCCTATAGGCTGAATCCGATGGCCCATTCATTTCCAAGGATTTCCTGTCACTTTGAGGGTAGAAAAGGTAAAATACATAGATGCTCAAAAATTTAGTGGTTAAGGGTGATTAGGATGGATGAAACATTCATAACATAAAATCGACCATCTCAACCACTTTAAATGAATAGTTTGGTACCATTAGGTAAATTCACGTTGCTGTGGAATTAACACCACTGTGTATTCATAGGACCCACTTCCTCTTGTAAAATGGAACTCTATGCCTGTCATGTAATAATAGCCCACTTGCTCCATCTTTTAGCCTCTGGCAACCACCACTCTGATCCTGTGTCTAGATCCTCCACATTTCTCACAGGAGCACAGTCATGTCTCGCTTCAGGTAGTACAGAATTCCTCAGCACGGATTCCCTTTGCGTCAGAACTTACTTCCGTTTTAATACTAACCAGGACTCCACACTGCACTGCCATGGATATAAAAATCAAGAGCTTCCTCAGCCTAAACAGTAAGGTGAGAGCCATGCTCTGGGGTTGCACATGCGCTGCCTGGCTACCTCACTGCTCCTTCTGCTTCAGACGTCCAATAGTTCCTGTTGGAATGACTTGAGTCGGGAGGTTGTCTTAGGCGCTACATCCAGGCAAAGGGTCATTTTATTGTGGGAAAATATTTTCCACACAGCCCAGCATGGGACATAGCTTTCAAATAGAAAAGAACTCAGTGATATTAAGGCCACTGTCCTACAGATACGAGCCTGCCATGGGAACCAGGATGGAAAGACTAGAGATTTGACCCTGCTTCCTTCCAGCTAATAAACACCGTTTGCCACAGTATAACTCCCAATACCATTATCAATATTTATTTTGTTCCTTTGAGAGAACAGAATAATTTTTTATCCTCCTGTCCCTCTCCCCACCCCCCTTTCCTCCTTCCCTGCCTGACTCTCTTCCCGAACACTAGAACTTGAGTTCTTCTGGTTGGCAGTAGCAGTGAGAGAAGAGTGATGCCTCCTGGGTATTTGTTTGTTTTGTGCCTTTTAACTATCTGGCTAGGTGCCACTATCTATCCTGCTGAGCACTGGGCAAGCCATAGTCCTGTGCATTCAGAGTGGGCCTCAAGTGTTCCTTGCAGCTATTCCTCCTTCATAAAAAGAGTCGTTTTGCAAGGGAAAGGTTCCTGTCAGAGCAAGCATGATGAGTAGTGATTAACGTGATCTGCGCCAATATAAGCCGGATCCGCCAATCACTAAATAATGATTCTGTAGCCTGGATACCGTTTCCTCAAGGCTCAGAGAAGTTGCTGGACATTCATCACAAGAAAGCAAAACAAACAAACAACAACAACAAAAACAAAAACCTTACCAAAACGAGAGTGTATAAAATAGAATCCATCATGCAAATAAAGCCAAGTGGTTTTACCACTTCTCCCAAAATGCCTCCATCTTGCTTGAAAGGGCACTCAAAGCATAAGCCCTATGTTACTGTTATGCTAAAAGGGAGAAACAGAATTGACCAGGCAAATTAACCTTCTTGGAAAAAAGGGCTGCCCAGTCTTTTTGAAACCCTAAAGCCTTTCCTCTCCCATAACCTTTAACAAGGTTCACCGAGGTCACATCCTACCAGACTGCCTCCTCTGAGTCTATTTTCAGAGGGTATCATTGCATGAGTTGTCTTACAAATATTTATTGAGCAGACACTACATGCCAGGTACTATGTTCATGGTAGCATCGTGAGCAAAACAAAGCTCCTGGCTTCCAAGCGAATTCTGTCTGGTACAGAAACACAGGCTGGATCAAAGGCCAAGTCAAATGCATAGGTTTGGAGCCAAGTGCTAGCTATGGAAGTAAAGCAGGTAACTAGAACAGGGACACCAACGCAAGCTGTTGGTAGAGGGCATGGAAAATCTTGACTGACATTTCAAATGATGATTCTGGCATGTCTGAGTTTGGAGAGTTCAGTAGGCAGGCCTAAGCAGGGATCACCTTAACAGGTGTATGTGTGCAGAATGGTAATTCATGGTGCGAGAGAGCAGACAGGTGAACCAGGTCAGGGAGATGAGGAAAGTCAGCAAGGGCTGTCAAAAACAAAACAAAACAAAAAACAAACAAACAAAAAAAACCCAACAGCAGTGAAGTTGGAAGAGACCAGAGTGGGTGAGGCAACTCAAAAAAAAAAAAAAAAAAAAAAAAAAAATCAAAAAAAAAAAAAAAAAAAAAAAAAAGACAGTTCACGTGCCAGAAGCAGCTGGGAGGCTACTGGTATTTAACACGACAGAAGCCTTTCTAAAAATGATTGAAATCTGGCTGCCAGTAAACATCAGAAAGGACTTAAGAGGACTGAAGGATTTCCAGCTTTAAATAACCTTCCCTTTCCTATCCTTCTGGAAATACCCAAATGTGTACGTGTGGGTGTACGTGTGTGTGTGTGTGTGTGTGTGTGTGTGTGTGTGTGTGTGTGTGTGTGTGTGTGTGTGTGTGTGATCACATTCCCTAAGTAGATATCTTCAGCAGTGAGCAACATGGCTTCACTGTTCCTATCCAATGTATTACTTGACATTCTGACTTGCCCCAAATAAGTACACAGTCTCATCAGAAGATGAGTGAGCGAACAACTCTTAACAAGGAATAATAGGGCTTAAGAGCTAAAAGAAAGTCAATATTTAAGTTCAGTTCAGCTTCTTTAAATTCTGACACCCAGATCCACTCTAGAAATGGCTGTTCCTTTTTTTGCCAGTGCTAATCATTGATGGTGACAGAGCTGTTAAATATGCTTTGAAGGATTTGGCCTGGTCACTCCAGAAATAGGCTCGCATTGCTTTTCTTTCTCTGGGCACCACTCCTGCATTCCTTGGCTCAGTGAGAAACTCTTGACCCATCCTGTACTTCTTCCCTTCCTACTTCCCAGCTTATCTGATGATCTCTGAGATAATAATGCTATGTAGGTAAGCCAGAGAAAAGAGGACAGTACATTTGCATCATCCTAAACGTCCCACATGCAGCTGCATCTCCACTCTTGGCCAGAGAAAAGAACTAGCATCTCTATGTTTATGTACATGTTAAATAGGAATAAAATGCAAACCTTATGTGCTAAGTGATGTGCTGTCCAGATAGCAAAATGGTTAGGAGTGGTGTCCAAGTGGTAAAGTTCTCATTTCATAAAACCAAGCTCCCAGATTTGAACCCTATCCATGCCTGTCACTGAAGGCACAGCTTTCCTTAGGAATCTACTAAAACGTAGCTGCTGTTAAGAAACATTCTCTGAGGAGGTGAGTTCTAGTTTTGGCCACAAAGACTTGGTAAAATCATATAACAGGAGAGGGCAGCGAACCCAAGTGGGAAGAGAAGTAAGGCTAACATGAGGCAAGAAGCATTTCCCTGCCACCACCCTCCAAGAACAGAAAGAAACGTAAAGAAATCTCTTCAGAAACATCTTAACAATTGTGAATTAGCCAAAGAAAGAGGCAGAAGCAGAAAAACTAGTCTGGGCAGCTGGTCTACTTCATTACCCAGTGGTTCTAATTTAGCCATATCCATGTCGCACTTGGCCTAGGTCAGTCAGTGGACACTGATGCCCAAGTGCACACAAGCCTGTCTCTTAGTCACAAAGAGAAGGGATCTAAGCTAGGAGCCAAAGGCTTGCGTCTAAACCCGGGCTCTGTCGCTCACACAATCTAAACAATATGATAAGCTTCTCTTTGTTTCCATTTTCTCCTACCAGGATAGAAAAGGAAGAACATAACAATGTTCTGTTCACCTCCTATGGTTATCACAAGACTCACATGCAATAGTGATTATCAAAGTTCTATTCAAAAGCAACAGGTAAGCCACATAGAAGATGCATTGTTGCTAGTTAATATTTAATTCTTGGAGCCAGTGGAACAGTGTAACCTGCAGCCACCCTCCTTTCCAAAAAGTGATCCCTTGACGAAGGACTGTGACAACTCTTTCAGAATTAATAAGATGGTAGAAAGAACATTCACATCAGACTGACATTGTGTTCCCTATCTGTCTAACCCTAGACAAGGTTTAGAATCTTGCCAAATCTCAGTGTTTATTTGGTTTTATAAAATTTGTCAGTACAATTAAAAGAGCTGATACTTTGTGGTCAAGATCAACAATGACTACATGAAAAGTGTGATTATTGGTCACTGGCACTTATAGACTACTCACAAATATGACCATTTGTGTAATTTACTTCAATATGAAAGAACTTATCAGCCATTTGTGAAAGATAGAAATGTTTTTAACAGGAGAAACCCAATTTAAATTTTATTTGAGGATCCTTAATACATATATATATGTGTGTGTGTGTATATATATATATATATATATTTCAGATGATATTATGAAAATCAATATATAGCTTTACTTAAATACATCATGTTATAGAAAACTATTTTTTTAATTAATTTATTTTTTGTTTTATGTGCACAGATGTTTTGCCTGAGTGAGTGTGTCAGAACCTGGAGTTACAGATAGTTGTGAGCTGCCATGTAGGTGCTGGGAGTTAAACCCAGGTCTTCTAGAAGAGAAGTCAGTGCTCTTAACCACTGAGCCATCTCTCCAGCTCAGAAAACCACCTTTTATGAAAGAATCCAGATCTTCTAATTGTAGAATAACTGGAAAAATATCCTGCTATTCCATTGACACTAAGTCAGGTTCTTATGGAGAAGACAGAAAAGGAAACGGGTAGGGGAAAATTTATAAGGATGTCTCTGAATAACCATTAATATTTAAAATCAGTGCATCGTACTGGGCTTCAGCAAAACCTCTCCTTCTTTGTTAGATATTAAACTATATTATTTACTAAAATGTTGGTTTGAGCTTTTGTTGGCTATGGCTACGTTAAGAGCAGAGTCCTGGTTGACACTTTACACTCTTGACCAAGCATCCAGGAGGCCTTGTATGCCTCTCCTGAGCAGTCACACAGATGCACCTCCTCTGCTCTCCACTCAGGAAGCTTCGTCTGTGGCCTGACAAGCCAGTCACCTTCCTCTGTGTCAACAAGGAAGTACAGCGAAGTTCAAGGTAAGGCCTTTAAAATAAGAAGCAACAGATGTTTACCAAGCAAGGAAAGGTGGTTTGTCAGGAAGTGGAACCACTGACCAAAACTCCTTATGTTGTCAGGAGGAACAAGGGCCACCAGCAAGTCAACTCCTGACCATGCTCAGCTTCAAAGGATTACAGGCTCTGAGCAAGAACTGAGACCAGGGTTTCTAGCCCTGGCTTCGCATACACGACACTGGAGGATGGGACAAAACCCCGATGTTTGAAACCTACCTTAGCCTCCCAATTTTCTAGTATAGTTGGCATGAGATCGTAATTCTAATGGCCTAAATACAATTCTGGAGGGTTTGTTCGGGTTTTCATTTGTGTTGTTTAAAAATTTTATCCTAACATCCTAACTTGTGGTCAGATGGATAACTGGATCTGCTTTGTCCAATATCTTGGAGAGGCACACGGGAGGCCTCACAGCTTCCAGAGGGTAACTGCCCAATGTCATACAGGAGGACAGATCCCTCCTCCAATGAGCTGCCCTTCTGCTCTGTGTAGTCCACTGTCCCTGTGCTGCTTCTTACTGTAGACTTATTACCAGGCCCATTGGGTAACTCCCCCCACACAGTACAGGAACTGAAACCCTCTCAGGCGAAGGCGGGTGAGGGAACTGAAAGGTGAAACTCACTTTAAATAGGAGTGAAACCAACAAGAGGCTCAAAGGCCAAAAGAGGAAAACACAAGGCAAATGAAAACAAAGCACCTCGCTGAGAAATGCCAGTAGGACCCTGTAAGTTCTCTCACTTTGGATAATTTGCGATTTCAATGAGAGATTACGGTTTACCCATGACTGTGTCCCTGTGCACTCAGGCTTAGCAGATGACACCCACCAAGCCTTTAGAGAATGTTCGTTCAAAACACAGCTCCTGAAATAAGATTCCCACAGCATGCACTGCTCCTGGAGACCAATAGCCACACCCCATGTCCTTTGAATAAATACTATTACTTTGCCTAGACCCAAGGTGGACTCATTTTACCAACGGAAATAAAATCGGTCCTTTTGTTCATCACAGAAGGTTATGAACTATTAACAACAACAACAAAAAAGAAGATGATGTATCTGGGCATGGTGGCGAACACCGTTAATCCCAGGACTCAGGGAGGCAGAGGCAGGCGAATCACTGTGAGTTCAAGGCCAGCCTGGTGTACAAAGCAAGTTCAGGACAGCCAGTGCTACACAGAGAAACCCAGTATCGAAAACCTAGAAAAAAATAAAGATGATGTTCTTCTATTTGGAAAGAGCTATGTTTAGTTTTCTTGACAGATAAAATAAAGAACCCAAGGCAGAGCTCCCTAAGCCATAAGCATGGCAACTGTAATGGTCTCTATAAGCCTCAAGGGAACCAGGGTGCCTGGTGACTGTCAGATGATAGAGGAAATGCAAGTTAACTTAAATCTGTGTTTTATTTTATGGCAAATACAGGTGGAAGTCTAGGTCTACAATATTCTACCATCAGGGTAGTCATCAAATGAGAGAAAATCTGGAGCCATTCAGAAAGGCCACAGCATCAAGTAGTAACAAGTTCTTTTAAAAAAATGTCTGTTGTCTGAGTGGCCTTTGGAATGGTCACAGCTTAGGTTCTGAGCTCTGTTCCCAGCTACTGTTGTTTTCTGTTGATGTTTATTTTCTTTTGTTTTTAATTTCAAGAAAAGTACATCTAAAGGAAGGATTGATCAGAGAACTGGTTCATTTTGCCTTGAAGACTGTGAGCTTTGGGAATGCAATGCATCCTCTCAGGATCTGAGATTTGTGGTACCCCCAACACCACTCTCTGCTTCCAGAATCTTTGCACGCATTTCCCTGGCTCAGAGGTAAAGTGAAATTGGAATCTAATTTTTCTGGGCATAGAGAAGACAGGAAGGGCACAGACCTTTCTCCTAAAAGTCCTTTTTCCCCTTCAGTCTCTTCAGCAAGCCCTTAGACACGAAGCAGGCATGTTTTCAGTCAGAAATGGCATCCTCAGAAGTCCACGCCCACAATGAACAACTGTGCTTCCTGGAGCATCTCAGCACCTAGGGTATCATCACCCTTCATTATGTTTTGAACTATGATAGTCTCAGTGTCAATGGCGGTGAAACATGATCACAGGACCACTGTGTAGCTTACAGATTTCTTTAATTTCTAACAGAATGGGTAAGAGCCTGGGAAACTGGGGTCAGGGCTTAAATGCCAGCAATATGACTTCAGACAAGCTATCTAATCTCTCTCTCTGAATCTTCACTTCATTACCTGGTAAACAGGTCCTTTTGATTTGCTGGGAAGGCAGTGTAGATGAGACACAGATTAAATAGATATCAGTCAATATTCTTGATGCAATGTTATTTAAGCATCAAATAGCTCAACCCAGTTAGCCAGAGTGGCTATGGACCGTTCAAGCCCATACATATCTGCCCACACATGAACGTGGTTAATTGATAGGCAGTGTGGATGGGTCCTGTCTGGGGAACCAGCATCAGGAACAAGATAGGCTCTATGTAATACCACGTGTCATGTGTCCCAGCAGAGAAAGACAGGAACCCCTGATGTCACTGAAGAGCCCTTCATTTAAAATATATGCCATTGATAGACATACTGAAAGGCCATGTGACGTGCAAGATAACCCACCTTGTTAACAGATGGCAGAACCAAGATGCCAACCAACCCTGGCTCTAAAGCCAGACTCACAACAAAGGGTAGAAGTGGGTTCACAAATATGGCCAAGCTTTCATGGTACTGGTGCCACTGAACAACAGCTATGTGTCTCCGACCTCAGAAGTTTGGACTATAATGTACCCTGTATTAACCCCCGAAGAAAATACCTTCAGATACCAAATGTGCCTCTTGACAAATGAATTTGGATCACACAGAAGTCCGCATGAGTCAAACTGCTACAGTTGTGA
Organism: Acomys russatus; assembly: GCF_903995435.1. NCBI lineage: Eukaryota > Metazoa > Chordata > Mammalia > Rodentia > Muridae > Acomys > Acomys russatus. The sequence continues at coordinate 64,766,547 of NC_067156.1, forward strand.
TTGAATGGAGTCATTCTGAGAATTTAATATGAGAAGTGTCACGTGGTGTCTACCTCAGCACACCTCCTCCCCAGAGAGAAAACATCTCCTCCATGTGGTCTCAGTTCACAGAGGAGCCCTGTGAGGAAAGACCCTTCTCATAGGAAATGCTCAGAGTGACACATTTGCAGGACACAGATTTATAAGGAATGATTGTACCACTTCCTTAAAGAACTTAATGAGCTTTCTTAGGCAGAGGTGCTGGGGATTGCCAGGGAAGGGAGAACAGAGGAGGAAAAAAGGGTAAAAAAAGAAACACGTCCAAGAAAATGTTGTCATTCTTCTATGTCAGCTGTGACCAGAAGGTGCAGTCTACCTGGTGGTAACTGTAGCAGAAGAACAAGCACGCTCACAGGCCCCGGGAGGCAGCTGAAGGCTGGACACACCTGTCCCTGACATTCAGCTTTCTGGGTGAAGAATGCATTTGTCAGCATGGAGATCCTCAGGAGTTTTGCCAAAAATTATCTGTGAGCATCTCTCGAAGGGGCATGCTATGGATTGAATACATAAGATCGCTGCAAAGGCTCGCATGGTTGAGGACCATGTCTCTGGAGGTGGGACTTTTGGGAGAGTGACAGGCTCATGAGAGTTATAGTCACATGAATAGACTTCCCACTGGTGAGTCCATAGCCAAATAGGCTATTGGAAAGTGATAGACTCCTAGGAGGTAAATAATTCTCTTTCTCTCTCTCTCTCTCTCTCTCTCTCTCTCTCTCTCTCTCTCTCTCTCTCTCTCTCTCTCTCTCTCTCTCTCTCTCTCTCTCTGCCACCCCACCTACATATACCTTAATCTGTTTGGTAAGTAAAGTGATGTGGTAAATTCCAGAATCATACCTAAGGACAAATTTAAGTTGAAACAGGAATTTAGTAACAAAGTCAGAGCAGCCGCCTCTGGTCTAGAAAGCTCGGTCTGGGTTAATTCCTAGTAGTCCAACTAAGGCTTTGCACGGGGCCTTGCCTGGGTGGAGAGTGTACATGTTCTCCCATGGCTTCCTCTAAGTGGATGGAGCTAAGGCACCAAGACCATACACAGGAAGAGACTTCCCTATCAGAATGCCTCAGAATCCTTGCCACAGGCCCATACACCATCCCCAACAAAACTTACTCAGTGACTCCATAAACTGCTGTTTTGTTTTGTTTTGTTTTTATAAACTCTCCTGATGACACAGCTACAGATAAATAACCAGAATCACCACAAGTGTCAAATCCTAGATGGTCTCCACAGACTTGACTTCATGCAAACAGAGTCAGTTGGGTCCAATCCCTTATGGAAAGCATCCTATGAGCGCCATTGTCTCCTGTGCTAGTCAGACCACATCTGGAAGAACGGAACCTATCCCAGTTTCATGGGAGATAGAGTTCAACAAGAATATTCCCACACGAGAAATGCCTTCCCAGACATTTTGCTTTCTTCTTATTCATGACTATGAGTTGGCTCTTCCCCCACCCACTCTGCTCCTCTGTAGCTGCTTCAACAACAGAGCAAATTCAGTGTCTGTTCTTCTCTTCTACAGTTGACCTTGACGTCCTCTGAGGGTAACACGCTTCCCCATTAGCACAAACATAATGAAATGCTCACCTAGAACATGTCCATGTGACACACTCAAATTCATGGACACCAGTCATAAGGTAGAGGCAAGGCCTAACACCTAAGAATTGGGCAAACTCCTCATGTGTGGCAAAGTAAATGGCCTAAGAGAGTTCAATGATATAATGTTGCTGTTGTTTGGGGGGGGGGGGGACCACAAAACTTAATTTACAATTCCCAGTTCTCTCAAAGGCTAGGCAAGAGAATAAGTAAGAAAAACCATGATCTTATTCCCCATACTCGGGTCCTTGCCTGAAGTGAGGCACCATATACAGATGTTAACTGAGGGCAGGCACTCTCCTAACCGCCTTTTAACATCTAGCCCATTGCACAAAATCCTTGCTCTTGTACAGTGAGTCTTCACGAGGTTTGTTTCAGTCTCAACACAAAGGCTACCTCGGTGAATTAGAGGCCTTGGCAGGAAATCAATTGCCAATCTACTTTTAGTGGATCATCCCTCTTAGTGGGATTTTGGAAATAATCTGCAAGCAAAGGCAGCTTCTTGTTCTGTCAGAAAACAATGGTGGAAAGAATGGTGCTATCAGATTTGACACCTGCAGAGAGGTCCCAGCTTCTGGAGGTCTTAGGAAAGCCATGAACACTCCACTCCTAAACCTTGGTTTCCTCATCCACAATTTTGAGGGATTGAAATCGGTAGTTTTCCTAACTGTCCTATTCCAAGAGCATCTGGACAATCTGACAAAAGCTATATACTATTCCAAAAACAGTTGAGTGGAGAGTGGGGTCTGACTTTCACACGAACTCTGGTGCCTTATATTTTACCACGTCCCCTGAATGGGGAGACCTGGTGGCACTCAGAAGAAAGATAGCAGGCTACCAAGAAGAGAATTGATACCCTATGAGCATATACAGGGGGAGGAAGTCCCCCTCAGTCACAGTTATGGGGGAGAGGAGTAAGGGAAAATGGGAGGGAGGGAGGAATGGGAGGATACAAGGGAGGGGATAACCATTGAGATGTAATATGAATAAATTAATAAAAGAAAAATTTTAAAAATTATCTACCCAGTTCCGAAAGACGATGAAAGAATCTGAAGTCCGCTGATGAGTATGCATCATGAGCTTGGCCCCACAGTGAAATACCACGTGCACAGTCAATTATAGCCCCTTACAATGCCTCCTTCTCTTTGTTACTAAGCTTTCTTTGTAGATGTTGAATTTTTGTTCAGCATTTTTAGCTCACTAATGGTAATACCTGGAGTTTTCATGACAGCCATACAGCCCTTAAGCAATATATAAAATATGCACAACGTGTCAGGCTCACTTGTGTTTCCACATGACACAGAGACAGCGACTGATATTCAGTCAGGTCCACAGTTGCCACTATTTGAATACAGAAACCTGCTGTATTCTCCGCCACTAAGGGACTCAAGCCTCGCTCACATGGGATATGCCCCTTCTTGAAAGTGTTCCTGCTGCGGGCCTGTTCAGCTGACATCCACTGATGCATTTGCATCCCACATTCTATGACAGACACTCTGGTTCTCTCAGAATAAAGAATGCATTCCTCTCCCTACCCAAGTCAGTGTTCCAAGGATCAAACACTCAAGATCCAGTTGTGTTCTGTAGTAGTCTTCAAGCCCCTCTCTCTCTCTCTCTCTCTCTCTCTCTCTCTCTCTCTCTCTCTCTCTCTCTCTCTCTCTCTCTCTCTCTCATTTAAAAGTTGAACAAGACTGCTGTAGCCCAAATTGTATTCTGCCTGTGTTCATGCCCTGTGCCAAAGTACTTGGAGATGGGGCATTTAACGGATACATAGAATTGAATGAGATAATGCTGGTGGAACTCAAAAGAAGTTGGTGGCTTTCTGAGAAGAGGAAGAGATAGATGCTGCTCCCAACATGTGGCGACACAGTGGAAGGTAGCAGCTGTATGTTAAGTAAGGAAAAGCCCAATATTTAGCTAAGTCAGCCAGACGAAAAGAAACTACTAGCACCTTGGTCTTGGTCTTCCTAGTGTCAGAGATGTGGGAAATGCTCGTCTGATTGCTTAGGCCCTCCACTTCACAGCATCCCACTCTTCCTGCCCAAGCAGGCTAATGAAAGCGCCCACTTCCAAATGCACCTAAGTCGGTGTTGTTAAGCATCTCCTAAGAAAAGAGCATCACCACAACACTCTCAGACACAAAGAAACAGACTCTGCTCTCATATGTCTGGCATTAGAACTGCAGAGGGAAGAAATGAATCAAATGGGAGCCTATAAAACAGCAAAGGATAAAGCAAGCAACATCTGAATAGTCGTAAAAACCAGAAACTACAAATGTAGAAAAGGAGGAGGAGTGCTTGGAAACTACCATTGAACCCTGAGCCAAATATGAGTCCTTTCCCCTTGTCACACACTCCCTTGCTTACGTCCTCTTCCCTTCCAGGCTCCATCTTACTGCCCTCAAACTCTCTCACACTCCCATCATCAGGAAAGCAACAGCATTTTGCAACTTCACAGTGTGACCTGTCATCTATGCATTCACAATGGTCCTTAGTGTGATACCCATGGAGAAGCCACACTGAACTCTCCCTTGCCCTCCAGTTCCCTCCTGTCTCACGTCTACACTTTGTGACGACTACGCTATAAAGAAACTATCCAGCAAAGAAACATAAAGTGAAAAGCTCTGACTTGCTGTGACTTGCATGAGGTAGATAAATGCCAGCAATAATCCTCAGCCTGCCATCCTTCTCACCAACCCCCCTATACCAGCTCACCCACAAGTGCATGTGAACTCATGCCTATCCGCAGCCCATCAGCCCCAAACAACCATGATGCCTCCCATCTTGGAGGTCCAGCACACACACACACACACACACACACACACGCACGCACGCACACACGCATGCACGCACGCACGAGTAAACTCAGAAGGCCATGTCCAGTCTGACCGGCCCAAATGGATCTATTGCCTTTTACATTTCTAAAACTGTATGTTAGTCTTGCCATTTTTACTTTTCAAAAATATCATAAATATATATACTCAATGTCCTAGCTAACTCCCCTGAAAACAGGGATTGGGTCTTCTTCTTCTTCTTTTTTTTTTTTTTTCTGTTGTTCACAGAGGGAAGCCCTATAAAAGTTATGTGTGCCTGGGATGTGAATCCCAAAAGAATATCATCAGTGTCTGGCATGATGAAGAGCCAGCTCAGACACATCAATTCACACTTCCTCTTTAATGACTCTGGAATATCCCCAAAGACTGTCTACTGATCCAAGGTTACGGATACAAATTAAACTTAGATTGGTTCCCAATTGTTACGTTATCCCAAAAGTCATGCCAAAGTCCAGAGCCCCTAACTCGATGGTCTGAGGAGGTGATACCGTTAACATTTATATGGGGTCATAAAAGCAGGGTGTAGGATAAAATTAGTGTCTTCATAAGAAGAGATGTGGGACCTTCTTCCTACTACTATGTAAGGATGCAACCAGCAGACATCCATTCACAAACCAGAAGGGAGAACACACATTAGAAGCTCAATCTGCTGGCACCAAGCTAAGCCTTTATACAGGCCAGTGGTTTACACAACCTGTATTTCTTACTCTTCTCCCTGCTATGACAAAACAACTCACCAGAAGAGCCTTGGCCAAGGAAATGTTTATCCTGGCTTATGGAATAAGCGGTACAGTCCACCATGTAGGCAAGTGCATGTCAGCAGGAGAGGGAAGCAGAAGTAGGGGCTGAGCCAGAAGACCTCAAAGCCAACAACCATCCCTTCTTCCACAAGGTTCCACAACCTTGCTAAGCAGCGCTGCCAGTGGGGACTAAATGTTCTGATATGCGAGCTTCTGGGATATTTTTCACATTTAACCCGCAACACCACCCACTGTAAAATATTTTGTTATTTCAAGCAGGCTGAGACAGCAATATTGTCCTTTTATGAAGGAGTTGGTGCTTTTCTGACCCTGCTTGGGTCAGACTTTCCCCCCTCCCTGGAACTTACCTTTGTTTCCCCACTTGGACTATGCCCTGCTCTTCAGGTCTTAAAGCAGTCCCATATCATTACATGAACAATAAATACAATTACTAGCCAGTCCTCCTCCATGCCAGGCGTCTTACTCATTTATGAACTTGGTGCCACTCACTGGAAAGCTGATCATATACTGGCACATCACAAAGGCATGAAATAATTAAGAATGGTCACATACAATATGGCAACTCGGAAAGTAGCTTTGATTTTTATTTATGCTTCCTTCTCTTCCACGTCACTGCAAAGTACTAGAAATGGATGCACATGCGGATGGACTGAATTTCTTCTCTCTGAAGTCAGGGTACCACTTTCTGTCTCCTTGCCTTATTCCCTTCCTTGTAAAATGGACCAAGTGCAAGGAACTCCTCAAAAAGGAGTGACAGTTAAGTGAAAAAGAACAAGAAGATGGGACAGCTAAGTGACGAAAAGGCCATTAGTACGGGCAAGTACCTACCTTGAGGAACTGTTTCTAGGAATACAGAGCATGTGACAGATGCTTGGAGAGCCCAAGTTTCTGCTCTCAGGACTCGCATTACCATGATGCTGCCCAGTAATAACCACCCTAGAAAGCATCCTCCTGACGAACCGGTAGTTTCTGAGCTCACGGAGAAAAATGAAGGCTCGTGGAGAGCAAGAGAAGTCAGCGAAGAGTTTGACAGCAGACTTTCAGACACTTGCTCACTCTCTTTTCTCCGTTGGTCTGTGTCTACTTGTATGTCTTCCCACATGCCCAGGCAGTAAGTGGAAATATGCCTCGTTACATGATCCATCATGCATTTACCCAGTTAATAACAGGCACGGCCTATGCTGCCAAAAGCGCTTATCATAGGTTGATCTTCACATCTGGATTCAAGGTCCAGAAATACCAAGCCAATGAGGTGGAAGTGAAGATGAGATTTAGACGCAGCTCCCTTTGCCTGCCCTGCTCCTGGCATGTGCTTGCATGAACACGCCTATGAGTACATACAAGTTCCTCGCCAAGGCACTTCTTAAATAGACTCTGATGAAGCTCACGCCGTCACTTCGCCCTTTGCAAAATCATAACTGCTCAAGGAACCTGAGATTGAACTGCAGCTGGTGATTGTCGTGGCTTTTTACGCAAGTGATGACACCAAACTCATAAAACTCTGTCTGCTCGCACCCCCCCCCCCCCCCGACACACACACACACACACACACACATACTTTCTCCTCCATCTGCTCTCTGGAAAAGCAAACGGATGCTTGTATTTGTTCCTCTCTGTGCTTTCCTTTCAGACCCATAGGGCTACACTTTTCTTTCTTCTGACTACAGAAACGAAGAGGTCTTCTTTCATACCAGCTCACAGAAAGATATGTGCTGCTTGAGGTTGTCTGAAAGGGGTGGAATCATTTCCCTGTTTTCTTTCTTTCTTTCCTTCCTTCCTTCCTTCCTTCCTTCCTTCCTCCCTCCCTCCCTCCCTCCCTCCCTCTTTCCCTCTCTCCCTCCCTCTCTCCCTCCCTCCCTCCCTCCAACATTCCCAAGGATGGAAGTAGCCTAAGTGACACTCAAAGGAGTCCTCTCACAAAGCTGCATTCTCGGCCTTTATATCATATGCTTTCAAGGCATCACAACCCTCCTGACCCTACCGGTCTCTCAGGGCAGAAGGGTCAGACAGCATAATTACAAAAGTCCACTGACCAAAACATCTAGGCCTTTTATTCAAGGAGACTATTGCCAGATTAAAAAAAAAAAAAGAACCATCACTGGGAATGTTGCCTAAGGAGAACTGACGCAGTAGGTATCTGCTTGGACCTCATAAGCCTGTGGAACACCACACATCCAACCACACCTGTCTGTCCATGGTGCTCACTAATACATTAACAGATTTGAGACATCCCACTGCAGACATGTATTTAGCTTTCTTGGATCGGGTGCCGCCTAATCTTGTTTGTTTGTTTGATTTTGTTTGCTCCTGAAATTCCTTCTGCCCTCTCACGCTCTTAACATTCTCAATTCTTCACATCCTCAGAACACTGATGATGATGAAGGATGCCGACCTTCATTTTACTCATGAGTAAGAAACAGAGAGGCACTAACCTTTCATTTGTGCATAAAAACAACAATATGAAGCAGTACATAAATACTAGAAAGAGATCTGGTCTGGGAGGACCAGATGTCTGGGTGGTAGCTCCGCCTTTGTCCACTCTATGGCTACCTGGCTTGGGTGAGGAATAGTTCCTACCTTTTCTAGATAGTTTCATCCTCACTGCAAGGGGGACCACTCCTGGGGTCTTAAAGGCTGTTCTCAGTTCTCTCTTTCTGGGATGCTTCAGGCTCCAGCTCTTGCTGTGATGTTCTGAGCATGTCCCTGAGGCTCTTCTATACTCAAATTTCAAAAGCCCCTGAGATTGTCCTTGTCTGTGAAGTAGGAACTCCCAGGAAAGGCCCTGCATGCCGTGAAATGATTGCTGAGAGCAAACATAGGAAAGAAGCAGGACCCTGGGACACTGCCCACCCCTAGAGAGGCCTTCTCTGGGCAGCCCACCCACATCTTGATTTCTAAGTGCCAGGGGCACAATGTTAGACACAGAGAGGCCAGGAGGTAGCATTTGGTTCACTGTGGCCCAAGGTGTATCTCTCACCATCAGTCCCTGGACTACAGCTGGCTACTTTGGTCCAACTTAAGTGGCATGTGCATCTGTAGTATATTCTGTCTCCATTTCACCTCCCCTCTGTGCAATGAACAATTCTTAGAACCCTCCTTCACATAGCTTTCTTGTCCTCCTTACTGCCATGCCATTGTTCCCATTGGTACACAAGATGTGCCAACTATAGGCGCTTGGTTTTTTCTAAGAAGCTTGGCATTGATTCACACTGTCTTAAAATGTGAGGAATAAATGACTACTGCTGAACTAAAAAGTCCTGATTAGGAAGAGAACATATATTAAGCTAGTGTGTTAAATTTTTATTAAATACATTTTTTTTATTCTGAATATCAAGCTAAACATTATGTGGGGAAAACCATGCAGGCAAAACGAGTTCTCAAATTACATTTGATTGTCCTTTGTAGTGCTGGGACATCAAACAGTCCACTCTACTTTTCTCACTAATGTCCAGATAATCATCATCATCACCATCATCACCATCATCTATTCCTTCGTGTGCATTCTCTCTCTATCTGTCGCTACAGCATAGAAGCAACCTCTCACCCAGTTATGTAGAAAGGCACTCACAGTATTCATTATCATATATGATAGCTATTGAGTACTTACTAAGTCTGTCTAGTCATTACTACCAATTACATAACTATAATTTGTCCTGCTTTACAGAAATGTAGATTTTCCTGCAAACCAGTATCATTCTATGCATCTCCTTAAGCCCACTGGCATCAGCTGCATATCTTAAAGGCCTTCCCTTTCCACCTTTTTGGTTTTTCCTTCATGGTCCTAAGCTTTACCATTATTCTTCCTTGAACTATGACACACACTTTCTAGATAATCTTCAGCTTGATGGATCACATACATTGCATCAAATTACCTAAGACAGAAATGGCAGAACATCTCTCCTGCAATGCACTTTTGACCATGACTCAAGTCCCCAATCAAGCTGTGACTCCACTCCTGTGTGTATGTGAGCCTTCCAGGTCAAGGATAGTTGCCAGAGAAGGAGCAGCTGCCTAGTCACGCACACCTAAAAGTTCATGGTTTTGACTTAACCCCCAAGTTCTTCTGCTAGCAGTGTTCTGAGGAGCCTTTGAGAACTAGTTAAGACTAGATAAGGTCATGAGAGTAAGAACCTCATGAGGCCTTCAGTGGCTTCCATTAGAGGAAGAACAATGTCAATGGCACGCTTATTCTCTATCAACACCCAAGCTCTCAAACATGTTGTGATCTGATAAACAGTCTCTCACCAGAAGGATGCTAATACCATGCTCTCGAACTCCCCAGCCTGCAGAACCACCAGCTAAATGAATTCCTCTTCTGCCTTTTTCTCTGCAAGCTACCTGGTCCCACGTAGTTTATTATACCAACAGCAAGTGCATTAAGACATCACCCCAAATAAATGGAACAATTGTGCTTCCCCTTGAGGTCTGTTTCAAACACCCAGACATTGCAGCTCAGGTCCCATAGACACCTTCCCTGAAGGCTTCCTGAATCTACTGCTCCTGCCTTAAATGCTCACCGGACACTTCCAATACTGTAGAACCACAGTCTACTTGTTGACCTCATCTTTAGCTCCTTTAGACTGGACCAAGTCAAAACGGTCTCCCAGCACCCAGAGTGTCCATCACAGAACAGATTAAGAGAACTCTCTCTCTTTTAAGAGAAACCCGTTTCCCATTGCTTTTTTGCTTCCTGTTTCATTGAATAACACTTTGAAGAGGTGTTAGAGGTGTAGGACAAGCTGTTTTCTGCTTTGTTGCAACTTCAAAATATATTAATGTACCGTCTTCCTATCGCAGTGAATGTTATTATCTCAGATGAAAAGACTAGAGGTTTAAGTGGTCAGTTGACTTGACCAAAGTCACAAGCAGTCATGGACAGTGGTGGTGATGAGGTCTGAAATCTTGGTCACATATCTCTCAGCATAGTAGCTTTTATACCTGCCTCCTTAACTTGGGGCATTCTACTAAAATATAAGAACCAATATAAATATATGCATGATTATACTTATAAATACATATATGTGTACATATATACACACACAAATAAGAAGATGAATATGACTACCATTGAGGGTGGGGCTTTGAGAGGTTTACAAGGGAAAGAGGTTTCCCCCCGAAGAAGGGGGTGGTCAGGGCTTTGTGGAGGCCCCACAACAGACAGCTGGTGTTTGGGTGGTAGTAAATCACCCTGAAATGAGCCTCTTCCTTGGGCTCAGTGAGACCTCCACAACAAAAGGAGGCCCAGCTTGCAGCCGGACAGCTTGCCCGCCAGCCCCAGACGAGCATAACAGCTTCATTCAGGAGCTCCACGTCCACACAAAGGACCTGAAATCAATCCGACATCCCGCCACCCTGGACAATGCCTTGAATCTTCTCAGAATCGAAGCCTCAAACAAGGGGACAGCATTCAAGGGAGATCAAACCGCCAGCCTGCCACTGAAAGCAAGCAGGGAAGAAGACATATTTTAAAGGGGGAGGGTTGCCTATGGTGGTCGTGCTCTGCTTATGCAGCTAGAGCTATAGTCAGGTAGAGGTTGCCTTTGGCTGGCTTTGAGCTGTCTTCTTCTAAGTGATAGTATGGAGAAATGTGTGCTACACTCATAGCAAGGGCCAGTGTGTCAACTGGTCTTGTGGGGGCTTTTGCCACCGTGCCCACTGTGACTCACCACCACTGGCATCTTCCACTGGGTCCTGGGTGAGTACATTAGGGAACTCACACATGTAAATGCCCCAGCCTGAGGCTGGGGTTTATAGCTTGACAGTGGCCGCTCCTGCTTCTGGTCAGGGAGGCCCTGTTCCCAGGCAGGGCCCCTGGGGTACTCATCTGCCCCATTTTGCTGCCTAATCCGGTTATCAGCTGCAGAACGGGCTGCCTGGTGGAAGGGTGGGGGGTGGGGGGTGGGCGGGCATCACAGCTCCAGCAGATGAGCCCTGATTGTTTTCTTTTTCCTTGGGTCATTGTTAAGGCTTCTGGTCTCTTTGGGTCCCCTGAGACCTTGGCATCTGAGACCCAGCACTGCACTGGGGGATTGGGGGCGGGGAGCACAGCCTGCCCTGGATGTCAGGGATCCACCTGCTCCCTGAAAGTGCAGGTTTTCCAAAGCTATTAGGTGGTAGCAGAATATATTTGATTGATCCATGAGAGTGACCAAGACACCTGCCATTAGATGTGCCTGAAGTCCTTCCAGAAATTCTAGCAAACACAGCTTAAAAATCACATTCTTGGCAGCCACTGTGAGGGTTAATACATTTTGGTAGAAAACAAAGAACCTTTGACAGAGGGCCATTTATTGAAATCTTCCCTCTCTGGCTGAGAACCTGAAAGACGTTTCAAGACAGCAGAGAGGAGGCTGGACTAGGTGGCGCTCCACAGGACACTGCCCAGGGGAAAGGCAGATCAAGCTGGGCGGCACATGGAACCCAAATAGAAGAACAGGCAGAAAAAGAGGGTCAGTCCTCCGGGCTGCCTACTACCCCTTGTTTTAAATACTGACATCTCTATTTTTTCCCCCTCTCCCTAAATGACTGGCTGAATTTCCTGGCACAGAACTGCAACCAGCCAGCCATTCCCTGCATCATTTCAAAATTCTGCTCACCCCCTCAAAGACTGTTCTGCCATAGGGGACCTCGGGGCTACCTAGAGAGTGGGTGCGCCCTGGAAACTTAACTGGGGAGAAAGAATGGACCTTCAAATTTTTAAAAAGACTACATCACGTTCTCTACTTGCTTCTTTTCAGCTGCTTCTTCTACTGGCTGCTAACAGGAAACAGGATCAGTTTCTCCCTTGAAGGGGTCAGTTGTTGGTTTTCTTTCTTTCCCCTTCCCCATTCCATTTTCTGCTTTTGTGGCTTTACCTCCTCCAATCTACTTCCCAACAGGGGCTGAAATTAAACAAGCTCCCCATATGCCATGCCTCACTTGTTGTCTGTTCCCCTCACTACCATCTGGCCTATTTGCTCAGCCAGAGAGAGGGGAGGGAGAGAGAGAGAGAGAGAGAGAGAGAGAGAGAGAGAGAGAGAGAGAGAGAGAGAGAGAGAGAGAGAGAGAGGCAGGCCCAAGGCAAAGAAAGGGGGGAGAAGAGAGAGGATGGGGAAAATAAAGGAAGGAAGGAAACTAGGGAAGGAGGGGAGGTAAAGGAGAAGGAGGGGGTGGGGCAGGCATGAAAGAGGGAGAAGCAGACACAATGAGGAGGCTGGGTGGCAAGGCAGCCTCTCCCATCTGCTCCTTGGCCAGAGTCCCGGATGGAGCAGTGATGGAGAGCAACAGAACCAATGATAATTAGCCCAAACACAGACCTGTTTATTTAACCTGCTCAGATAGATCACTCTGAGACAGTGCTCCTGCGGAAGGCCCTGGGACACACTTTAGGAGACACCCTGGAGGCTGCTGAGGATCCACAGGCAAGCAGGCCCTCCCCACAGACAGCCCTGGTGAGCGGGAAAAGAGACAGAAGAGATGGAAGACTCTCTGTGAGAAGTCAGCAACTCCTACTCAGGTCTTCTGGGAGGGGACCTTTTCTTTTTTTCTTTCTTCTTTATCTTTGTGCCCTTTCCTGTGTCCTTTATCCTATTGCATGGCGATAGCTGCTCCTGCATGCTCAAAAGACACAGAGCAAAGCTGGCCAATGAGCTACATTCGTCTTCTGCATCTTCTCGTCTCAGTATCCTGTCTGCCACCTCAGAGCACAACGACTAGGCGGGGCAATGAGAAGCTGACCATCTAGAAGCCATAGAGGGTCATACGAAATGACCCAGAGGACTTGGTGCTGAGATGGGCAGCAGCAGGCAATGTCCAAAGCTAATGGTTTCGGGGGAGAGGGGGGCATCACATGACATGTGAGTCAGCAGCACCAGGTTCGAGGCTTAGGCCATCTATTTCTGCTGGCTGGTCCTGCTCACAAAACTGTGGTTTACCTACTTAACAGGAATAGCAAGGTTGGCTTCGCTAACATGGTTCCGTCTTTACACATTAAAAATGGACCAGGTCTCCATAGTCTTTCAAGGCTTGACCAAGACAGAGAAGAAGCTGCAAAATGTAAGCAAGAACAAGGACTCTAGGTTTCAAGTGGGCAATTTACAAGCAACCCAGAGTGGAGGGGTCCAAGCGGGATCTGTGTGTGCCGCACGCCCCTGAAGCTCCAGAGTCCCTGAGAATACTGAACATGAGCATACTCAGGCCTGGGTGGCAGCAGACAAATTGGGAGCCATGAGTCTGTAAGTGGCTCTTGGCAGGGTACTGAGGCCTAACAGAGGATCCCACTGGCTGGATTGAAAACAGGAAGTATCAGGAGTGGATGAGGAGTCGGGAGACACTGGGTTCCAAGTGACTTCAGGCTCCTCAGGGGAAGAAACACAGAGAAAAGCTAAGCCTATTCTCAGGCGCCACAGCTGAGCTCTCATGCTCTCCCACCCGACACCTCCCGCCCAGCCCTGTAATTTGGCAAACCCTTTCTGCTGGCTGCTCTTATACCCAATATGCGGGGTTTCCTTAGCAACTAAGATAATTATCTCCTTGGAGCAGTTAAAACAATGACCGTCATAAATAATAACAATAAGGAAGATGATGATAAAACACAGATCTGAGGCTCCCTGGGTCATAGGTTGGCATGGCATTGAAAAGGAAAGGGGGTCTTGATGGGGTAGACAACAAAAGATGGCCCCAAATGGGACCTCTCCTTATTTATCCAGAGGAAAAGACTGGAGCTACTTTCCCACTCCTCACAGCCTTACCCACAAGCCCAAGCAGCTGGAAAGACAATCCCCGTCTGCAGTTTGATCACCTTTCTGATTCTCCCACTCCACCAGACCCAACACATCCAGAGCACACTGAAAACTAATTTTGTATTGCCCTTTTCTTCAAGATCATGAGATTCTTAGAGACAGGCCCTGGGTCTTTCATATTCATCTTCCTAACACTACAGGACTGGCACAGAATATATTTTTAAAAATACTTACCAAGCAAATACTGATATTTTATTAAGCATTTGTTTATTATAAGAGTATATCTGGATTTGGCTTTTCTAACCCACCTACGCCAGATCTTAGCACCTCACATTAGCCCGTAGTCCAAAATACAGTAGGGCTTCACATACAGAGAAATATACATAAATTGACATGTAATAAAAAGTAGGCTTCTTTTCCCCTAAAATGCCTTCCCATGAAATCCTGTAAATGTAGAACATTACTTGAGACAAGACACTAAATAAAACACAACTGCAAATGAAAATGAAACCGATAATATATTGTACAACTTATATTTGCCATACTATGAATGACTCCTAACTCAAAACAAAATACAACCAACCTATCCTTCTCCAGTGCCTATAAGAGATGTGTTAGACAGCATTGGTCAGAGAATTCAATGGGCTCCTCCCTAACCTATCAGGGAAAGATTTCCTGAGCCCTCTTCTCTGCTATCTTCTAAGTAAGTAAAACCTGGGTGTCACTGATACATTTGAAGCACATGGACATTGTATATTATCTTGACAATAATTACTGAGGTAAGTTGGGCAGGAACCCCTGTCCCCACTCCACATACCATGAGATGAAGTAGGAGATCTATGTAAGCAAAGAAGCGCCTAGCACTGGCCTCTGCCTGTCTCCATCTCATGTACAGTGTAAAGGAGCCACTGTATATAAGGTGAGAGGGACTTTCCCAAGCTGTCAGAACATGAAACATGTACAGAGTGTCACTTCAAAGAGCCAAACAGAAGGATGTGCTCCTCTACCACTAACTCTGTGGATGGCTATTGGCCACCATTCTCATTCAATAACCAAAAATTTATCACCTCTAGACTCAAGGTCAGCCAGACTTACTAATGTTTAACCGTAGCAAGGTTCTGAGACATTTCTCTTCTAGGGAATGGCGTGGCAAGGTCCATTTAGTTGTGACAATGCTCAATAAACAGGAGAGCTTCATTATTTAGCACCACAGGACAACTCTAGACAGGTTTGCTGCTCTTTACTCAAAACGCACTTTTTTTATTATTCATTCCTATGACCATCACGGAAAGCTTCACAGCATCTGGGTGTGGTGGCACGCGCTTTTAATCCCAGCACTCCAGAGGCAGAGGCATGCAGATGTCAGAGTTCAAGATCATCCTGGTCTAGACTGAGTTCTGCGACAGCCAGGGCTACACAGAGAAACCCTGTCTTGAAAAACAAACCAGCAACGTACACCTACCCCATATACAGACCTACAGCTCCTAAGAGTCAAGACTTTGTCATATAGCCAGAATCAATCCTGCTCCGATTCAGACACTTGCGACACATGCTCTGCCAAGAAATGTCGAGAAGTCCTCTGCAAGGATGCCTTGACAGATAAGTAATACCCATTTATATCCACAGGATTAAGCCCATCTTGACAACTGGTCTTTTCCACTTCTGGAGGCTAACACATTGCTGAGAGCTGGAAAGTCTGAGCCGTCATCTAGAGAAAACTAAGCGATGGGACACAGGCCCTCTCTGAAGATGTGACCCAAACCAAATCAGCTGCATCCTCTTCCATAAAGGGAATTTAGAATGCTTGAGAGGGAGTTAGTGGATCAGAAGGCTAGCATGATATCCGAATTGGAACTGGGATCACATCATATGTAATCAAAGGCTTTCACATGTGAATCTTCAAGAGCCTTTACCACAGAACTTAGCAATGTTTTCTACATCCTGTACACCTACCTGGACCAAATCCTTTCTCTGGATAAGCAAACACTGGAAAAATGTACTATTGAGTTTGAGCTTTCCAAATCCATTGTGATTTATGATTAATAAACATCTCTATGTAAATGTCTATATAGACTTACAGACAATCATCTCTTTTTACCCATTGGATGATAAAACTCCTTAGAAGTAGGAATAGAATTTAAACGTTTTTAAAGTATCTAGAAGCTAATCATTTAGACTCAGTTATTTTACAAGGTACTTTCTATGTGCTAAAAAGCCAGTGGAAAACAAAAGGTTATTCACTGGGTCATAGGAAGAGAATCTCTAATCAAAACAAGGGAAAGTAACATAGAAAGTAAGCTGACAAACAAAACAGGAATAGTGGGCAAGAAAAAAAAATGAAACGTTTTGCCAGAAATCCTGACACTGCCAATAGCTGATGTGGCGTTGAAGGCTAAGGGAGATGTGAGCTGGGGCAACCAGGAACAAAACTGGTTTTCCATTATAAGGTGAGTACCGGCTAGACAGGAAAATGGAGGAGGGTATTTAAGGTCAGAGTGATGTAAACACAAGTATGGAAGTGGGCATGGAAATGTGGTCAGGGAATGAACAGAGCATTCAGCAAGTGGTGAGAGATAAGTCTTCAAATAGCAGTTTGTCTGAAATTAGAAGCATCCTTGACTGCCAAGCAAATTTATTTTCAGTCTTTTTATGTCTTCCAAGAGCAACAGCATTTACAAGTTGATCCGTATACAGCCCCAAAGTATATTGAAGATCTCACACAGCAGACAGTTATGATATATATGAAGCATTGAGAAGGCCGAGGGAAGAAACTAGGGCTAACCCAGAGTGTATGTTTAAGTACCAACTCACAAATGGCAAACCCAGATGCACTTAAGAGCAAGGAAGAGCCATCAAGCAATCAGTATCACAACTTACCTCCAGACCCCAGTCACAGTTCACAGGTTACCAGACTGTGTGTGTTTGATTTTGTTCTGTTAGGGCCTTGCAGAAATGTCAGTGTAGCAGTCCCGAAGCCCTGTGGGCCAAGCCTCAAGGGGCTTTCTGATGCGCAGCTCTTGATCTTGTCACCATTGGTTTCCAGCAGTGATTTGTAGGGCTGCCCTCTCCCTTCCCTGCCCCCTAGAATGCCCTTTGGAAGACCTGAATTGTGGTGGGAGTGAGGGTACGCTCGCCCAGCCTACCCTGAGATTGATGGCATTAGGGCCGCCCTGCGACACATCTGTAGATTTAGTGACCAGTTGATTTCCTCCTCTGTGTGTGAAGTTGGCAGTGAAATCAAATGAGATGAAAGTAGAGACTGCTTCTCCCCAGTGGATGGGGATATAGACTTCTCTCACCATACCTTCCAAAAGCCAATTCATCTTTAAAATTACCCCTGGAGCACCATGTAATCATCCAGGGACAATATAGTCCCATGGATGGTGGAAAGGGGGGGGGGGTGTTTTCCACAGAAAGGGAAATTGAGGTTTTGTGGTAAAGGGGAAGGATGCAGAATCAGCCACAAAAAGATGGTTTATTCATAGCCTGACCCCTACGCATTACCCACAGTGATACCGGAGGAAGACGCCCCTCTTCTCATGAGTCATGAAAACTTGTACAGGACAAATGGCTCCACAAAAGAAAGCACCAACCAGCCTCCTAGGTGCCACGAGCGTTTGAGGACAGCAATGAGAATCAAAGATTGAGAGATACAGTTACTTGACTTTAATGTGGAAAGACAGGTTAAAAGACAGAGCTGTCCCAGACTAATAGAACAGACAGGTTTTCTCTCAGAGACCAAAAGAATGGCTATCACATTTGGGGCTTGTTATTTGAGCCATCATAGCTGACTTTTCCACTGACATGCCCAACTTCTAAGTTAATTATTTACTGACCAGATATTCAGCTTGGTCATGTCAGATGGAAATAGCAGAGGGTGTTGAGTAGCTCAAATGGGCTGGTATCCAAGTAGTCAGTAGGGATACCATTTAGACCCCGGCACTTCAACACAGGGAAACCACGTAGCAGTCTCTAAGATCCCTACCTTCTCTTCTCGAAGCCTCCAGGTAAAAAAAATGTTTATCCTAGAACTTACTGTTGAATTTCCTTTTCAGATTAGCATTTTTCTTGGGCCCAAATAAGAATCCTGGGAGCAAAATTATTCCAATTTTTAAGAGATTGGAAAGTACAGGTAAAAGGTGGCTAGCTGCTGGTAGGACCAGGGTGGGAGGGACTTGGCCACCATTGTAGGCTCTCTTTGCCTGCAGGAGAGGTGTTGAGTTACACTGTTAGCAAATGCAAGCACCAGAGAAGGCCCTCACGGGGTGCCAACCTGCATGGCAAGGTCAGTGCCTCCTTCTGATACTGCCTCTTCCAAGAGAGCGAAGAGGCCAAATTGTCCATTGACATTGGGTTCCAGAAAAAACCTGAGAAGTTCTTGTTTACCTGCTCTAAGAGACCACACAGCACATCAGTTTAAGGTGAATTATTTCAGGGAATTATAAAGACCCAAGAAAGGCAGCAATATATGCAACAATAACTAAATAGGACATGCTTACATAGCACTTATCCTCAGCAATGAGAGTCTAAGGAAATGCAGCACACAGTATGGTTGTCTCTGGCTGTGCACAGGTGAGACGCCATGCTCAGTGCATCATGACAACTGTCCTTAGATGTGTAGCCACGGGTACACAAGCCTTGCGCTTCTCTTTCACTGAATGTCCATTCAGCACACAGATTCCTAGAATTTTCAGTGACCAAGCAGGCAAGAGGCTGTAGGAGCTTTCCACAGCAACCCCTGCAGCCAAACAATACCCTGCTCAAGAATCTAAGATCTCTTAGACCTTTTTGTGTTAATGTAAAGTATGAGGCTATTAACTTAGATAGCTCTCTCTAATCAACACAAGACTCACAATGAATATTAGGGAGTGGTGATCAAGAGTCTGAGGTAGCTTTTATTCTTTACTCTTTGTGTGAAGTCACAGTTGTCATCAAGTAGAACTAGACAGGACAAACACAAAAGCTAAGAAAACTCATCGCACTCACATGTACGCACGTGCTTGCACACCCATACTTGTAATGTAGACAAGATGTAAAAACAGGAACAAGGAATAAGAAAACAGGAAACAGGTTCATACAGATTTCATAAAAGTTCTGACTTTTATTAGGGAAAATAATCAAAAACACTATGATGTTTCTTAAGGAGAGTGAATTCTGAACAGTTGTAGAGTACCGCATGCCATATGGTCTTCACCTGGACCAACGGATAAATGAGGAAATGAAAGTTGGAGAGAATGTATTGTTCAGTTGGTAGAGATAGGAAGTGGCCTGAAGTGTCCCTGGATGCAATCATCCAATGGTCTCAAATTTACAGAGAACATGAAAATGTACAGTGTGTGTGTGTGTGTGTGTGTGTGGGTGGGTGGGTGTGCGCACACATGTGCGCATGCACATGCATATAAGTGTATGCATATAGGTAAATAACAGCTGCTCCCCATCTTCTAAATTCAGTCTAATTCTATCCAACCCAGAGTCTTGGTCCAATAGAGTCAAGTATAGACCTACCATGGTCAGGATTTTCATTCATAGGTCAAAGACAGCCCAAGATTGGAAAGATGGAGAGGAAGCCTAAGGCAGTCCTCCTGGCTCCTACTTCAGGTCCCTTATGACTATTGGATGACATCTTCCTCACATGGATTGGTAGTCTTATAAACTGTTCTGTGGACCCTATCTTCTGTGAGGTGCACAATTATGCATGTGGAAGGTAGAAAAAATAAGGCTTCTCTGGGGTCTGTGAATCTGAAACAACCTTAGCTAAACAACACAACTGTGACAAAAGCCATGTGTGGACATTCAAACTCTGGTTTGTAAACCACTCTTTGAGTCCCCCCTGCTTCTCTCTGGATGGGAACCATGAAAGTAGCATAAGTGCCCTGACACTGGCATGATATGAGGAAACTCAAGTTGACCATAGAGAGGGCCTATATGGAAAGTCAGAGAGCTGCCTGGGAAGCCCTGCTGCTATAGCCACCACAGCCCAGGTACATGAGACAATCGGCATGTACAGCCCACAAGCAGGGAGGGCTAAACGCTGAGTCATGCCCACCCTGTGCCAATTACCCAAACTGAGTTCATAATTATCCAGGGACAAAGAAAAGCTTTCTCCATGTGCTGGTGCACAACAATGAGAGCATATGCCAATGGCTGCTCATTAAGTTTGGGTATGGTCTGTCACACAATAGCCAGTAACAGAACAACTTGTCTCCTCTTTAAAGGAATCCCAGCCTGACCTTATCATCTAAATTTCCTACCCACATTTACACCTGCTTCCCTCCTCTCCCCCACAGCTTCTCTCCCTGTGCCCATACCATCTTTCTTAGACCAGTAGGATGATGACAGAAAGAGAGCCTGCTAAAGAGCCTAAAAGAGTGCAGGCATGACAGGCATTAGGTATCAAATCACTTCTCCTTGGTAGGCAAATATAGTACATGAGAGCTCTTGGACAGGACAAACAAACCACAGAGCTAAGGAAAACATGGCAACTTCTTGGAAAAAGAGAATAGAGCCGGCATGCAGGTTAGAAGAGAGCTGATCTCTTTGCTCTCTCACGATCTCATTTTACATACCTGTGCCACAGCTCACACCATATTTCTCAGGGTCTTCATGGCTCCGTCCTTGAGAACAGAATGAATATCATACCATCTTCAAGGACTCCAAGTAACTGACTTTTTTCTCTTATAACCAGTGCATAGTTGAGCTCAGTGTGTGTCTTATGTCTACAGCTAGAATTAAAACTCTTTGAAAACAATGTTAATACCACAGTACCTAAATTCTCTCCATACTTTATAGAATTAGGCACAGACATAAAAGCAATAAAGCAAGTACGGCTCAACATGTGTCAAAGGAAGACTGATGCAGCACCTGCCTCAAGAGCAGATTCTGTCTAGGCCTCTTATTCAAATTTCTGCCATGAACCATGTTGTGTTATCAACATGGTAACTCACTGAAGCAAAGTTCCACGTCACAGGAAGGTGTATGGAAGAGCCATCCGTGCTGCAGTTTCTGAATCTCTTTCTTCGCAGGACTCAGTGCTCCAAATTGTATTGTAAGCACTCTCTCAGCATCCATCCTGATCTCTCACTATTGGAGGTTGTGTGGCAGAACTAGGGACCTATGGGAGGGTACCATTATAACCATAGTTCCCCTCCAGCATGAAGGGGCCGCTTAGTGGTCTCTAAGAGTCTTACGCCTCCTTTCACCTAGGTCTACAGGTAGATATGGAATTAAGAGTTCACCCTGGGAGCGCCTGTCAGAGCTGCTCCAACACATCTGTGGTATCACTCATTCAAACAGACTGCTCATATTCTTTCTCCTCCAGTCTGCTGTGTCACCACTCTCCCTTCTCATATGGCATTTCTTTTGTTCATCCCTCTGACTTTAGTTGATCCATCCTGACCTTCAAAACTTGGGTCAGAGAGGTGGCTTTCTGCCATCACATGGGGTTCCTCTACTGTGGTCTGATTTCAAGGCTGAGCTGACACTCTGTCTTCTGTCCACCCTACAATAATAACCATGTTGTCTGTCTGTCTTTCTGAGTCTCCAAAGCCAACAATGTAGCTTTCTTGATTTTATACCTTCAAGGTTGAATGCAATGCTACGTTAAAACCCACACCAATCAGACGTTCGCTGAACAAATAAAGGATCACTCCCAGGCATGACTACATGTGTGCAAGCATGACTACAGGTGTGCAGGCACCCCTGAACTTACACTTAACACAAGGCAAGGCCATCCTCCCAAGCTGCACGGCTTCAACGATCCTTACTATGTTCCAAATAAACTGAAGACAAAAAAATGTGGTTATATTAAGGGAGATTATCAGTTCTGATGATTATCAGACTCTCATTGTGAATAACTGCTTAATATCCAGGGTTCTCTTTCTGCCAACCTCCCAATTGCTCTGCTCTCTGGATTGGATCTGAGAGTACAACCCAGGAATTCCAATGAAGTAGCCAGACTATGAAAAAGTGATCACAATCATGGAGATGTGCATTATTCTTTCTCTCGAGTTAGCATATTTTTAAGTAATGGGCCTTTTACAAGAGGAGCAATGACTGCTTTTCTTCCTGAACAGCCTTCATTAATTCTTCAGAGCAAGGCTGATGCGTGACAGCAGAGAAAACAAGAAAAAGCATGAATGGGATTTCTAAAGCCCTCCCTCAAATCACGTCTCTCTATTTTTTTTTAAATAATTGAATGTAATTGGTGGTGGTTTCAGTTGGTTTTAGTTTGGGGAAATTGACAAGGAACTAAGATGGCTTCTAGTTGGGGTTATGTAAGACTAAGGAGTGAGGGCTGCAGAGAAGGATGAATACTCAGATTCAACAAGGGACGCGGCAAGTAAGCACAGCCAGGCCCAACAGATGAAAGTCTACTTATAGAGCATAGAAAGTAGCTCAAGGGCCAAATGTCCACCAAGGATGCCAAGGTATGTCCCCTGCCCCTTCAAGAAATACATTTTAAGCTAAACATGCTGGTTCTCATCTATAATCCCAGCACTCTGGTGGCTGAGGCAGGAGCATTATGAGTTTGAGCCCAGTCTAGGATGTATAGTATATTCCAGGTGAGCCTCAGCTACATAGTGAGGCTTTACCTCAAACAAACCAAAACCATAAATTAACACATTCAAAGTAAGAACCTTGTTTCACAAAGGTATTACAGGTTTCACACTCAAGGCATTCTGGGAACTCAATGAAGGCATTGAAGAGCTACTTAAATGGTTGTCAGTTTCACTGCCTTGAGGGGAGTATTCATGACATCTTGTCCCATCTGTTGGCAACTTCCCACAATAGACACAATCTGCCTACTTCTTTCTTCGCCAGAGACTGAAGGGTCAGCCTGACCATGCGGTGCGCAGGTTGCCTCTAGAAGAGCAGATTTTAAATTCTACATGGATTCACTTCTGAGAAATGTTCAAGATAAGCATGAAGCAACACATCCTCAATAGGTGTTTAAATGGAATGGGAAGAAAGAGAAAGACATACCTCAAGACTGGAAACCCCATTGATAATAAGAGCATTGACGGACAAATATTACACAATTTACTCTCTTTTTAGATACACACACATCACCACCACCACCCTCAACATCATCATCATCTCCTTAATAATCAGCATCAGCATCACTGCCAAGTATTTAAGTCAAACACATATTACTTTTTCAGGAAATTTAAAACTCTGAGCTAACCAAACATTCCTCACTAAATAGGTACCATTCTAGTTAATAAATGGGCGGTCTAGAAAAATGATTTACAAGGTAATTGTTTGAAAAGGAAGATTGAAGCAAGTTTTGATGACTTTAAAAATAAATAAAGACAGAAAAAAGGGAACATACTTTTGACATTCATTTTACATTTGAATTATGCTTTATGCTTTCTCTGATCCTTTGATAGCCATAATTACCCCGTGAGACAGCAAAGTCAATGGCAAAAAGATTTATCTTCCCATTTGACCCCAGATGTGAAAGCAGAAATCAGAGGGTCAGCATGTCTGACACACAATTTAGTCAGGCCCTTTCATCTGGCATTCACTTCCAAATATTATTCTAAAAACATTGTGGAATGGAGCACTCTGTTTTGTGACTTGAGTCCTTTTGTTAAACCCCTTTTCAAAAAGACTTTTTGTAATTTGAAATTTTTAATACACTTCATTTGGAATGTAGTCATTTGAACAGGTCATTTGGAATCAAAAGTTTAATGGAATTAAAAAGAAAGATAAGGGCTTGGGCTCTAACTCACTAATGGAGTACTTGCCTAAGATGTGCGAAACCCTAGGTTCAATTCCCAGTACTACTAAGGAAAAAAGGACAATATAGTTACAATTATGACCTCTATGATCTTCTTCTATATACCTTCGAAATTGTAAAAGTGGACTGTAAAGCCAGAGCAACAGGATTTCCAGCACATTCACTGTGTACTAGCTGCCAGGCCATTTTATTGACCAAGAAGATGGAAATCACAAGACTGGCCTATGTGTAGATAAATGGGAACCTACCACACAGAACTCAAAAGATGGCTGTTATGACGCAATTACTCATGGTCTTCTAGATGTCCAACTCCAGGCCTTGCAACAAAGCCAATTTTCTATGTTCCTTCTACAGATAATAAGAGGTAATATCTTTATTATATCTATTACTATTAGACTGTGACTATTAGAACTCAAGTTTAAAAACACCCACATCTTTTGTTACAGCTCACATTATTTAACTGTTAAGTGTTAAAATCATATAAGATCTAAATAAGATCTAGCCATAGGAAAAGTTTGTGAACTGGAAGGGAGGAATTTCTTACTGAACTTAGAAATCAAAGAAGCCCAGGGCGGAAAGACTCCGAGCAGACTTTCCCAAGTTTACATGAAGGTTCTCAGGCATGACTCCCTTCTTCCAAGTTGCCTGGAGGAGCCCCCACCCCTCCTCCTGCTGCCTTTCTCACCGTTCCTTCCAATATCATCGCAACACCCTTTACTAGCCATCGACTTCTAAGTAAAAATGGAAACTGTCTAAAACTAAAACCGCAGTGTGTGTCTGTTGGCTTTGGTGGCCGTGAGAAGAAAATGGAAGAGGTGAGGTGGGGTGAGAGGTGTTGATGAAAACAATCTGAGTCATCACTTCCTGGAAGACTTAGCAGTGCACCAGGAGCCTGCTGAGAAGTCAAGGGGTACAGGAAGAGCTGTGTGTTCAGACTAGCCACAATCTCACAAGACACAAGGAGACTGCCATCCAACTTCTGGGGACTCCCCTCTGCCAAGAACTCTCAAGGGCCCTCCTGGCTCCATCCTCCTTTAAGTCACAGAAGTCCTTCTGAGTCACCTTCGGCTTAGAAATCTAAAGGAACCTGTGATCCTGAAATACCAGCCCCCCCCCCCCTTTTTTTTTTTTCAAAGCCAGAGAAAACTAGGTCAAGCAGGGAGGCAGGATGGCTGTGGTTGAGTCAAAACACAACTGCCTTCTTTCCTAACCACTTCATTAAACTTTGACTCTCCACCTGTGTACACCCAGTCTCAGCCCTACTACACAATCTTTTGTACAGTGCAAGGGAAGGCTGTGAGGAGCCAGTGCCCCAGCAAGCAGACAGAGTGCTGTCATCACTTCATAGGCCCTCTTAGAAACAAAAATGTATATAATACTAGTCATAAACTCTGAGCGGACACTTAAGATTACAAGGTACAGGAGCTCAAAGAATACAGCAATAACTCCATCCAATCAAAGGGCTCCCATGTACAAGGCTTTCCCCTGCACTGGCTCCTTCCTACTTAGCCTGGGAAGACTGGGCGCCTGTTCCTTTGTTTATTGTCACCCCCCAACCCCCCACCATCAGCACTGCATAGGAAGTTACCAACCTCTTCATGGAGAGCAAGTTTTCAAAGACCATGTGCTGAATCAATCTGTGAAGAAACAAACGACTGCTGTGCCATCCAATGGGGATGCGTGGGAGGAGGCACATGTGTGTCACCTTGTGACCCAGCTTACCAACAGTAATTTAATAATCTCTCATTTATATTCTCGCTCTCCATCTCTAGACACCACCCCCATTCATTATACAATCCAACTAAATACCACTCAAAATATTTTCTCAATTAGAAGAGAAAACAGGAATTTGCCACTTGTCTGCCTCTATTCTGTTGCCTGTCAACCTTCAGCAAATATTTCAATCCCCAGCTTTTGCCTGCTGTTAACCCCAGTCCTTTGACCTTTGACCCTCAAATCCTTCAGCTTTTACCTTCTCATCTTCCCAGCAGAGGCAGTACTCACCACACTGACTTCCCAGCCAGCAGGTTTAATCTAAAAGAGCTTTGGTGACAATTCCAAAGCCATTATCAGAAGAATGCTTCTGAGCATTGCCTGTGTGATCAAAAGATGGTTAGGAAAAAAAAAAAATCAGCACATCATAGGAGACGGGGGCATCAGGTAGATGGGTTCAATCTCTCGCTAGCCTAAATGTGGCCCTAGTCTGCAAAATCAATGACTTATTCCTCTAGTGGGCGTGGCACTGAGATTTGAGGCTCCTGTCAGGTGGCCTATCAGAAATGTTCTACTTTTCCCAGTGTTCCTATGTAGCCAAACCACATGACGGGTCTCTGACGCACACACTTTCTTCCTCAATCAGGACATCTTCTGTGGTTCTAGCTGACCTCCCCGCCCCACACAAGCATTAGAACATCAAGACCCTTCCTTCTCCTCCTTGTATATGTCACCAGCATGTAAACTGAACCCCTCCTGGGTGCTCCAGCCAGTATCTGAAGAAGGTGCTTATATTTTAGGACTTTTTCTTCAGCAACAACTAGGCTCCTGTCTGACAGTACTTCTTCCCTTGTAATTAATTGTGCTGTCTCTTGGCTCGTTAGAAATGATGCTTTTAGGTCCCAGGCAGCATTATGCAGGGTACATCATGTTTAAGCAACTACGGAACTGGTGGGTCAGTTTTATCTTTTGTCATAGCTGCAACCATTATTTAACTGGTTCTCCAAATGCCTGGCAGTGAAGCTTTCATGTCAGGCCAGTACTGAAAGACAAATGTTTTCTACTTTCCCTACCCCTATTCTAGGCCCTCTTCTCTGAATGCTGCATGCACAGGGCAGCTGGGAAATAAAAGGCTCCTTTATCTGATTTCCTTGGGCAAAGGCCTGGTGGGTTCAGGAAGGTTCAAGAGGAAAGCTCCAAACTGTAATGAAATGAGCCAAGCAGACAGGCAGGGCAGGCTGGCAAGTAGGGGCAATGAATGCCTATAACAATCCAGTGTATTGTCCTTTTTCGTTGTTTCCTTTCTTTTACATCCAGTATTGTGACAACTAAAAAATGTGTGTGTGCATGTGTGTGTGTGTGTGCATATATGTATTCTGTAGATGAGCAATGATTGACTAGAGTCCATGTATTCCTCTGTGAAAGGAAAACTGCCTGCTGATTCTGAGGGTCCCTTTCTGCTTTCACATTCTTTGTGTGTATGCATCCAGTACAATGGTAACCAATGTGACCCTCTTGCACAGCTATGGAGAACACTACTTGACTATACAAAGGGATCGTTAGAAGAGACGGAAGCACCAACTCTCCTTACAGCTAGAGTTCGTTTCTAATCTAGAAGAATGGGAGCCGGGGAAGGAGAAGGAAAACAGCAAGATGCTCACTTCACAAAAGCAAAATTCAGGTGCAAGGAAACTATCTCTTTAAGTTGCCCACATCATAGAGCAAACAAATTCTTGGTGTGATCTGAAATATAATAAAGATAATAAAGATTCAACTGTTGCCTAAAATTCTGACCTTATTGTACCATCCTTGACCTAGAACACTGGGGTGATGAGAAGTGGAGCTTTGCATTAAATTTTTTAAAAAATGTCAGCTTCTGGTTTCTTTGGCCAGCTCAATATCTTAGAAACCTCGATTGGCAGACCCTCTGACCCCTTGCCTTAATCTATCTTTCATAAGACCTCAAGCGGAAAGCCATCAGTGCACACCAGACCCGGTGGCCTCTATCCCTGTTCCTCTAACACTCTGAATGCCCCATCTGCAGTGCATGCAAAACTCACAGTCCCACAGAAGTTCTTGGAAGAAAGAATCAAGATTATTTTTCAGCCTTTGAATCCCACATCACCTGGAGACACTTACTAACCAGAAATGCACTGTAAACACTTAGAGGATGAAGGAGACAGAACAACAGTATCTTCAACAGAAGACAATTCTGCTATGCTGAGGACAAATCCAAGATAAAGACATCAGTCAGGGGCTATGGTGAGTGGCCCTACCTACCTCCTGCCTCTTGCCTGTGCAGAACATTGGTTTAAAATGTAGAAATTGCAGCTAAGTTAGAATGAAGTCAGAGCAGTGGGACATCAACTGGAGAAGTAAACCAGGAATGTTGTCGGGATTCTTTTCTCCTTCTGCCCACAGCCAGCTTCCCTAAAACATCAATTTCAAAAGTATACTGACTCTGTTCAGAGAACACATACATGTCCACACAGATGCCCTCTCTCATACACATGTCGAGACACCCTCTCATTGGCAAACAAGTGACACTATGCAAATCGCTAGAAGCCACAAAGATTGGCTTCGGTGGGGAATATGAACAAACAAGGAACAATTTTTCAAGTGGCCACAGATGGCTTAGCTCCGCTGCTTACAATAGACACTAACAAGATTTGCCAGAACTAATTCATTCTTTCACACTGTTCCTCTGTCCCCTTACCTTCCGAGAGTGAAAACGTCCCATCATGGCCATCTGCAGTTTTGTTCCTTTCTCATGCACCAAAAAGGACACGTTCTTCCTCCATGCTGTCAATAAATGGGTCACACTCAGCCGCCTAAGCTAAAGGCGGAGATGCCACCTCAGAGAGTAAACACATGCTGGTTTTTCTCAGGCCCTCACTTCCATGAGGCCTTATTTGGAGAAGGAATGGAAAAGTGTGTCCCATGTCTTCAGGTACAGGATAAAACACATGAGATTTATCATGAATGTAAAGACCAGAAACAAGTGAAATGAGAGAAACCCAGCACATCTCACGGACGCCTAGAGATGCCTCTCTGTGCTCTCTCCGTTTGGTGGCACTGACTCCTCTGTATCTGACCTCCAACTGAGCTCTCGACCTGCATTGCCTGTGAATGGTGTGCTGTGACTCTGACATCCTAGCGCTAGACTGTCCTATTCTGGAAAAGGCGAACTCCAAAGGCCACCGCTTATCTCCCTGTACTAAACAAGAGGATCAGAAATGTGCGCTCCCTCCCTCCATCGGGCCAACGGAAGAGGAATCTGCCACAAATCTAAAATTGGGAGCAAAGGTCATCTATCATTAGGAATGAAGCCAGAAGGGAAGGCAGGCATCCAGAAGCTCGGCACCTGCTCCTCCCTGGAGCTGGAGATGGGGTAAAGAGGCACAGTTGCCAAGCCTGAGGCAGCCCAGGTGCAGACCTACCTGCACAGCTACCGCTTACAGGATGACACAAAACCCTCAATACAAGTAGCACACTGCCAGGACCTTGTGTGCAACAACAAGCCTTTTTGAGAAGGCCCCAAGATGGCAACTTGGGCTTCTCCAGAACTAAGATACTTCCTCCCTTTTTGCCAAGATCACCTATACTTAAGAAGACTGGAATTCCAGCACTCAGGAGGCAGAGGCAAACGAACTTCTATGAGTTTGAGGCCAGCATGGTCTACAAAGTAAGTCCATGACTGCCAAGGCTACACAGAGAAACCCTGACCAGAAGAACAAAAAACAAACTAACACACACACACACAAAGAAAAAGAAGAAGGAGGAGGAGGAGGAGGAGGAGGCAGCTGCTTTCTTCCAGACAGCAAAACAGTCACCACCGAGAAGCAAGCTTCTATCTATCCATGTGTGGATTCTCATGGATGCTGCTTCAAATAGCTCAGTCTCACATTCGGACCTGGTTTGATGCTGTGCCCCGGCCTCTGCTATATTTTTGCCATCCTAATTTCTCAGAATTTCGGCTTTTATAGCTTCTACTGTTGTTGTTGTTGGTTTTGTTGTTGTTGTTGCTGTTGTTGTTTTTCTGGACTCTCTACTTTCTTGCTAAATTTTCTGTCTTCTCTTCCTCTTTCTACACTGACATCCGAAGGGCATCTCCATAGGCTAAATGCGTCGACACCATAAAGCCACATGTGTCTTCCAGACACTAGAATACATGTCTCTCACGCACACCTCATCTTGCTCTGCATAATGGTGCTTTTTACCTTTCCTTTCAATTAGACAGATTGCCACTATCACTCAATGAAATTGACCAGTTAGTCACAATGTATCTTTTTGAGAACCGTCCTTCCCAGCTCAGTTGCTATGGGGAAGCCTTTCTGGCTTGATTCCTACTTTGACATAGGTTACAAGTCAGGCCAGAAACAGTTCCCCAGTGGGATATTTAAGGGACAAGACCCAGTTACATCTCTATAATATTGCCTGATGGTGCAACAAATAGTGATTGGAGAAAACCCTTTTGATTAGATGGATGAATAAATTAACGAGTGACTCCATGGTGTACTTTGCAGGGGATAGTTAGCATCAGCGTTGGCATTCGGGGCCCATGAGGCTAAGCTGAGTCCATCTGGGTACTTCTTTAGCTTGGTACCCTTCTGCTCAGAAGCCAAAGTCTCTCTTTGCTACTCCCAGACCCCCCCCCCTTCACTCACAGCCCTGAGATCTATAGCCCTTGTAGAAGTCAAATCCCAAAGAATAACCCCACCTACCCCAGGTACTTCTTGTGTGAGCCAGCAGATCTGAAAAATAGGTGGATTTTGTGATGTCAAAAACATGCATACAGGGCCATGCAGAATGTGGACGCCTTCACTAGCTACCTCACTCACTCCAATGTGCTGCATGATAGACTTTCTCTTCATAATTGTTAGGGCAAAAGTTGTTTTCATACATATATTGCCATAGAGAAAAAAAAAATAGAAATCATTTAGTAATAATTTTTCATTTCAGATGATACTTTGCTGCACAAGCACCCTAGTCAATGAATGCTCATACAGACACACACACACACACAGAGAGAGAGAGAGAGAGAGAGAGAGAGAGAGAGAGAGGGAGAGAGAGAGCACATTTGAAGCCTTCCGCCTCCCCTTCGCTCTCTCTGTCTCCCTCTGTGTCTTTTTGTTGTGTTTGTGGCACTCTCCGTGTCTGCCCAAGGTTATCAGCAGGTCCCAAGAGCTCTGGGTCAGCAGTGCAAACCAACAGTGGGAAGACGTAGAAAGTGGTAAGCTGAAGAGAAGCTTCATGAATTTTGCAGATTTTCACCAATATCCTGTATCATCATGTGGTCATTCCTGACTTTGGTGTTGAATCACCATAAGGCGCAATAAATACACCATAAGGACAACGCCCCCTTCCCACAGGCTCCACGGTCATGGGAGAACTGAAAGGATGCTATGTCTGTCACCTCCTCCATCTGCAGCGAGGAGTTGCACTGATGGGAAAACAGTAGAAGGAGGAGAAAAGTGTGTGCTTCTGGGGGTGGTTGAAATCTCACTAAACAGGCTCTGGTTTCCCAGATGTCCCACTGAGGTGGTCTCAGTTTACAGACTCAGCAAAGTATTGGGGAAACTGTGGTGCTAATAGAAGGCAGGGCCCCATCTCAGCTTGGGTCTCCTATGCATAGCTGGTTCAGGAGCCCTTGCCAGCTGCTTGAGAGCTTGAGGGCAGGCACTGTTCTCCCTGTCTCCTGTCTCCCCCAAAACACCCCAAGGATAATGCAACATTTCCTTGAGCCTTAGAATCCTGAAGTCAGAGGACAATATGGGAATGGCAAGCAGACTTGTTTAGGAGTTGGTTTTGGGTTGGTTGGTTTGTTTTGTTTTGTTTATTCCTCTAGTTTGTTTTTGAGTTCTATTTTCTGATTCTAGGGGGAGGGATGGCTCTCCCCTGCCCCCTAAGGCATCAACCAATGTAGGCTTTTTAAAAGAAAGGGGTCCCCCATCTACAGCTGACAGTAGCAGCTGCAACCTCTGACTGTCCTGCAGAATGGCAGGGAATCGAATCAGAAAGAAAAGCAAGTGGGCAACCTTTCCTCAGGGAGCGTGAAACACAGTACCAGCCTTTCGTCAAACCCAGCAGACACAAGCCCTGATTGGAGGTTGCTTCGGAACAAAGGGAAATTGGTATTAAAAAAAAAAAAAATCTCCTGAAAGCCAACTCAGCAGATGGTTTTCTCCTGAGCTCCAGGAGGGGTGGGGGAGGGGGAGGGGAAGGATGCTGGGATAACACAACTGCCACCAGGGTACAGATGACTGAAAAGTGACAAAGATGGGCAATGAGAGCTGACCTCTCACCCCGGAATTTCTCAAAGGGTAATTACACCATGTGGCGGGTATCTGGGCCCGTAGGCTGACCATTTCCAACCTGCAGCTGTTGTCAGTCACAGCCACGTTGGGGGTTTTATCAACAACAGAGTGAAGCCAGGCAAAGAGAGGCTATTGAGGGAGGTAATGGAAAGCTCACCCAGGCTACAGTTCATCAGAAACCCACAGGAGCATCCTTCTAGAGGAGAGTACCTGCTAATTCCATCGCTCAGTTAGCACTGCACAGCACTTTACAGTCAGCCACTCAGAGGCTCTTCAAAACATCATGTGGAAGGAAGAAAGGTATTATTAACCTGGTGTTAAATGTGGAAAAACACAGGCCCCTTTGTTAAAAGCAGAATGGGTATTTGAACTCAGAACCCTAGTTTGACAGCCATCTCCTTCTTGCAGGTGTGACCAAGCTGTGCCCTATGGGTGGCATGTGTGCCAGTGTAACTAGGAATACAAGTACAGACGTTGCAAACTTACTTAAAACACAATGTGACTTTTCCCCCGCTTTTGTTTTTTTGTTTTTTTAAATGTAATTCAATTTCATGTTTTCTCATCATTAGCTTTGTAGATGACATCATGTCTCCATGATACAAGGTGAGACTCACCTGCAAGTCTTTGATGACAATGCACAGCTAAGTGTCCCAAAAGGGCCTGGTATTGAACTCTGCTTTTTCACTCCAAAACAGGGCATATTCCAAGATCCTACAAACAGCCCTGGATTGAATCTCAGTGAGCTCCTTAGCCAAGAAGCCTGCATCCCAGGATCCCAAGTCTTGTTCCAACTGTGCCAAGAGCAGATAGAAACTATGGACCCTGAGAAAACCTGGGATGCTCAGCTTCCCACATAGCCCAGACCTGAAAAGCAGCACAAATTAGGCAAGCTACAAACTATTCACTTCCCACTTTAAACACAAGCCAGGCAACGAGCAGTGAGGATTCTTTCAGTGATGGCATCCTGTTTCTGGAAACCAGGGAACCTGAGGCTACGGACCACCCACCCCCTAGCTCCAGGAATTAGCTGTAACTTCAGGCAAGCCATTTTAAAAGCCCTTGAAGCCCTTTCAAAGTCTATAAAACAGGAAGGATTAACAGTTACTTCACTGAAATGGTCAAAGAACATTCCAGAAAGAACATACATGATCCCACACTTCCTCAGAATACTAAGTAGGTGGGTTGTCTGCTGCTGATTTTCCACTCTACATCCTACCTGCAGCATATTTTGACAATTCATTATATTTCCTTAGGATTTCCATAACTACTGATTTTACCAGGGAAACCAAAGTTTCCTTAGTAACATGTGGCAACCAGGAAGGGGTCCAACAGAAGCTCCTCCAAGGACACAAGCTTATAATGCAATTCAGGTAAGTGTCTGGTGGCTTGAGCCTCTAGCGACTAGCCTTTGCCTGAGCTTCCTTTGTGAGATCCTGTCTCCAGGCTTCGTCTTTCTCTGTTGTTCCAGGTCTATTGGGCTTTTTCCTACACTGCTGTGCCTTCTTAGAAGAAAGGTCTTTTTCTTTCTCAGGCCCTTTCTTCTGGCCTTGGGAACCATACATGGAGTACTCATGTAATGTCTTTTTTTTTCCTCTTGGCATTTTTTTCCATGAGGCTGTTGTTGGTGGCCACATAAAAGGCGGGAAATAATACTATTAACTTCCTATCTTCTGTCCCTGAGCATGGGATTCCTTCTTTCTCTTGCCAAAAACCAGTCCCTTTGAGCTGGGCAAAAAATTTGGATCAAGTTTAAGGACAAGAAAGAGTGGTTGGTTGAGCGTGGATCACAAGACTCTTGGCCAAAATGGAGGGAGTTGACACTGCCCTAGATCATGTGGTCTCTTGGCAGTTGCTTTTCTAACTGGGTGGAAGTGCCACCCAAGGCTGCAGAAACTAAATGAGGGGTAACAAGTTAGCTTATAAGGGACAGAATGTCTGCCTACGCAGAGGACCACAGATAGGTAACTCTATCTACTTCCCAATTTCTCCATATGACCCCATAGGGAAAACACCGTCTATGAGCATAGGATACAGTTTCCTTTCCATCTGCCTATTTCATGGCCCCTTATGCCAGTAGATATAGGAATCAAGAGAAAACCCAAAGGCAAGTCAGGTGACATCTTTTAGTGTTCCCACTAAGGGAAGTGCCCTCTCTTGGGTTGAGACTATATAGTTCCCTGCTCCTTTGTCTTCACTTGGTTTGGCATTTCAGGCCTACATAACTCAGGTCACTCTCTCCTGCCCTGCAAATGTGTCTTTTGTTACCTTTACACTCATCTGATTCTGATGCCTTTCACCAAAAAGGGATGGCTACGCCCATGTCATGTTGTCTGCATGTCGATACTGCATGCGATAAGGTCATCACATATCCAATGTCACACCATGGAGTAATGCAAGGTCCCCATGATGAGTTCTTTATATTTTAAAACATTGTTTCACCTACTCACCACCTAGGTTCTGAAGGCATGGAGAGTTTCCCTGGTCCTTTCAACATACTCTTCCAAAATAGGTGGCTCTTCCTTTTGAGATTTCCTCCCAATCACTCCAGGGAAAAAACATCCTCTCTGAGAGAAATACTCAAACCTTTTCTATGGTGGTTAGGGGTAAGCTTGACTCTGGATTGACCAAAGCAACTTTGGATGCTGACTCTCACTGGTCAGGAAAATTAGTCTTTGCTGGCTGAGGCAACTCTAGGACTTCAGGAAAGGCATGCTGCCCCAATTCTCAATAACTTTTCAGAGGCTACTTCTCCCCAGCCAAAGTAACTCTGGCACCGAGCTATATGCTACCTCTGATTCGCAGGCAACCTGTGAGTGCTGTGTTTTAGATGCCTGTTGATGAAACCTCACAGATGTATTTTCTACAAGTGGAAAAAACTGTGATTCCCTAAACCTTAAAAAGAAGAACATTAGCCCATCTCTACGTTTTCTAGCACCAGGATCCACTTTCTTTTCTGCGTCGTCATGCTCTCTTCTCGAGACTTTCTTCCCGGTTTGCTTCAGACACTCCTATGTCCAGGGGGACAGAGATGTGTGGAGTTCCCCATGTACTAACATGTTCCCCTGAGAATTAATTTCAGCGTGGGGAAATCCCACCCACTTGCACTTTTTACCTGAATAACGATTTTTAAAACGAAGACAAAGCCACTCACAAGAGCACGCACCATTGATTAAGCAAAACTGACAACATTTGGTTTTGTTTGGCTTTGCATCTTTCCTTACTTAATTATTTATTTTTACACTCTCCTGTGATAGATAGAGACCTCATTCTACTGAGATATTGGGAATATTTTAGAGAAGCTTCTAGCAGGGACCTTGCACCCAACATCACAGGATTTAATCATCAAAGAGAGAGGCAGTCTGTGGCAGTTGTTTGAATCGCAGCTGAGGAAGAGGAAGCCCAGGAGCATTGGTGTCCTACAGCATTTTTTAATTGTTTTGTGGCAATTCTCAGGGCCACTGTCAAGGACACTTAGAAACAGATTCTGAAGACGGGAAGGAGGGTGTGTAAATAGTCTGCTCACTTTGAGGGCCTTAGGCATGCGGAAGGGGGGTCCCTTTCCCACTCCAGAGGCTTTCCTGCTTCTTTCCCTCTCTCCTTGGGATCATCAAGAAAGCTTTGTCTTCTGTTCACCTGGACCCTGCCCCCACCATGATCCCGAGGACCTAAGAAAGCAGGCTAGTGCTCTACTGCCATTCCCTCTTCTCTCCATAGAAGCTGGCTGAGGGGAAAATTGGACAGCAGATGAAAATCTTAAACTCTAGTACGATCCTACCTGTGGGCCTGTTTTGTAGGAGACAAGGGAAATGTTCTAACTCTGAGGTGCTCTACCAAAACTGGAGCTGTAGAAAGAAAGCAAAGGAGGGAAAGCAAGCCCTGTGAGACACACTGCGGGTAAAGCTTCCCCCTGTCTCGAAAAAACCAAAAAAAAAAAAAAAAAAGCCTTCTGCTCTCTACCCACTTCTAAGTCTATAGCACTACCACAGGGGCCACATTCCTTTTTCATCAGATAAGTTCAACAATAAAAAATGTAGCTCGGAAACTTCTCTAGAGACTACTAGCACCCACTGGCACAATCTAAACGTGTCTCCTGTCTTGATATTTTTTTTTTCTTCTATAATTCCAAGATGCCAACTCTCTGCCTTCGCTGTACATGCAGACCCCTGCCTTTTCTAATGGGTAATGATTTCTCCTCATCCCAGGCCTACTGCTTTGTTTTTCCTTTTACTGCCCGAGACTATTCTAGAAACTTACCAATCCAAATACCGAGGTTAGTCCAAGAGCTCTCAATAATACAAGAAGCTCAGGCTCTACAGACCTAGCAGTTGAACACTTTCTTCTCAATGCCAAGGAATACCTGAGGAATGCCCCCAGGGCATGACCACCTTATATGGGTAAAGGTACTTAAGAGAGGAGCTGCAGGCAAACAAAAGTCAGAAGTCCAGACTCCCCTCATCTTCACTTACCAGGAAACTGGGACAGAGGAGAGGACATCCTATTGGGACTCTAGATGAGAGAAGCATGGGAGAATAGCAAAGTAGAAGGATCCAGAGGGTCCTAGAAACCTACAAGTAGAACATTATGATAGGCAGATTTGGGTCCAGGGGTCCCGCTCAAACTAAGGCACCAGCCAAGGACAATACAGGCGGTAAACTTTAAGCACCTACCCAGATCTAGCCAATGGACAGAACATTCTCCACAGTTGAGTAGAGAGTGGGATATGACTTTCTCACGTACTCTGGTGCCTCACTTTTGACCATGTCCCCTGGAGGGGGAGACCTGGTGGCACTCAGAGGAAGGACTGCAGGTTGCCAAGAAGAGACTTGATACCCTATGAGCATATACAGGGGGAGGTAATCCCCCTCAGGAACAGTCATAGGGGAGGGGAAGAATGGGAGAATGGGAGGATACAAGGGATGGAATAACCATTGAGATGTAACAAGAATAAATTAATAAAAAATTAAAAAAAAAAAAAAAAGTCAGATGTACAGATCCCTCAAGGGCTGACTTCGGTACCTAAAAGCAAAGAGATAGAAACTTTCCCATTTCTGGTATAATTGTGTCCTGGTGGTTTTATGTTTCTTGTCATTACTTCTAAGTCGTTTTATGACAAAGTGAAACAAAATTCAGTTTGTCCCTACACTTCTCTAAACTTAGTAGCAAACCTGTGGCTGCTTAGATTTCTTTTCTTTTCTTTTTTTTTTTTTTTTTTTTTTTTTTTTTTTTTGATGTTTTATGTTTTGCAAACTATTTTTTACTTTAATTTCTTTGTTGCTTGATATAAATTTAAAATGTGCTGAGTATGAGCTTATGCATGAATGCAAGTATTTAAAAGGCCTTATAAATACATACTTATAAACTAAGGTAATTTTCAGTTCTTAAAGCTTACCAAAATATGTGTGGGTGTGTTAAATGCTTCATAAAATCTTAAAATGATACTTGTTCATATAAAAAAATTCATTGAGGATCCTAAGATAAAGTTTCATTAGGTTATAAAATTTAACATTGGATACAGAGATAACAACTTTTTTCTAGAATGGGTTTTTAAAAATTAGTTTATCTCATGTATGTAATAAATGGCTAAAAAATGAAAAAAGAAAAGAAAAATACTTGGATTTGATTAAGATGTCTTTGGATGGTACACACTGTAAATCTTTCTAGGAACAATTGTTATTAATTTACTTATGAATTTATAATATTAATGTACAATTATTCAATATAAGATTTTATTAAAGTTGTAATACATGTAAAACGAGATGGATATACATGGTTGTCAAATATCTCTATTAAATTTCCTTATCAAGCTGGATATTGCAGGAGATAAAATACCAACAGACAGTGACATGAAGAGTCTAAGCAAGCTGACAATATAAAGGACCACCCACCCCCCAAATTAGTAGGCATTAAAAATTGAGCCAGTATTTTGTGTCTTGCCAAAGTGAAGTTGTCTCAAAGTCTTGTCTCAAAGTCAACTACATCTAGGGCACTTTGAAGCATGTCCCAAAGGATCGTGTGGCTTCAGGTGGCCACGCCCTCCTGATTAGGGAGACCATGGAGACCCAGACATTAGATATATACGTTCTACACAGAGTAAAAGCAAAGTGGAAGGCGCACACCCTGAGCTTTGCAGGGAGAGCAAGGGCTTATTTTTTGGCCACCTACCTACTCTTAAACATATCACAGAATACTACAGCTAAAGATTAAAATAATCTATAATAGTATTTAAAAACCTGGGCTTTTAAAGACAAATGTAAAGGTTTTTAAGGCCTTGATTAAACCCTCAGCAGGAGCTACCAGCATATCAATTTAAATAATCAGTGTCCCCAGGTGCAGTCAGATTAAAGGACTCTAGTGCCCAGATCGTTAGGGTCAAAATGGTTTATATCTATAATAGTCTTAATAGTGATTAATCTTTAGACCTTGTGTTTTAGTAGCTGAAGAGACACCTTGACCAAAGCAACTCTTAAAGAAGAAAGTGTTTAACTGGGGGCCTGATGGCCATGGCAGCAAGCAAGTAGGCATGGGGCTGGAACAGTAGCAGAAAGCTTGTATCCTGACCAGAAGGCAGCCAGTGGCGAGAGATTAGTGCCTGGCTTGGGCTTTGGAAACCTCAAAGCCCACTCCTCATGACGCACGTCCTCCAACAAGGCCACACTTGATAATAACTTCCCAGATAGTGCCGCTAGCTTAATTCTCACCTCTGCCATCAAGCGTTCAGAAAAACATGATAGTAAAATAACAATGAAAAACCAGAAATTTGGCTCATAGAATCAACTGAAGATAGACGTGATGGTTAAGATCATGAGAAGTAACACAAGATGGTATTAATTTGCCAAGGTTCCCTGATTTCACTGTACATCAGCAAAGCTGCCAGATAGTTGGTTTGACCTAGGTCTCAATCCCTGGTGCTTTGGAGGTGGTCGCCCCTTGGTAATGTAGTCTGCTCTCTAAGTTCTCCATGCCTGTGTCTTTTAAGAAGGACGCTGGCATTTCTAGCACAGGTATCAGGGTAATTTGGCATGAGAGACCTGAAGATCACTTTGAGGTAGAAACATTTAGGCCATATAGGAGATAACATTACTGCAAGAGCCTTCTAAAACAGAAGCTGCCCAGGAGAGGCAGGTCCCCTCCCCATGATCAGCAGCCAAATATCCTCACTAACATTTGGATGTCGAGTTTTATTCCTCTCAGAGACACTCCAAGCAAAAATTTCAGACTCTCCATACGTTCGGGGTGACATTCACTGTTCTGAAAGGTGACAGGATGGTGGGCCCTCCCTGTCTTCTAATCTGAAGCTTCTTTTGTCACTCCCCGGCCTGCAGACCAAGTATTGATTCTTCAGTGGGTTTGGTTGCTTGTTTGCAGATCCCTAGTGAGCCTTGGCACTATCTATCTATATAAAATGCGTGTGTGTGCATGTGTCTCGCAG
Source organism: Acomys russatus (assembly GCF_903995435.1). NCBI lineage: Eukaryota > Metazoa > Chordata > Mammalia > Rodentia > Muridae > Acomys > Acomys russatus. Next base: position 64,805,689 of record NC_067156.1, read on the forward strand.
AGCTCCTTCTGGCAGTAGTTCACCATTTATTGAAACAGGAGTTTTCAAGTGAGATAACTAGAGCAGCTCAGGGAAGGCAGAAGAAAGAGCCAAGCTCCCAGGTAAATCGCCTCCTGCCTCCTTGTCCCCATGAAGACAGAGATGGAGAAGTCATGGAGAGCTCCACTATTATCTCAAACAGATCACTTAGGTACACCCTGACACACTGGGATGATACCAGCATCTTAAGTCAGACACCGCCCAGGGGTCCAGATATAATGAATAGCCTGCAATTCCAGATCTGGCTTCCCACCCACAATGCTGAACACGTGAACCAGCTGACCTGGCATGAGAGGCTGCTTGCAATCCTATGCACAGTTCTCTTCGTAAATGAACATGTTTATTGTCAAGGTACAAGGGCCCTCTTAAGCAACAGAGGCCACACTTCCTATCCCTTACAGTGGAACTAGCCAGTGCAGGAGGCAAAGACCATCTGGGAAAAACACCCAGTAAACAAGGTCTAGCAAACACATTTAAGAAACCTGTAAGTGATACTAATGATGATTATCGAATGGCCTCACAAGGTGGAAACTGCTTGGACCTTTCAGCATGAAAAAAGGCCCCCATTGTTTCCCTGGTGAGGTCACGGGCCAATGGGGAGGTAAGGGAATTTGACTCTGGGCATAGAGGGACAGTCAGGGTGTGTCCAGGACGGGGTGTTGTGACGTACCAACAGACTGCAACCTCAGAGAGAAATGTTCACTCAAGATACCCTCATGGGATCTGCTGGAATACTACGGGCACTGGAAATTACCCAATAAACAGCCTGGCACAGGTCTCCTGCAATGCCTGTCCTTGGCAGACCATATTCTGACACACTTGGATGGGACTGTGTCTCAGCTTGCACACCTTTGGCACTGGGAACTTACAGCTCCTGCACTGAAGTGCATGATGCTATGTGACTAAGAATCCGTGTGTGTGTGTGTGTGTGTGTGTGTGTGTGTGTGTGCGCGCGCGCGCGCGCGCGCATGTGCATTGAGGCTCTGACTGTGTGTATCTACACTCGCCGCACGGGAACCTTCAACTCTGTCAACTCTGTTTTCTCCTCTGTCCCTCTGGTCAATGATTCTTTCTCTTTGGAATGTGTCACCACAGGCTTATTGTCACTCCCCCAAATAAGTCATTCTGAAGGTCAAAGTGAAACCCATCTGCCAAACAGTTGGTTCTATGCACATGAGTTTATAGTTTATGATGAATAACAAACCCCCAGAAGTACATGGCTTTAATGTGTCATGGTGACATTCTGTCTTTACTTCAAGCTTCCAGAAGCTGGTAGCAAGGTCTCTGGCTCTGGATGTGAGAATGCCCCTGCCATATCCACATGATCTGGCCACAGCAACCTTCATTAGTACCCAATCATCCCTGGCCAAATCACCTGCTTGTGAACAAACAAGACTAGTAGGCGAGCATGTCCTGGGATGTTCTGCACGGACCACTTTGAAAATAGAATTTTTAAATTAAGGTGGAAGGAATCCTAAGAGTTAAAGCTTAGAGAGGAAGAAAAAAAAAAGGAAATAAAAAGAAAGAAAGAAAGAAACCCAACAACAACAACAATTGTTCCTATTGTCTTTCATTTTAAAAAAAATTTAAAAATTGCAAGCCAAAGCGGGGCGTGGTGGCGCACGCCTTTAATCCCAGCACTCGGGAGGCAGAAGCAGGCGGATCACTGTGAGTTCGAGGCCAGCCTGGTCTACAAAGTGAGTCCAGGTTGGTCAAGGCTACACAGAGAAACCCTGTCTCGAAAAACCAAAAAAAAAAAAAAAAAAAAAAAAAAAAAAAGAATTGCAAGCCAGTCCTGGAATCCCAGCATGGAGAGCTGAGACAGGAGGATGCTGAGTTAAGAGCAGAACTACACATCAGGACCTTGCCTCTGAAAAACAAAAGAAGGAGATGGGAAAAACATGAAGGTTTTGTGGAAAAGTGGGAGTGGGGATGGCAAGACTTCCTGTGGGTGTGAAGTGCAAGACAGAGAAGGGGCCTCCTTTGCACAGACCAGCACTATGGCCACTGCCTGCGGCGAGCTGCCTGTGGTGGTGGTCCCTGTGACACTTCAGAACTTTCTTTCTAACTCATTGTTTCACTCGGCAGGAATCTGAGTTTGTGACCCGAGTGACCACAGAGACAGAAGACCTTTAACACATCTCTAAATAAAGCCCATAGCAATCTTCTCACCACCTCGCCACCGCCACCCAAAACCACACTGCTCTGCAGTCACAGGTGCTCATGCAGACACTAGCAGAGGACACAGGCAGCAGAGGCCGGGACTGTGCAGCGCACTGCACCTGCCCCATGCCCACACTGAGGGATGTCAGATGCATTACCAGAAAATGAAAGACAGGAATCCAGGCAAGGAATGCTGCTGCCTGTCACTTCCCCATTCAATGACAATGTGGAAGCACTTGTGTGGTCCCTGACCTTCATGCAGGCCAGGCTGTCAGAAAGGTTAAGAGGTTGAAAATGTTGCCCAGGGCTGGGCTACCATATCTGATCCCACCCTCTCGCCGTGGGCTCCTCACCTGGATATTACACCAGTCAATGGGGGGGGGGGGTTGGTGCTCGTAGGGTGTGGGACTGACACTCCCTCTGAACAGCATTCAAGTGGCTTTCTGGCTCTTGTAGCACATTGACTCTGACTGACCCAAAGAGAGAGAGAGAGAGAGAGAGAGAGAGAGAGAGAGAGAGAGAGAGAGAGAATGCCCTTGGGAAAGTCCGAGAAGAAGGAGAAATTGACCACCAAGACTATATTCAAACCAAGAGGAAGTAGGCCAGCTTGATAATTTAAAACCTTAGCGAGTACAAGAGTACCAAACCAGGTGGAGGATGGGAGGGGAAAAAAAAAAAAACATAACAAAAAACCAACAACAACAACAAACAGCAGCTGTAAAAGAAGCCAGAGGTGTGGTAGGAAATCAAACAAACAGAAGAAGGTCCTCTTTTCACATAAATCTCACTGCTGCCGAAGCTCAACTCTGCTGTGTGCTACATGGCTTTGAGGACTTTGCTATACTAGGGTGGAGGGGGCAGGCAATTTGATGAATTTGATGCTGGAAACTGTTGCCAAGAATGAGCTAAAACGTTTACATGAATAGTAGCTGGCACTCTTTAGAACAGCATGCTTGGCCTGAATGGCTCTGGATGGTTTTTTTTAAGTGAGAACTCAGGTATGGCCAAAGCCTTCTGCCTGAACTTTCAAGAAGGGTGGGTCCCAGTGCCATCTCCAATTTGCTCCTTTATCCCTTCCTCTTTACCCATGAAATGTTCCCTGTTGCCCTGGGAACCAATACTTCCAGGGGAGGGTCATATACCCGACAGGTGCTATACTAGCTACGAAATAACACCAGTCTTCACTCCGTAAACATTTCCTGAGTGATGAATAAATAAGAATGTGTTACTTTGAAAGAATAAACAAATATATCAGAGCAGAAATAATTAACCAAGAAGATAAATTCAGTCTTTTACAAAGAAAAAGCCGGCCAGACCTGCCCTGCTGGCCAGGTTCGGCCCTCATGACAGAAGAGTCACAGATAGCCAGGAGATGCAAACACGCCATTCCCAGGCTTATACAAACAGTACGCCAAGACAAGAGAAGGTGCCATTCAAAACAACTGTAAAGGAGGGGCACCCGGGCTGCAGGAGGAAGAGGGACTCAGAGTGATGCTTAGGGACACCGACCCGATTGGAGACTGGAAGGATATTCTGGGCACTTAGTAGGTCCAACTGCAGTTAATCTAGGCCAACACCCTGTCCAGCAGCAAATCAGCTATCCAATCTTCGCCTACTCTGTATCCTCATTACCACTGAGGGCCAAGAGAGAAATGGGCTGCTCTGCCGACTCTAGGAAAGGTGAGGAGCACTAGATAGGTCATCTTTGCTTACAGCCACATTACCTGAAGGCTCCTTCTCCCTCTGTGCACCACACCCCAAACATCCCTTCCCCCCTTTTCAAACTCTGATGCCCAGTCTTATCCTTACAGAGTCAAATCCAACCCATTGACCCTATCAAGTTGTTACTCTTGATTTTACTCTTCTTTCCATCCATAGCACCGGAAAATCCTTTTTTCTGCACACATTTCTGTGCTTTACACAAAGGGGATGCTATTTGAGGATGACGTAAGGGAAGGCTTCCCAAGAGAGGGTTGCACTTAAAACACAGCACAAAGTCTGCCCAGACACATGATAGTGGACAAGGTGCGTCTGGCTCACAGTGAGCACCTGACAATATGAGGTTTAAGTCCTTGGTGCTAAAGGAAATAACTTTTCCTGATTTAACCAGCAAGGAAGAAAAACGAAATTATGTCAAAAGACATGAAATAGAAGTTATATTTCACCAAAAGCAAGTACATTTGATAAGCACAATATAGGAAAATAAGACTTAAATTTAAGACTTAAGACTCTTCAATATTTGGAAATAAAGAAAATGCACCCAAATGTGATCTTGCCATTCTGTATGCTGTGAGAGGAATGATTCTATAGTCCCAACCTTTTAGGGACTGAAGTACATTGCCTTTACAGCCTAACAGAACCAACTCCAAAGAACCAACTTAGCCATTCTTGCTCATCCTCCTGCAAAGCAGTCGGAACAATGATGATTGCCTCTTTCAATGAGTATCAACTGGCAGGATTTGTCCTATGGGCTGACAAAGAAGGTGAGTCCATGCTGGTCACCCCATAGAGGGCTAGTACGCGATGGGACTCAATAAATCAGAAGTCTTATGACAACATGGTTCTGAAATAAATTAGCCAGTTTCTGCCTAGGCCTTCAAGTCACATCATGTAGAAATGTGCATCTAAGTTTGGCAGACAAAGACACTGGCCTGGGCAAAGTTACACTAAAGATCCAAGCAGACAGTGCCACTTGGCAGGCGAGCGATTTCACCTAGGACAAGCCCACCCTTCTCTGGCTATTGAACTTAGACCAATGTCGCTAATCCCTTGTCCTCACACAGAGCTGCTAAAGCTCCGAGCTGAGAGCACCCTCAGATCTCTGCCACCACTGGAGCTGCTACCCTCCTGTGTGTTTTGAACCTGGGCTCACCTCTAAAGATTCTTTTTCATGTTGGTTGCTGTTTTTATTGACTGCCCTGAAAGGAAGCCGGACAGAGGACAAGTTACTATGTTACTGACCCAAGTCACTAGGAAATGCCTAGAGTACTGATGACCTGACAAAAAAAGCAAGGCCCTTCACTGCTGTGCCTCTGCAAAGCACTGGGAAATATAATCTGAGCACCGATTCGCAGCAGACAGGGGTTCCCACACTTCCCATGATTGTCATGAGCCATTGGCTGAAGGACATCCAGACCCATACCCTAATTTCCTAGCTTGTCAGGACATTCCATCAGCCTTGAGGCAGTGAGGTGCTCTTTTCCTGAGTTCTTCTACAGAAATGACTGTGTGCCCTCGCCACCCACAACTGCTCTCCAGTTTGGAGGGTTAGGTCCTAGGTTTGAAATTTGGAATAAAAGGGCTACAGGATACTGAACATACACCCCACACCCCAAAGCCGACCACTGCAGTTACGATGAGCACAGTAAAGACGCGTTTGTGATGGGTAGGTCACGTTACAATTTTCCCAGGGACTTTTCCTTATCTAAAGCAGAAAGTCATGTGGAACCCAACCTAAGCTCTCTTTGCCTGAGGCAGTCAAGCAATCACCTGAATAAACGATTAATCCCTTCACTTAAAAATAAAAGAACATACAGTAACAACCAACTTGTACCAGCCTCCAGACTTGAACCCTGAAACATTCAAAACAAAGCACACTGAAACAGAATCCAGAAACTTGTCTTCCCCTAAGTCAATTTGATAAACATCGGGAGAGGTGGGGTAATTGCGTGCAAGTACATGAAGTCAGAAATTGATATAAAGTGTTTTTTCTCGATGGCTTTTCATCTCGTGCTTTGAGGGACAGGGTCTCTCACTAGACCTGGAGTTTAGCAAAACTAGATATGCACAAAGCCCCAGCACCCTTTCTGTCTCCACCATTCTGTGGCAGGTTTACTTACTGTTATACCAGACATGCACATTTTTTTTAAAATGTAGGTTCTGGGATCCAAAGTCAGACCCTTATGCTTGCATGACCAGTGCTTTATTGACTGAGCTTTCTCTTCAGCTTGAAACATTCTGTGTAAGGCCCAGTTAGTAAATAGCTTAAGCTCTGCAGGCCAGTGTCAGGGTGACAGCTGCCCAACTCTACCATTGCAATAACAAAGCAGTCACAGACAAAATGTAATCAAGTGGACTTGGCCTCACGCCATTCAAACTTTATTTATGGCCATTGAAATTTGAATTTCAAAGAAGTTCAACATACTTCAAAATATTTCTCTTTCTTTGAGTTTTTGAAAAAATATCTTTTTAGAAATGTAAAAACCATTTTGTGTGTGTGGGGGGGAGGCTGTGGAAAAACAGGAAAGGGGCTTAATTTGGACCTCAGGCCCATTGCCAAGCCTTGCTCAATGGCAGAACATGCATCCAAATGCCCCCAAGAAAAAGTCTCCACCCACTCAACGACCAGGTCTGTGTGGCCTCTTGGCACTTCCTGGAGTAGGGCTTGGTTTGCAGGAACAGGCCTATGTACAGAGATTCAGAGTTGAACTCACTCCACCAAAAGCCTCAAAAGACTGCATCTGTTAGTCACAAGACACCACTTCATCCTCAGCTTCCTCCGTCACCCATCACATATCCTTCTGGTTTACTGAAGGTAAATTCTGCAAGTTCACACAGCTGAATTTGTACCCACGATCAACAGGCAAGGTTTCCACACACATTCTCAACCTCAGCTTTTGCTTGGTTTCTGCAAAATGACAGGAATGTGCAAGGGAATCGAGTCAGCATTCTAACCCAAGAGAGATAAGAGAATGCTCTTGTCATCTATCAAAGAACCATAACCCTATGCTAATAACTTTATTCATTCACTCCTGGAATGTAACAACTTTCAGTGTGAGCAAATAAGCAGAAGATAGAGACATACAAAATGAAGCAAGCTTCTAAGAGCCAAAACACTGTGCAAGGTATTCCCTCACAGTGACATCCTTCCAACTGTGAGGCACAAAAATGCTTACCACACAAGGCAAACCAAATAAGGGGTTTCATCTCTTCTTTTTCTTTTTCTTTTCCTTTTTTTTTTTATAAAGATTTATTTATTTTATTTATTGCATATGAGTGCTTTATCTGCAGAAGAGGGTATCAGATCACATTATAGATGGTTGTGAGCCACCATGTGGTTGCTGGGAATTGAACTTAGGACCTCTGGAAGAGCAGGTGGTGCTCTTAACCACTGAGCCATCTCTCCAGCCCCCTCTTTTCCTTTATAAAAAGAAAAACACTTGACTTCTTGGATGAGAATGGCTGGCCTCATTCACACTTTGCTTTGGACTGAATTTGGGGTTGAATTCCCAAACTGTGAGGTGCTACTCAAATCTCAGTGTGGTGAGAATGTAGAGAAAGTAATCACCCTAGGTAACAGCTTTGAGGATACGCGCGCGCGCGCGCGCACACACACACACACAGAATTCAACAGCCCACATAGAACTGGGCCACCTCAGTGGGCTGAGACAACAGTACTCATTTTCAAAGCTGAAGACACACAACTACAGAGCAACAATGTCACTTTAGAAGTGACTCAAACGTTCCTTTCAGGTATGAAGATAACCTTTGTTTTCAAAACAGAGAGCTCATTAACTAATGGGAGGAGGGGAGTGTGTGACCCACATGCTCTGGCAAATGAAACCAGGGCTTATTCCTCTGTCCCAATACTAAGGTAACAAGGAACCAGCTGTCCTGGTTTCCTGGAATAATTGAGACTTCTGGATGAAGAAGTTTCAGTTTCAAACACAGGACAAGCTTGTTGAGACAACTGTGAGGAGTTGTCACGTCTGAAAAGAAGCTTCTAGCTCACATGCTTTGGTTCTCAATTTGTAAGGTACCAGTGCAAACACCTGATATGGGGGGGGGGGGGGGGGGGACACAGCTCTGTTCTAAAGAAGTAACAGGATCCCTGCCCACTTCTGTTGAATGAGAGCCTGGAAGCTCACAAGGCCACTGGTGACAGGCGCATTCCAAGGCACTATTGTAGCCCTTTAGGCTGTTACACCATGCCTAGCAGTACACATCAACAATGATACATCAGTGGAAGACAGACCCTGATTAAAACCTATCATCTGAACCCAAAATCCTTGTCAACCAACGTCTCTTTCACAGATATACCCAGGTCGCCAAGATTCCTGAAGGCAAATGCTTTCTACACTGGGCCAGTCTTTCACTACCACAGGCTGAGTACCATTCCTAACACCAGATGGGAAGTCATTATAATTAGACACACACACACACACATACACCAAAAAAAAAAAAAAAAAATCCAATGAAATATGGACCAATCCATTTCCAATAAGCAGATACTACCAAGCACCTCTGCTCATGTGCCTGTGTATAACGTCTGGTGGGACAGAGGACAGGAGTCACTCAGCACAGAGCCATAAAGGTTCACCATATCTCAGATTCTGACTCAGTTGTACCCCAGACCTTCGCCTTCTCTGTTTCCTCCTCTTATACTGCTCTCTGATGACTATATTGCTTAGGATGACTATCGCTCTGCCATACAGAAGCCTCTATCACAATGAAAACATTCCTTCCTCAGAGCATGCATCTCAGAAAGACCCACAACACTGACAAATGAAACCAAAAGTTAGTTTGGACACATCCTGACTGCTCAGAGTGACAAACTAGGAAAACAGATGCAAACGTTAAAGTAAAAACAAAACAAAAAGTAGCTCAAACTTTTCCAGGACTTGGCTGCCCTGGCCTGTGGGCTATTAACCCATACACAGGATGTGCTCCCAAATCCTACTTTCCCAGTAGCTAATGTTTCCTACGTGAGTATAAAACATAATGATAAACTCAACATTATATTACATCGTCTCAGAGACTTGGCTGCAGACCCTGAATATTCCACCAAAGAGGCTGGTGATTCAAAAGTAAACGCATTCACACCTAAGTTGACCTTTAAAAGTTGGTGACAGAATAGCAAAAACAAAAACAAAACAAAATCTGCAAGGCACAGTTTCCTACCTTCTTTTTGGAGTGGTTTCTTTCTTCTTCCTTTGTAGCTTTGCTATTTTTTCCAGCACGGGACATCTTCTGGTCCCCAGACTGCTTTATGGTGATCTTGATCTCAGGTGGGCATATATAGTTCTCCAGATTTTTGGGGGGTTTCTTAGCTCGCTTTGTGGTCTGAATCTTCAGCTTCAAACTCCCCTCAGTGAAGTTGGCCTCTTTGATGGAGAACTCCTGTTCTTCCAAGCCATCCCCAGCCACCCATTTCTCACTGTCCGCATTAGAGTTGCAATCCACATCTCGTCCTGAGCCCAGTTCATCCTCTTCCTCTGGCTCCATGCGTTCTCCACTCACAGAGATGCCTTTCAAAGGCTCTCCTGAACAGCCAGGAGCAGTTGGAGACTTGGATGAGGAGCCTGGAAGGAATTCTGACTCGCTCCCTCTTTGCCGGGAGCTGCTTAAAATCTCCCTGGACTCCATGATAATCCTACAGTCTTCAGGAGTTCTCGGGAGGGGGGAAGGGATGAAGGGGAAAAGGTCAAAAGAGAGGACACGCAAAATCCAAGAACAACAAACGTAGTCCAGCTGTTGGGTTCAACGTCCCAAGAATGGAGATGTGGTGAAGTCCTCAGAAGGGATCAGATCTGCAATTGAGAAGCAGAGAGATACTTGGCTGTGGTAGGAAAGGACTGCACCCCAAGAACACCAATGCCAGCCTCTAAGGGCCTGCCCACATGCCTACAGGATCAGAGACCCGGTCAGCATGTGCGCATAGCCAACTGAATTCTGCTAGAGGACAGGGGAAACATACTCACACATGCCATCTTGACGGCTTATTATTAATATTTATGGCTGTGGGCCCAACAATAAAGATAAGAGGGGTGAGTCCTCAAGCCAGTAACAGCAGGAGGTTCCTTACACTGAAGCCACAGCGCATGTCATCACCAGTAAAACCAACCACAATGAAAGAGGAGTCTGAGTACTGATAAATAAGGGTCTGTGGAAACTGTATCTAGGTGGCTTCTTTAGCCGACTCCCTCTTCCTTCTGAGGAACAGTTTACAAAATGAACACCTCTCTCCGCTGCCTATGAGACACCCCATCACCACCACGCCCTTAATAGGAAGGACTTCTGTGGGAAAGACTGTAAGCTTTGTCAGAGGTGAAAGCAGTCTTGGCGGGCTTTACCCTTGGGCACCCCATGGACACCTTGTGATAGACTGGGTGGAGCCATCCTGGGCCTGGAATTCAGGAAGCAGACCTGGGGACTCCACCTGGACTATTGTTTTTCTAATCGACCCTCAATGGGAGAAGGAGACTGCCCTTCACATGCACATGACACAGGCAGGCGGAGAGGAGAGAGCAACAGCAGGTTGAGACCTGGCTTGAGGGCAGGTGGATCAGTAAACAGGATGGACCAGCATGCAGGCCAGAGACACCTAAGGACACATCCCCTGGAACAGATACTGGAAGGTTCACTCTTTTTTCCCTTTAACCTTTTTTCCCTCTTGTGTAAGTTAGTTGGGTTGTATAAAAAAGTTTAATTGTTAAGAAATAGAGCCTACAGACTTCCTTTAGGTCAGTTCCTAGCTATTTGATATCACTTGTCATTACGTGAGCCACACATTTTTCTTTTCCATTACACAAAGTTTTTTAGTTTTTGTTATTGCTCACTTGTTCCACTTGCTTTGGGGTTTTTTTTCTTTTGTTCTGTGAGACAGGGTCTCATTTTATAGCCCAGACTGGCCTGGAAGTCACTGTGTCGCTCAGGCTGCACTCTAATGTGTGGTGATACTCCTGACTCAGCATACAAAACGCTGGAATTTTCAATGTGAACCACCACACCTGGTGATCTACTCTTAAACTCAGGTGTGAGCACTGAGGGGGAAAAAAAATCAACAGATTTTGATAGGCAATCACTAATAACACTAGGATTAGTGCAAAATAAACTTTAAAACGGTTTTATCAACAGAAACATAAGGTATATAAAATAGCCATCTATATAATTTTTTTACTTCCTTTCTTGTTCCTTAGATGAAGGGCCGTCATGTTCATGTACCAGAGCAGGAAAAGAGAGGGAAACAACATTTCCCAAGACACTGGAAGTGTCAGAAGTCGTAGCATCTTCTCTGCGTGCTTCCCTCCAAGATGAGAAGAGGAAAATCAGGCTTTCTGCAGATAGTCACAGGATGAGCCAACTGCCCCTCTTACTCACCCCATTCCTTTATTCCCTAGTTCAGACTCATGACTGTTAAAGCCAAAGGCAAGGCCAGATGTCCATCAATAAAAGAAAGTGTACTGTCCCAGAGCTATATAACTCGCCATATTGTCCTACCTTAAGGATGAGGTCTCATTACTCCTGAGCCTCCCTTCTTACCCCACTAAGCACTTGCCTTATTGCCAGCAGGAAGCACTTCTATACATTTTCTGTTTCTACCTATGAGCCCAACACTTTCAAGAAATGGTCAGCAAAGGCGCCTAACAAGTGTGCCCCAGGAGGCTCGTAAGGACACATTGGGACCAGCTGAGAGCTGGAACCTGACAGCTGAGTGTTTGTGTCTTCTGGCTTTGAAACCGGTGCATTCTCAGCCAGCAAGCTGCTGGGAAGCCAGAGGAGGAAGCTGCAAAAGCAGGAAAGCTCCACGCAGGCCACAAATAACGGAGAAGCCCAGAAACAAACTCAGATCCTAGGAATGGTTCAGTCCTGCAGACGGGCACGTGCACAAGAGGTTTCACTCCGAGGAGAGCTATTAGATGGCCCTAGTCAAATTAGGAGCAATTTGCTGAGGCTACGAAGAAAAAAACCAAACAGCTATCCAAAGCTCAGAAATCAGTAAGACTGAGTACTTTCCTTGTTGGAGAACTCATTCAGACCACATGACACTTAACTTAAAAAAAAATTAATAAATAAGTTTTCTAAAGTCCTTATTTCCAGTATACCAATGTTTCTATATTTGTCAAACTTTTTGTTTTCTAAAGAATCACATTTAAGTCAACTGTAGTGGTATATGCCTGTGACCCCAGAATTTGAGAAACAGGCAGAAAGACCACAAGTTCAAAGCCAGCCTGGCTTCCACAGTGAGTTCCAGGACGCCCAGGAGTATATAGAAAGACTCTATCATTGGTCTTATCAAGTCAACATCCATTCGTTCCACTCTCATCAGGGGCAGATACTGCAGTAGCACCATGCTGTATCAAGATGAGCCTGGTCTGCAAAGCGAGTCTAGGACAGCCAAGATAACACAGAGAAACCCTGTCTTAAAAAAAAAAGAACATGGCACTGCTCATCTCAGGGAGAGCCCAGTAGGCTTCTGTCCGACTGTGCTCCAGCTCCAAACACACTGTAAGTCACTTTTTTTCTAAGCACAACAGTGTCCAAGGCTTACCCACTTAGGCAGCAATCACCAATATTATGCTTTGATTTCTCACTAGCTACCGATGCAGGCTGTAAGATAAGGCAAAGAATTCCTCAGAAGCTCTCAGCAATCCATCTGGACTTCAAACCACAGCAGGCAGATACTATAATGAGATGGAAGAAGATGAAACGCTACCTACAGATGAGCAGATAGGCTATGAAGTGGGTACATAATTATCATGAAGAAAGCATCTCCCACTTAAAAATGGTTTGCCTGAGATTTTCATGTATTTAACTGCATGAGTCAATAATTATTTAGACCTGACAGTAAGAGATCCATAAAAGTAAAAATCCAACTCAACAGTTGTTTTTCAATTCCTCTTTTCCTCAAAAAGAAACTCTTATATAGATATTTGAAAAGCAACTCCAAAGAAAGCTACAGCAGCAGCACAGGAAAGCTCCAAGGGGAGCAGTTGC